>NC_068987.1:104695859-104700260 GCF_001194135.2 Octopus bimaculoides
ATATATATATATATATAGGATCTGACTGAAGAGAATCAGGTGCCTTAGGCACTAAGTTCGAAATCATTATGTCAGATTACCCTGACATTCCTCATGCATCCTTTGCAGAGGTAAGACGCTATTCTTATTCACTATTTTTTTTTCCTATCATACCTGTATTAATTTAATGATTCTTCTGTTGCTTAGTAGTATTTTGACTTCTATTTTTAGCGAAGCAGGTGCTTATGTAGTACCCTAGTATATATAAATATATGTATATATCTTATATATAATTATCAATTTTGCCTATACGGCTTTTTCGCTCGCGGCCACTAACATTATCATTTTCAAGAATAATATCGTTCTTTTATATTTATATTTAGTATTTATTATTTTGGTATATTTACACCATTTGTCGACAGCGAGAATTTTTCTCCATGACAAAACACAGTGAATGGCTTTCTTTCGGGTTCGAACATGCCCCAAGCATATTTGAACTGTTTATAACCTTGTGTTCGTATATGTATACACACGGAAATAATTACATCGCCAATTGCTTCATTACACATAAGCTTTGTTTTGTGTCCTTAACTGCTCTTTCAATTCTTGCTATCACAGCTTGCGGCAGAATACGCAACACTATGAAATAGTTGTGTCTATAGTATTCGATCTTGGGCTTAGAGCGTTGAAGGAAATCACGTCGATGCCTGTCCATGCTGTGATGCCGACCTCTGCTTTTCTTTCTATTTGTTATGCTTTCCGAACAGATCTTGTTGATGCCACAATCGTTTAGCGTGGTCAAGCGGTTTGAGTATTTTCTTTTTGCTGACATAGGTGATTGGTTGTAATTTGGTTATTTTTCTTAGATCTTCGGTTCTGACATGGTCTGAGAGCTTGGTGTTAGTAAAAAGTCGAATTACATTATTCTGGAAGGCTTCCAGCTCCTGTAGTGCAACATAAGTCTAGTTCATATAAAACTATTGGAACATAGGTATTGTAGATGCCTGATTTTTGAATAATCGAAAAATCCATAGAATTCAAAAGATCACTGTATATATGTTTCATAGACTTCACGTTTGACGGTGTAAAGCTTGCCCGTCTATGGAAATTTCTTGAAAGCACCAGAGTCAACGAGAGATACATAAACCTGCTAAAACTCGCAAAATTTCAATCGGACCTGGTTGGGCAACCTTTGATAAGAACAAAATTACACCTCAAAGCGAATACTATACCACATAAAATCCCGCATCTTGTTTACTGTTCTTTGCCTATTGAGGATTCGAACCTTCGACTTTCAAGAACTACTGTAACAAGGACAATGCATCCCTGTTGGAACTTACGGAGGTGTTTCCTCCATGTATCGTAAATAGTGTCATTTTGCTACACAACTGCGAATGATCTATTTCCAGAAGCTGAAGTCGTGGGATTTAGATATGGAACACTAATGGAAGACCATACAGTCAATTGTTTAACTGTGTCGGATGGATCAAGGATGAAATTTAGTTGACGCTAAGGAGATTTGATTTCTACATAGAGAATGTTCTGGAGTCGATTTATGTTTTATGAGCTGATGTGAAGACGATTGTATGGAGCAAAGACAGTGATAATATAGTAAATGCTGAATTAGAAGTATTAGCAACAGTAAAGAGAACTCGCGCGACCACACACATGCACACACACACGCACACACACACTTTTACACGCATATACAAATATTGATAGGGAGAGAAAGAGGTGTAAAGATATTTGCTCACTTATTCAAATATATACATATACGAGAGAGAGAGAGCAAGAGAGAAAGAGAGAGAGAGAGCAAGAGAGAAAGAGAGAGAGAGCAAGAGAGAAAGAGAGAGAGAGCAAGAGAGAAAGAGAGAGAGAGCAAGAGAGAAAGAGAGAGAGAGAAGACAGAAAGAGATACTGACGTTAAAAGTATTCTGTGAGAGCCCATAGATGGATAGCTGTTTATTTTAACTCTCAACAACTAAGAGCTGCATAGGATTTTTACTTTATATTTTCTGTTATTTTATTTGCCATGTTATATCCATACCATTCTTCGGGCTTAATGCACGGTCAAACATTTCTTTCCGACATCATGTTCCACATTAAACAATGTCTTTTCTTTTGCTAAAAGAATTCATTTTAGCTCCGTTGAACCAACAAAGTTTTAAGTGTGAAATGAGATGAAGTATCGCAATATTGTTCTCTTGTAACAACATATACATTGGTGAATGTGTCAAGAGACGTGATGTATTTACTTGAATTGGCTTAAGAATCGATTGTTTACGATGCGCAGTGCATACTGTTGCTAGTTTAACAAGTTTTATGCAAGTGTGATCAGAGTTTTGGCGAGCATACAGATCTCGTATGCTGCTTTACATATCACGAGCTGTATATCAACGGAGTGTTCAAACTGTTTCCTGAGATATTCTGTTGAGAGCTTTAGCTGATGACATTTTTACATAATCTCTGCTTAGGCGTATTTAAATTTAGGATCATGGAGAGTGTAACAATAACGATGATGATACTACTACTACTACTACTACCACCACCACCACTACAATTATTTCGACACATTTTTACACTAGTAGTACATTGGTGGTAATTTGGACCCTCTAAGAAAACAGTTGATAAGCACAGAAACGGTCATTTTTTATCACGTTATCACATTATTATTTCTAAACGCTTAATTTTATTCTTCCTTATAGTCTAACCACGGAGACAGAATTGAAACTTATTGGCAACTTAACAATTTTTTCTGTTTCTTTGTTTCTGTATTTTTTCTATTTTGTCTGTCACTATATCTGGGGGTTTAGTTTTGTCTGTAAATTGCTGAAAATAGCACACTGCTTCGAGCATTCATTCTCACAATGAGTGAAATAACAGAATAATCTAACGAAGGACTTATTTAAAAGAATCCTCCTGAAGCAGCGCATCGTACACCTTTGGTGGATTATAGTAATTACGCAATATGTTAATTATATAATCTCACCAATGCACAACACGTATAAAAATGTATCGAAACAATTGTAGGGATTGTAAATAGAGTATGTCGTTCAATCCATTTTCTTTTGCGTGTGTGTATACGCACGTGCATGCATATATATGCATATATTTATATATACATGTATATATATAGATATATAGATATATAGATATATTTTATGTGTGTATACACATACATACATCTATATATACATATGTATGTATTATGTAATATGTATTTATATCTGTTTACATGCATAGAAAATGGACATAAATCTATCACTATTATCACAGATAATATAGAAATCTTTTACAAACTCATAAAGCGATAATTTATGATGTCAAAATGGAAATCCAATAATCTCTTCATGAAATATAAATTTAATTTATGGATAAATAAGAAATTCAAAGATTCCTTTGATATTTGCATGGATATTTGCGACTCAGCTAAGGCTATCCACTGCGTTGGCTTATATATTATTCGCAAATGAAACCCTACTTTCCTGATAATAAGAGCGGACTTTATCGCGACAATGTGTTATTAACCCGAAATAATATTCACCCAAGTTGTAATGCTGCTACAAACAGACCTTGGTCGCGGTCTCAAAGCGACGAAAATATTTTGACAAATTAAATTTAAATGTTGAAGTGTGTTTTTGTGTGTTATTTTAAATGGCTTATAAACACCTTCCACGCTGCAATTGTTTTCGTTCCAGCACACGATCTCAGATCAGGCCACTTGCTATGCAAGTACATCTCCGTAAATATTTTTCTAAATAATTGTCGAAATTCATCTTACAAATCTCACTTTCTCGTCGTTACCTTTGGATTGTCCAATTCTTTTTGTCAACCATACCACAAGCTTAATATAACATTTAATTACACGCATAGACACTGCAACTAGACCATGAATATTAGTTTCTATTCTAGGCACAAAGCTCAATATTTAGTGAGAGGGGGCCAGTCGATTAGACCGACTCCAGTACGCAACTGGTACTTATCGACTCCGAAAGGATGAAAGACAAAGTCGACCTAGGCGGAATTTGAACTCAGAACATAAAGACAGACGCATTACCGCAAAGCATTTCGCCCAGCGTGCTAACGTTCCTCCCTGCTTGCCACCTTAGCTAGTTCATGGATATTATACACCAACTGATTCCGAACGACTCACTGAGATTTTCCCAACGTACACATTGTCCGTAATGGATCTTAATGCTACACTGAAAACTTAACGAAAAATCGCTTCGCTTTATGGGTTATAATTTTTTTTCTTTTTTTTTTTTTCTTTTTTTTTTTCAACCTGTTACATTGTACCTTGTGCTATATATTGCAATAAATGATAGAAATACCAAGGCAACAAGCTGGCAGAAACGTTAGCACGCCGGGCGAAGTTCTTAGCCGTATTTCGTTTGTCTTTATGTTCTGAGTTCAAATTCCGCC
>NC_068987.1:104700782-104706003 GCF_001194135.2 Octopus bimaculoides
ACTAGGCTTTAAAAATAAGTCTTCTGGTCGATTCCTCTTACTAAGGGCTTGAAGGCTGTGCTCCAGCATGGCCTCAGTCAAATAAAAGAATATAAGTGTGTGTGTAAGAACCTTTATAAGTACATGTATATATGTGTATATATAAAATATATAGTTTTAGGGAAAATAACCAAGTTTCAAGAACTCATCGATGAAAATCCACCATCACATATAGAAAAATTAATAATTAAAAGCACAATAAATGAGTAATAAGTTTCAAAATATATTCCTTTCTAGATGGGATGGGGATATCCTTCAAAGATGAATTCCAAAACAGTGCCTCAATCCTACCTGTAAATTCCATAATCAACGAAAAATTGATATAATATATAATATATATATACACATTTATATATACATATGTAGGCGTACGTACGTATGTCACACTGCACCGCATATACTTACGTGCATAAAGTTACGTACACGCACACACACACACACATACACACACACACACACACACACACACACACACATATATATATATATATATATATATATATATATATATAAAGGATACATATACATACATGTATACACAGCAACAGAAAGTTCTCGGTCATGTATAGAATTCATAAAAGAATAATAATGAAAATAAAGAAAAGATAAGTTAGAAAAATTAATTAATAAGAAATCCCGTTTTTTTTCGAACTTTCGTAAAGGAAGAAAGAAGAAAAGAAAGTACCGGAAATAAGGGGGGATTCTCGAATCTAGAGATTTTATACCATCCTGTGGTGGTTTTACAAGAAATTGTTTTTTTCTGTGGTCATTTCATTATTTCGTGAAGCAGTGTTATTTAAGACAGGAATTTTTTTTATATATAAAATGTCTATTTTAAACGTTATAGCGGATCGTCCGTGAAGCATTATTAGATAATAAATTTTGGAATTTGCTCTTCCAGCAAATTTGTAAATGCCTGTTTAGATGGAATTTCCTTGGTTACAGATTGCGTATTTGTTGCTTATGTATCCTCTCTTGTTCCCATAGGGAGCTTCCAGTTTGGCTGATGTGATTTTTCACACATTATGACGTGTTATGCAATACATATGATCTCTTGTTTTCCAGGTCATGTCTGCGTTTATCTTGAAAAATCATCCATTTATGAATTTTATCTTGGTGCTAGTTTTTAAATGGTTGAAATTTTCATTAATGTATATTCTGCCATCAGTAATCACCACCAACTTTTAAACTTATTACATAAAATTCTGGGTTATTTTCTGAAATGAATTTTGCCCCTGTGAGATATTTTTTAAGACCATTTGGCTGACGATTGCGGTTGAGGGCTGGGCTTTCGAAGATCCAGTTCTTCATTTTCGTGTTTGGAAAAAGGCTGGTAGATTTGTTTTGATAGAAGTGAATATTCATATTCTTGGGTCATAAGTCTTGATAAACGAGAATACGTTCCCTTCAAGTTTTGTTTTGGAGTCCTAAGTCTAGATATATTCTGCATCTTTGCTTAATATAATCCCATTGTCTATTAATTCCAGGAGATATTTTTACAGTTTTATAAAATTTCTCAGTTCTTCTTTTTGCATTTGTTGTACTTCTGGCTTATTGTAGGTCTGGATTAACGACTGCTCATAAATTCATCTTGCAATACAGTATTAGATCTATGATGTGCTATGGGTAAAAAATTTTAATATTGGTGTGTATCAGGATACTACTTTCTTTGTGAATTTAATGGAGGTAAGTGAGTGTTTAAGATGCAATGAAATGTAATTCATTTTCTCAGCTCTTCCACTCACACCCATCCACACACATAGATCTTGCATGATAATGCATGAAAATATTTCAATAGACCCAAAATTCTTTAATACAAATTTTAAATTTTTACCTTAAATTTTCGCTCTTTGACTTGTAGTCATAATTGAAAAAAATGTTCACCTCTCTTTTAAAGAAGTCCTAGACAACACAAAGAAAAAAACAAAGTAAAAAGAAATTATGTTGTATTTCCTGGCTTTAAGGGAATCGTTGGGTCCTTGTGGGAGGCTCAAACTTCCGAGTTCTTTTACAGAGTTTACAAAAACTGAGGGACCGCTGTAATAAGTGTGTAAATCTGAGAGAGGAATGTTGAATAAAATCACAATTAACTGATCTTCCTGTTTTCCTTTACCCAAAACCAGGAACGTTTAAGCACCCTCTCGTTTACACACTCACACATACAGACACACACATACGCATATACGTATATATATATATATATATATATATATATATACGACGGGTTTCCTTCAGTTTCCGTCTACCAAATCCACTCGCAAAACTTTGGTTCACCCGAAATTAAGTAGAAGACACTTGCCCAAGGTGCCACGCAGTGGAACTTAACCCGGAACCATGTGGCTGGTAAGCAAGCTACTCTTAGTTTTTTGCCCCTCTATATTTATCCCTATATATGTTTACATGTAAATATGTGTGTATTTATATTTATATATATACATTGTATATCTCTATGTAAGTATTATATATGTGTGTGTGTGTGTGTGTGTGTGTGTGTGTGTGTGTATGTATGTATGTATGTATTATTCATATGTGAAAAAATTGAAAACCACACATGTATGCACAAATATATGTTCGTGTATTTTAGTGCGGGGGTGGGGGGTGTTTGCATAATTTCATTTTATGAATGAAAAGAATGCCATCTGCGCAAGGAATTGTAATTTATTACTTAACCGCTTGAAACTCAAGTACCAAGTGCATTAGAAATATCGCCCTTTGGTTTGTGAATATTTCAATGTTGAACAATTCATGTTGATAGCTGTCTAATTTAGATCTACTTGGGCGTTAGGGTTCTGATGCAACACATGTAGCGGGGGGGGGGGTAAAGTTTACCTGAGCATGAGTTGAAAATATCTAATATAATGTGCAGCATTATTCTACTAATTTTATATGTCTGTACGTGCGTATGTATGTGTGGACGTATGTATGTATGTATGTATGTATGTATGTACAGATTGATGGACGGACGGACGGACGGACCGCTGAATGGAGGTGTGTACATACGCATATATATATATATATAAATGCATGCTCGTATATATATATATACACACACACATACATACATACATAATTACACATACTACATGCATGTATGTATGTGTGCATGTGTGTATGCATATATACATATATATACATAGACATACATATACATTGCACATAGATATATGTTTATTCGCGTAAATGGTCGTATTTTCGAAGAACAATGGATTTATTACTATTCTTCTCTTGGCTGTAGAATATATTTCTAATGCCTAATGACTATTTCTAATTTTCTGAAGCATTAGAATTAGTTTTTGTGAATCTAGTCTCTTCTTTAATAATACCCGCTTTCCTTATTTCGGTGGATTCAACAGATTGGTTTGTAGAGTGGCAGAGAAAATGCCTTGTGATATTTCAATATAGGCCTATACATCGCAGCTTCAGTCCTTGTAGAAGGTTAATAATGTTTCTTTTATCCTTTTTGGTGTCAGTAAATAATTTCCAGTCAAGTTTTGAGTTCATAAACCGAGTTTATCCCTCCCACTAAATATCTGTCTTTGTGCCTATGTAAGATATCAGTTTTAACTACATTTGGTAAAGAATGGTGTATTTATTTCTATATTCAAATCCAGCCAAATCTCCCCCCCCCCTACCATCAATAACCACTTTTGGTGTTGATAAAAGAAAGTACTAGTGAAGTACTAGAGTCGATTCAATCCACTGGAACCACCTCCTGAAATGTTATAGCCCTATATATCAATGTATCAATGTTAAGAAGTAACATCATCCACACTGATTAAACAATAATGCTATATCTAGCGTCAGAGTTGTGATGTGGTGTAATGAGGAGAAGTGTGAAACAGTAGTATACTGTGATAAATGATTGTTAGTATTACAGAACCTTTTTCTATGTCGTAAATGTAAGTCCACTCAGGGTGGGAGAGGTCGACTTTTATTGAACTGTTTGTATGAAAATATAAAAGGTTGTTCTCAATGTAACCACACAATATGGAAGAGACTCTAGCATATTTGTTCCTTATTGCCTGTTCTATCCTGTTCTTTTATTAACGTCCATTTTCTCTTGGCATCGTTCAACTTATCCATTTATCTTGTACAATGATACAATGATACAGAATTATCGATTCTAAACTAGACTTTCCAAAGTTCGAAATCTAACGTAACCACAGACGTGCGCGCATACACACACAAACACGTACACATACACATGTACACATATACATGCATTCACACGTTCATAGACATACACAAGCGCATACATACACACACAGACACACACACACATGTACATATGTATACACGCACAAACGCACATTTTCTTTACACATACATGTTCTCTTTCCTCTCTCTTACCCCCTCTTTCTCTTACTCCCTCTCTCTCTCTCTCTCTCTCTCGTCTTTAATTTCTTTCTAATTTCCTACTCCCTTGTTATCCACATTCTTCTCCCTACCACACATTCCTAATCAAGCCCGCATACGTATTTAAAAAGTTGACAATGACACACAAACATGCAGACACGCACATGTTCAAACGCACACACACACAACACACACGCACACACACACACACATACACACACGCACACATACACACACACACACTTTCTTTCACACAAATACACACATATGCTCTCTCAGAAATACACACATACATACATACATGGACTTTAGTTTGCAGGTGTACAAGGAATAAGAATAAAGCCGAGTAGTGCCAGACGACGAAAGCTGCAAGGGCAACGAAGCAGCCAGCCTGACTGGTGCACAGCACACTCTGTCGACTGCAATCGATTAATCATTCCTGTACACTTCGCAAGGGTTATTGTGGCAGCAGTTTGACTCTCCTACCAGTATACGGACACCAAACTTTTCTTCCGACTAGTCATTGTTCAGCACTTGTCTCCTTCTGATAGGAAAGGGCAGTGCAGGTAACTTATAGACATTTATTTTCCATACGGCTGCCTGTCTTCTTCCTCTGTATGAAATCAATGTATTATCATACGTAGTTGGAAATATTTGCCATAGCTTCATTCATTGTGTATGTTGTCTTATCTTTTCTCGCGAAAATGCAGTTCCCTTTTTTCTTTTTATGAGCACCGGTTTAAGAAATTGAATTAAAAAAATATTACAATATACGTATTCGGAAATCATATATTTCACACACACACACACACACACACACACACAC
>NC_068987.1:104706326-104707715 GCF_001194135.2 Octopus bimaculoides
TATATATATATGAGAGAGAGAGAGAGAGAGAGAGGGACAGATAGACATATACATGTAAATGTAGGTATGTGCATATATGTATGTATACATGCATATGCTCATATATCATTTGTATTATTATTATTATTATTATTATTATTATTATTATTATTATTATTATTATTATTATTATTATATATATATGGAGAAATTATAGAAAATATATAAGTGAATGATGAGTAAAGCACCAGTACAGCTTCGATTACCTGTTATCATCCGTAGATTGTAGGAACTTCATAATGGCAGTTGAGATAATAGTATTAATAAAATAGGTGGGAAAAAAAGATTATTCACCTCACAAATAGACTCCTCTCTGCTAATCCTTGGCACTGGTTTTCTTTCTCACTTAAACCAAGAAAGAAAAAGAAAATTGGAAGCCAGCAAGCATCGCAGAGGACGTGTGTGTAAGGGGTTGATTGATAAAAGCCCTACAGACATCCAAAGAACCATTACACCGTAGGAAAATGCCTTGGAGACCTCAGGACCTGATTGCTATCGACTAAACCCGTCCCCTAACAAACTGCTGACCTAATTCCTAACTTAAAAGCCATTATTATTTTATTATTATTATTATTATTATTATTATTATTATGATGATGATGATCATCATCATCATCATCATCATCATTTAAGGCAGCGAACTGGCAGAATCGTTACAACACCCGAACAAACTGCTCAGTGGCATTTCGTCCGTCTTTACGCTCAAATACCCACGAGGTCGATGATTACCATTTGACCCCTGGGGTTGATGTAATCAATTTGTCCCCAAAATTTCTGGCCTCAGTAAAAAGGATTATTATTATTGACATAAGTATTTATCTAAAGCAGGCTTACAGCTGTGTGTTTTTGTCAACGTTCGTTTTAAACCTCACATTAAATAGTAGATACTATGGTTAAATCGCGTTTTCTCCGCCATCCTCTCTCTCTCTGTCTCTCTCTCTGTCTCTCTCTCTGTCTCTCTCTCTCTCTCTCTCACTCTCTCTCTCTCTCTCTCTCTCTCTCTCTCTCTCTCTCTCTCTCTCTTTCTCTCTCTCTTGGAAAGCCACTTGGAATTATTCTAACTAGACGTGTGTCTAGTTAGAATAGAGGCAGCTGATGAATAATTCCAAGTGGCTTTCTGTTTTCCTATGTGTTCGTTCCGTTGTCTGTAGTTCATTGTTCTAACGTCCTGTACCCTGATATGCATCTATATACACATGTAGATGTAAGTATATACATATATGTGTGTATACATGCATATATATTCTTTGTATTATTAGATCATTGAACGCACACGTCCTTTTTGCAAGCAAGACTGTACTTCATATATATATATATATACATATATATATATATATATATATATATATA
>NC_068987.1:104707810-104710488 GCF_001194135.2 Octopus bimaculoides
ATATATATATATATATATATATATATATATATATATATATATATAAATGGCATAGGGAATTTGAATCCGAGCAGGAATTTTATTAGCCGTCTGATGTAATCCAGATCTGTCTGACCACATCGAATGATAAGGGACATACAGAAGTAAGATATGTAATTTCGCTGCTGTTCACTCGATAGGTAAATCCTGGATTTGCTTCACTGGATTTCACGCAGTATACACTGTGTATGATCAAGACACCATAAAGGAAAATGGAGAATTATACATCTTCAAAAGTTATGATGTACATGTAATGAATAGGTAATGCATAGAAGGAAGAGTCTGCGGTGCATGGTACTAAAGTGATAAAGACTCCGATAAAACGAAGTTAGACCGTAACTAGATTGATGGTTACTGAGAAGTATGATAGGTGGACATATTACACGTGATGACGATAGGGCAGACGTTTGTAGGTTCAAGAGCTTCCCATTCCGGGAGTATGTATATGTGTGTGTGTGTGTGTGTGTGTGTGTGTGTGTGTGTGTGTGTGTGTGTGTGTGTGTGTGTGTGTGTGTGTGTGTGTGTGTGTACGTACAAGTTTATGTACATGGTTTACAAGATTCTTGATGTGAATACGCTCTTTAAAACTGATTTTGTCGTGTCTCGAGAAGGTCATTAAGCCAATAATAAATACACGCACTGGTTCTATTTCACTTTTATTATCATTTGTTAATTAGTTAATGGTTAACTAGTTGACTGATAGTAATAAAAGAATTAAAATAGAACCGGTATGTGTGTTTATCACTGTTATAATGAAACTCACGAGATATAACAGTCACAGTCACACACACACACACACACACACACACACACACACACGCACACATTTTAATAAACTAAGATATTTCAACAATAACATATCAAGGTCAAGTTCACTTCACCTGTATTTCATTGGTCGTTGAGAATTAGAATTGAGAATATGATATCAGCTTTTCTAATATTCAGTTTGCCACAATGTTGTGAAGAAAAAAATCCGTTTATACCTTAATTATTGTTTCAGTCCTAAAAATCTATAACGGCATCCATTAGGCTTTTCAGCTACCAAACAAATAAAATCTAGAATTATTTAAGTCCCATGTCTTATAGCACTTCCACTTTCATAAAACTTCTTTCAGCTTTATGCATCAGCAATGTACAGTCGGTTGATATGTTGATGTTATAGGATCTTGTTTAACCCCACATAAGACCCCTGGTCGAGTAATTTTCTTTTTTTTTTAGTCAGTTAGCTATGAGGGAAACGTATTTGTTTTTTTTCTTACAGATTCAGGAATTACGTAGAAACTTCATTGCTAATCGTTGATTTTGCTAAGTCCCCGGTAAACCTCTTTCCTAACAAATCTATAAAACAAAGTGCCCCACACAATATTATTCCTATTTTTTCTTTTTTTTTTCTGAACACACCATATTATCCAGTACTACATTCTGCGATGTGTACTTCCCTTTTCAAGACAGCATGGTGTAATATGAAGACAAAATAGCTGTGGTATCTAGCAAGATGAGTGATAGTTTGTTGTTCCTTGTTGACTGTTGTTATTGCAACTGCTGCTGCTGCTGCAGCTGTTCCTTAATCCCACGTTAGAACTGATCGAGAAAAAGGTATGACCAAAGGCCTTCCGACCGTGATATTCTTTCCCCACCACCCAGACAATATATCAAGGACTACATTATCCAATATGTCCGTTTTTAAGAAGATAGGAAATAATTTCAAGGAAGCCGATGGATATTTCGAAGTTGAGTGACCGCAGTGGAGTCCCTTTTTCGCCTTTTTGTTTTTATTCATTTATTTATTTTACTAAACATTTCATAAGGTCTTAGTAGCTTCTTGGTTTGTGTTCCCGTCGTATGGTGTCAACTCAAGTTCACATCGAGTTCAGTCTAGTCCTCTCACGAGACTGAGATTTTAAAATGTTAATCCCTTTATGTTTAGAGAACTCAGTTCTGTTGTGGAGATTAAACTAACTGATCTGTAAAAGTATATTTTCGTTGTTTTTGATATTATTTCTTATCGAAAACAGTTAGTGGTTGTCTGTGTTTTAAAACATTCCATTGTAGTTGTATATATTGTCCCCTTAATCCATAGAGTCGGGTTTCTTGATGGTCCTGCAATCATGTAGTTTTTCTTCACACTACTATTTGCAATGACAAACTTGTAATTTGGTTGAAAATGGTTGATGTGTATAAGGAAAGCGTAGACTTTCCAGAGGTCTGCAGTTCAGAAAGAAAGGACTGAGTTAACTGTATATTAAGAGTGTGCAGTGGGAGTGCTGGGAGATGAAGAGCTGACTATCATATGGTTTTGAATGGAAATGATAGTGGCATCCTATTTAGCAATTCAGTGAAGAAGCAGCCAGAGACTACATACAGCGCAACTGTTTGGACGCTGGTAATTTGGCACAGTTGACTGCGTTTTCAGCCTCTTTTGACGACAGTACTTTTTGGCGCTGGAGGCAAACCTGAGTGTGCAAAGAAATATATACAAACAGATAGAATGAGAGACAGACAGACAAACAGTGACTTTACAATTTAATTGAATACGATTGTCATTAACACTTTCCCACTCCTCATATGCATAAAGAGAAATATGCTCAGAGAGAGAGAGAGTAAGAGAGAGAGAGAGAGTAAGAGAGAGAGAGAGAGAG
>NC_068987.1:104710569-104712079 GCF_001194135.2 Octopus bimaculoides
AGAGAGAGAGAGAGAGAGAGAGAGAGAGAGAGAGAGAAACATTAAAACGTTTGATGTCAAATAAGGCATCGTTGAATCAGTGACACCAAATAGGCGTCATCGAAACGGCTGTGCAAAAGCGTCTCATACTCTACATAAAAGAGTAGAGTCGACGTGAAATGGGAATCAGCACGTCAGTAACCCAATGGTTACAGCATGTTCAGAGTTGAAGATTTACTAAAAAATTAAAGTGTTTTTTTTCTCTTTTTATGACAATGGTCTATGATGTTTGTATATGCAGAGGCTGTTTCGTTTCAGTTCAGTGTATCACTGTATCGACCAGACTATTGGATGTCGTAATACACACTACAGGTCACGATGCGTTTTAGTTATTTTCACAGTGATTAATGTCATCGCGCTTATATACCTTATAAAGGATCAGTGACTGTTGAGTGATGAAATACATTTTGCTCTGAAGAAGAATTGCAGCCTTTTAGATCTAGTTACGATATTTTTAATGGTGTGTGAGCGCAATGAAAAGTTTACAAAGATGGCCGAACTTGGTATTTGTAAATCTTATGAAGGTTTTTATGGTGTATTGTTAATAAGTAAAGTAAGTATAGAATTTATAGGTCTATTTTCTTGTTATAATTGTAACTTATTAACAAGATGAAGGTAGATAAAACGACAATAATGTTATAGATTCATTCATCTTAAAATATTCTGACAGAGTTGGCATATTTAGTCATGTTAGAATTACCTGACAATGGAAGATCCTATACTCCACGTTTATATGGTTCTTTTACGAAATTCTATCAGTTTTTCATTGAGACGACTGTGAGGAACATTATCAAATGCTTCTCTGCACCCATCTGAGCCTGTCACTTAGCATTTGTGCTCTATGGTTAGCCGTTTTTACTCATCTGGTAAGATTTTTGCTTATATAAAGTTGTAACCGAGACCCATGTTAGGATTTCTAGGTATCATATTAGTCAGAAATTACATGGTTTATTATTCTCAATGTTATTGTCAGTAGTTTCAAGTGAGTTTCTGCAACTCCACTTGCTACATCTCTTTTACATCACTTATTTCTACAAAATATTTAACGTATTTCAATACACCTGCTATATTTTTGCTCTACTCTCCGGTTGGTATACGAACATCACTGTATATTTTGCAAAGCAGGTTTCGTATTATATGATTAAACTCTTTAGTCGCATGAAGGTGTTGTTGTTGTTGTTGTTGTTGTTGTTGTTAAGGCGGCGTGCTGGCAGAATCGTTAGCACGCTGAACGAAAAATGCTTAGTGGTATTTCGCCCGTCGCTCCGTTCTGAGTTCAAATTCCGCAGAGGTCGACTTTGCCTTTCATCCTTTCGGGGTCGATAAATTAAGTGGCAGTGAAACACTGCGGTCGATGTAATCGAACGTCGCCATCCCCCAACTGTCAGGCCGTGTGCCTGTAGCTTGCTTACCAACCACATGGTTCCGGGTTCAGTCCCACTGCGTGGCACCTTGGGCAAGTGTCTTCTAC
>NC_068987.1:104712499-104714086 GCF_001194135.2 Octopus bimaculoides
ATTATTATTATTATTATTATTATTATTATTATTATTATTATTATTATTATTATTATTATTATTATTATTATTTCCATACCCGTGGAGCAGACACCTTCAACATTAACAATACCAAATGTATTGAAAGCAACCTTTACTCAAGTTCGAACATTTTAGCAAATACTCAAAGATGTACCTGATAATGCTTGAATGGATCATGTCTCGAAGAGAGAGGTAAACGGGTGTATTCCCACTATAAGATTCAACAATAATAATTCTTTCTACCATAGACATAAGGCACACAATTTTGAGGTAGGGCCTGGGGCAATTACATCGACTCCTGTGCAGAAAGGATGAAAGGCAATGTCCACCTCGGCCAAATTAGAATATAAAACCGGAAGAAATGCTGCTATGCAGTTTTTTCCGGCGCGGTAACGATTCTGCCAGCTCGCCTCTTTATATCCACTAATAATAACACGGCAGCTCTAGTGGATTAAACTTCGGTAAAATAAGTACCAGTTGAGCACTGGAGTCAGTGCAATCGATTAAATCCTGTTCCTTAAATTGCTGAAATTGTGCCAGAATTTGAAACAATTATTATTACAGCAGTGATCAACTTCACTTTCCATCTCTACTGTATAGAACAGCAGCTCTTTAACGTCAAGTGCTCGATTAGGAATATCACATGTTTTCCTCGTAAATCCCCGAGATTGACAGTAACGTTTCTAGATAGTTTCTTCGTTGTAAAGACTCTTTAAATCGAGACTAACATATTAAAAGCTTTGGTGTCTTCGCCGATAACGGAACAACACTTCAGAGCTTTGGCAGATTTATGATCCTATCTCTTACGTTAAATTAAACGCATCAGATTTATTGACTTCTGTTGACACAAACCAGCCTTTTAGACTGTTGATACTTTTAGCTTCCACCAGACTAGCCATTAGCGCTCATTTCCTTGCTCCGGACATTGCTACTGTCACTTATTTCCTTGTTACTTTCACTGCCCGCTTTTAAGAAAAACTACGAGACTCCCTTTTCAATTGAAACGCCGCTCTGTATTGGCAATGAATACCGCTGTCTCTACACAGAAAATGGCTGTCAACGGAAGAAAATTAAATCAAATAACAGCCAAGGAGATGAATAAATAAATAAATAAATAAATAAATAAAGCCGGTTTTAGTGGGATATGAATATTTTATTCTCAACATTTTCACACTTCGCAAACCAAATTCACACTTCAGATAATTAAAATAATTTGCTCGAATTGCTAAAGTAACAACTGCTGTAAATATAAGCTACCATTAGCTTATATTTACTGTTTGACTCGGCCTAGTTAGTTCATGTTTATCTTCCTCTTTGATTTTACTTTTTGCTTTTCCCCTATTATATACATTTATTTTTAATTTTATAAGAAATCTAAGCATTATCTTTCGTTCAAAGTAAAGCTGTTTTTTTTTTCTTTATTATTAAAAAGACTGCGGCTGATATAATTACTGTGATATCTTCATTGTATTCTTTTTTACCGTTTAACTCTTTAGCTCTCCAACACAATTTTTCTTTTTTTTTTTTTCAGACTTTTAGTTAGCTTTTCTTTCATACGTTCGAAGT
>NC_068987.1:104714096-104716615 GCF_001194135.2 Octopus bimaculoides
TTTTTTTTTTTTCAGACTTTTAGTTAGCTCTTCTTTCATACGTTCGAAGTTACCTTGGTACTTCAAAAAGTAGGGAATATGTATCATATATGATGTATGGACACCAGTGGATTGCCCTACGTATCATGTGATACACGGGGCAGGCAAAGGGTTAAACATTTATATTTCAGTATTTACGGCTTCCTTACAATTACCAGTTTATTGAGAAAAATCACTGAGACGTCTATACAGTTTGGGAAGTGCTAACTGTGGAACGAGATTTACGAGGGAGGCCTGCAAGTCAATAAACTCCTAATATATTCAGAGGTGTTGTATGGCCGTTGTTGTATTCGCCAATTAATCTAACAAGAAACTATGGGCTAACAGCTACCGTCCTTAATAGTGGGTTTTCAGTTTGGTTCGAACAGATTTCTACTAAAACTAATAACTAACTAAATAGATAAATAAATATCAGAAAATGGCTGTCAGCGCCTAAGCGTGTAACTGAATACTGGATCGGTTGAAAATAACAAAGGGAATAACTGCAAAGTCAGCCAACCTAGTAGAAATTGCAGTCAAATGTCCCTCGGATCATGATATATGATTTTAAGTCAGAAGAAAATTCTTTAGATAATACAGTCCCACCTATCAGGGCCGTCTTAGCAGCATTATAGGCCCCTGGTAAATCAATGTACTAGGCTTCACTTACTGACCCATGAAGCCCAGTGTGGCCATGCCTTGAGACAACACTGTTACACTAAAATGACGAGATGGTCGTGGGTGGAATAAGCTTGATCATAGGCCTTCTTAATCAGAATCAACTTGGGGTTAATCAACAACAACAGGATATTCTGTTTAGGGAGTACCAATACAAACACATCCAACTGGTCACTCGATCTGCTAAAAATGGTAGCCTAATCTGTCCTAGATTATGTCCTATTTTCTTACATTACATAATGTAGTCTAACCTACAGCCAAAAAGACGAAATGCTTATGGCTGGAATATATTTAATTATACATTTATTATCGGTCATATTTTAATCAAGGTTCACGTGGTGTCTAAGCAACTACAGTAACATCATCAGCAGCAACAACAACAACAATAAGACAATAATAACTGGAGTAAGTGATACTACCATTCTTATTGTCGATTCCCATTCTCAACAATACATCGGGGACAATTGTTTTATTGTACTAAACATTCTGCAGGTGGCGGTTCCATCCAGTCTAAATGTGAAAGGGTCAAATACATCAGATCAACCAGCATTCGCTTATTCAGTTGTCAACAGCTCTACTTTCACTTTCTAGCTTTTACACTCATTTCATTTCCATTTCATTTTATGTCACCCACAAACTAATAACGCTCTTGGATATACCAACGAAAAGACCGTGGACGTTTAGGAAATAGGGAAATATAGTTAGAAAGAGAAAGTATGAGCAAGACTCCAAGTACGATTTGTCGGAGGACATGATGTGTTGAAGAGGGAGGACGAGGGGAGAGAAGAGCAGTGAAAAGTGGGGTGAGGAAGGAGACAAGCAAAAGAGTGACAAACGAAGGGAGGGAGTAAGTCGTGCAATGTAATCACTTATTACAAGCCATTAATCTTTCGCCCCCAACAAGGACCCTCTCCAAACCTTATATCTGTTGTGTTGATGTGTATTTTATAAGGCTACTTTTCACAGTTTTGTAAGTGATCAGTCTTGTTACTGCCGCCGTTCGTCCTCAGATGTTTTATTTACTATTCTTGTTGTTATCATCTTGGCTGTTTTATTTTTGTTTTATTGACATTGCTAGTCTCGTCGTCGTCGTCGTCGTTGTTGTTGTTGTTGTTGTTGCTGCTGCTGTTGTTATTGTCATTCATGGTGTTTTACATGCGCGCGCGCGCACTCACTCTCTCACACACACACAAACACACACATTTGTTCGCGCCTCTGCTTGCTTGCTTATAAGTGTGTGTGTGTGTATGTGTGTGTGTGTGTGTGTTAGTGTGAGTGTGTGTGAGTGTGAGTGAGTGTGTGTGTGTGTGTGTGTGTACAGAGAAAGAGAGAGAGAAACAGAAAGAGACCTTGTTCGCACCTATCTGCTTTCATACATGAGTGTATGTATGTATGTATGTATGTATGTATATATGTGTATAGATATATATACACATACACACACACATATACGTATATACATATGTATATGTATATATATATATGTATGCATATATGTGTGTGAGCATGTATGTATGTGTGTGTACATGTATGTATGTATGTATGTGTGCATGCATGTATGTATCTATGAATGTGTGTGCATGTATGTATGTATGTGTGTGTGCATACATGCATGTGTGTATGTATGTATATTCATATATATATTTTATCGTTTTGATATCTTTAGACTTCGTTGATCGCCTCACTATGTTTGTTAGTACTTCTTTGCTATTGTTGTTACGCCAATGATGCTGCTACTTGTGACGATGATGGTAAATAAACATCCCGGACGCAGCATGTTTATTGTGTTGTTACTATATATATATATATATATATATATATAT
>NC_068987.1:104717381-104718675 GCF_001194135.2 Octopus bimaculoides
TAGTAGTAGTAGTAGTAGTAGTAGAGATGTTAATGTTAGTAGCCAGGTGCCGCTTCTGCTGCTGCTGCTTAGAACCTGGTAAAGAAGTCCTGTCGTAATATTCAAAACTGTTTCTACACCCGTCTTGTTTCCAGGAATATATTTACACCAACATTATCTCAAATGTTCTTCCACTCTTTTTTTTTTTTTTCTTAAACGACAATGCTGCGTGACTTCATGGATATTCGACTGCTATTTCCAGCAGGTTCGAGTGACTATGCAGAAGCTCCTCTAATCGGCTCCTTTAATCGGCTCTTTTAGTAACCTGATCTTTTGTCAATTAATCTCTTATCTTTTTCTTCTTTCAGGCGTTGGACTGTAGCCATCCTGGGGGACCGCCTTGAAGGGCTTTTTGTCGAACAAATTCACCCCCAATACATTTTTTTTTTCAAATCTGGTACTTATTCTATCGACCCTTTTGTCGAACCGCTAAGTTACAGAGACATAAACAAACTAACACCAATTGTCAAGCAGTGATGGGAGGCAAACACAAACACAAAGGCACACACACACATACATATATACACACACACACACACACACACACATATATACATACATACATACATACAAACATACATTTCCCGAGCGTTAAACTAATACATCTATTTGTTGTTTACATACCCGTCTTCGCCTTGTTTTCTTTTTTTTTCTTTTTTTTTTTTGAAATTCCAAAAACAAACGGAAAATTTATAGCTAATTCCTCATCAGTCAACGATGGGCTTCTTTCTGTTTCTTATTTCTTTATTGCCCACGAGGGGCCAAACATGGAGGGGACAAACAAGGACAGACAAAGGGATTAAGTCGATTACATCGTCCCCAGAGCGTAACTGGTATTTAATTTATCGACCCTGAAAGGATGAAAGGCAAAGTCGACCTCGGCGGAATTTGAACTCAGAACGTAGCGGCAGACGAAATACCGCTAAGCATTTTGCCCGGCGTGCTAACGTTTCTGCCAGCTCACCGCCTTTCTGTTTCTGGGCTTCTTTCTGTTTCTGTCTACCAAATTCACTCACAAGGACTCTGGTCGGCCCATGGCTATAGTAGAAGACATTTGTTCAAGCTGCCACGCAATGGAACTGAACCCGGAACCTCGTGATTCTAAAGTCAACTTCTTACCACATAGCGTGATAGAGTGTGACAGTCATAGTATTCTTGTCCTTGTTGCTTAACCCCAAATCAACGCTCATCAAACAGAACTATTATCAAAGGAATACCAGCTGTAAGCATCCCATATCCCCTCCCTCTCTCTCTC
>NC_068987.1:104718685-104721044 GCF_001194135.2 Octopus bimaculoides
AAGGAATACCAGCTGTAAGCATCCCATATCCCCTCCCTCTCTCTCTCTCTCTCTCCCTCCTTCTCTCTCCCTCCTTCTCTCCCTCCTTCTCTCCCTCCTTCTCTCCCCCCTCTCTCTCTCTCTCTTTCTCTCTCCTGTGTAGCTGCAACCCAAGATCACTTCATTTTTTATTATTATTACTTTAAGATGGGAAGGTGTGATAACAGGGTATTTTAGCTACTCTTTCTAGCTCATCGAATGTGGATATCTGCTGTGGTGGTGATGACAATGTTGGTGGTGGTGATGGCGATGCTGGTGGTGGGAGTGTAGGAAGCGGTGACAGCGGCCGCAGCAACGACGCCGATATTGGCGTTGGCTTAAAGCCGGAAGTGCGGTGCGGTGATAACAACAATGGTGTTGGAGTTGGTGGGTGGGGGTGCTGGTCGTAATGTATGTTGGTGTTGTCACTGGTTGTGTCGGCGACACTTGCGACGCAGACAATGGAACGTTACACCCACAGTCAGACAATGAGGGGAAAACCTCTACGTGGTCAATCGATTCGCTAGAAATTGCAGCTAAATCTCCCTAACGTCCTAAGAAAAAAGGAAGGATACGTTGGGTAAGGTATTCCCAGATAAACAAAAAGGTGTGTTGGTCAAGACTGGAAGGTCTTTGGCCATACGTTTGCTCGATCAAGGCTGTCCAGGAGCGAAACAATAGCAACAATAACATTTAGTCTACGGAAGAAACATCGAAGTGATCGTTCGACATCCTAGAAATAGCCGCTAAGTCGCCCTCAGATCGTATTTTTATATTTAGGAAAGCGAAAGAGATATTGGACTTTGTAACCCTAGATACATTATGCTTGAAAAACAGACGGAATGGTCAAGGATAGAACGCCTTTGACCGTAGGTCTATCCGATCAGAGATGACATGATCCAAATAACAACAGCACTAATATCTAGATAACAACATATCCAAAATATCGCTCTACTTGTCATGACATGTGTTCGGGTGTTACACTTCTAACAATCATGACTATGGGACGATATTGGAAACAGTCGAAACAAAGTTGGAGATTAACGCTTTCAGCATTAACTATGGAAGAAAATCGATAACATGACTGAAATCTTTAATATAATGTTTTCTGATTTAGGTACAAGGTCAGCATTTTTAGGAGTAGGGTAAAGTCGATACCATTCATGCCACTACTCGACTGGAATCAGTATAGATTTTTCACATGTAAATATGATTTATCGTTGTATTAATGTTATTAATGTTTGTTTGGTATAAGTAGTGTGTCTTGAAGGTGTTGAAGGAGAACAGGGTATGTCACCACTGTAAGGCGTGTAGGTTTTGTACCGATAATGCCTGCGAAAGACAGATTATCGATTCATAATGTGAAACCCTGCGACAACGTCATATGAGTATCTGTGGTTAGAAGTGACAGCGGGAGTCATTTATTTTCAGCCGAAAGTTGGGGAGGAAGCTGTGAACATTACGGGGAATTAGTACAAATCAATCGATAGATTGTGATGAAGAAAGATCTCCATTGGAACAGGATGTGATGGAGCTTCTGACCGATATGTTTTAACTAGTAAAATGAGGAGTAGATAGATCCCACAGACAGCAACTTCAGAACGTTATCACTCGAAAGCTTGCTGATGTCAAGGCCAATGATTTCGTTTTAGTTATAATTTTCAAAGGCAACTGATCTGCTGGATAAGCAAGTCTCTGGTAAATCTGGCACTTCAGAAGCCGTACGTGAAGAAAGACAAAGATTTCGATATGATAATGGAAAGGTTTGAAATGAAGTAAAGATGATATGTCTCTAGTTAAGTTTTGGAGGTTGAGCATGCTATTATATTTTCCCATAGATTAGGGGTAGATATCTACTGAGAGATAAAAATTGAGCAGTTTGATTGACCAAGCGAGGAACACACAAGTTAGCTGAAAATAAGCAACATAAAGAGTTGCAGCTGCCAACATCAGGAGCACTATATAAATGTCGAGCCCAAACTCAAATACTACTATGTATTTTGTTTGAAGAGGCGCTCACTTAAAATTAATAAAGCTGATTGGTGGGTGTGCCTGATTACAAAAGCAACAAGCAATTGACCTTATTTATCACACCTGCGCGAAGTAATAAATATTCATTAATTGATTGACATCGCTACGAATATTTCACACCTAAGATAAGGAAATAGCTAAGGCTTGATAAAACTACTGATTATCAGTTTGCTTGTTACGTATTTAAAAATGTAACGTTCACAAAAAAACAAAAAATTACATACATACACATTTATATACTAAATATCTATGAATATAATTAGATAACTCCATTCTTTGACTTGAGAAGGAAACCAAGGTTCAATGATGT
>NC_068987.1:104721054-104735345 GCF_001194135.2 Octopus bimaculoides
TCTAGAGTCTAGTCTCTTCCCTTCCTATTTTTTTTTTTTTTTTGTTTTTCATTTTGTTCGTTTTAATTCTTATAAGGTCTTCTTTGATGCAGCAAGCTATGTTTTCAATATTATTATTATATTTATATAGCGGCGAGCTGCCACAATCGTTATCACGCCCGGAAAACATTACGTTTTGAGTTCAAATTCCGCCAAGGTCAACTTTACTTCTCATCCTCTCAAAGTCAATAAAAATAAGTAGATTTAAGCACATACGTTCAGAGTTCAAATTCCACTGAGATCGACTTTGTGTTTCACCCTCTCGGAGTCGATAAGATAAGTGCCAATTATTGAGCACTGGGGCCAATGTAATCGACTTAACTACTCCCTCGAAATTACTGGCCTAGTGTTAAAATTTGAAACTAATTATATCTATACTATCAAATATTGATATATATCTATAGATATATCTTACATATATATCTATACTGTTAAATACTATCAATCTTGCTTGAAATATTTTATGAAATCTGTACATATGAAATCTATTAAAACTCATTTGATAATGGTTTCAAATTTTTGCATTAAGGACAGCAATATTAGTGGTAAGGCTTTAATCGATTAAATCGATGCCAGTACTTGAACTTGAAAGGGTGAAAGAATGCCGTTAAACCTTTTTGTCCGACGCGTTGTCAGCTCACCACTTTGAAACTCCGATAATAATTATAAAATTATGATACAAAATTATAGCCACAACCAAAGGCCCATGGTTAGTGGAATCTGTAGACAGCCAGCTCAAAATTTTTTGTGGTATTTTTGTTGCGGTCTTTTATGTTGTGAGTTCAAATCCAGCCGAGGTTAACTTGCCTTTTATCCCTTTCGGGGGCCGATAAAATAAAGTGCTAATCACGTACTAGATGGGGAGAGGCCTAGTCCTTTACGTTCTGAGTTCAAATCCAACGCAAATCCCGAGTTGAAATCTGCTCCTTTTCTCTCCATTCTCGCGAACTCATTTCAACCTTTTTGAATACACTTGTGACTGGTGAAGAATAATAGATCTTCTATCGAAATGTTAAACGTCGTAAACAGTGGTTTGGTAAAAGGGAAAGAGCTTAACCACAACCGAAAAGCGAACTTCATGGAAAAAAATTTCTTCTCTCTATCTGGTGGGATTGCAAAGGAGTAATTCGCTTTGAATTGTTACTATTTAATGCACCAAACAACGCTCAAGTCTACTGTCAGCAATTAGTGCGCTTGAACCAAGCTTTGAAGGGAAAAAGACTCGCTTTACTGGATTGAAAAGGAGTGATATTTCATCAGGACAATGTACGACCCCACACTGCAAAGATCTCATCATAAAATATCGAAGAGCTTGGTTGGGAAACATTCCTTATCCACCTTCTTCTCCCGACCTTGCTCCTTCAGACTACCATTTGTTTTGTTGTTTAAAGAATCATTTGCGGGACATAACTTTCGCAAGCCAGGAGGAGGTCGAAACGGACATTTCAGAGTTCTTCGCTTTGAAGCCAAAAGAGTGTTACATTGATGGGAGTAAAAAGCTTGTAAATAGATGGCGGGAAGTCATAGATAATCAGGGAAAGTACATTAATGATTAAATTTCAATTAAATATAACATTTGATCACTTGTTTCCTTTATTCAAAATTCGGACAGAACTTACGGGATGACCTGATAATATTTAAACAAACTTCTCTTATGTTTTCCATTCCTTCAGAAGAACATGTTGAGTATAACTCCGAGGTCCATCTGTAGAAATCACTGTAAATAATCCAGAGATTTCTACTGCAAACTACAAACCTTTATCTTTAAATATGGAGTCTGCTCCGAAATTTTCGCACATTCTTATACAATAGTTTTGACCAGTAATTTTAGGGGGATGGAGTTAGTCGATTACATCGACCTCAATGCTCAAATGATACTTATTTTATCGATCTAGAAAGGATGAAAGGTAAAGTCGACTTCTGCGGAATTTTAAATCCGAACGGAAAGAGCCAGAAGAAATGCTAAGCATTTTGTCCAACATGATAATGATTCCTCCAGTTAGCCGCCTTCACATTCTTAAATAATGAAATCCATGCCTATAAACATTTTTTTGACGTGAACGAGCTAGACGTTATAATGTAATAAGTAAAATTATAAAAGCCCTTGAAAGTACCATGCTCCGTAGCTTGAAAACAATATGTATCAAAGATGTTTTGAAGATCTTAAGGCATGGCACTCTGACGGGATGCAAGTAATTAATATTGTATTTCCTAGATAAATTTCTTAAGTAGGCAGTTGGTAGAAAACATGTAAATTAAAGATGTACAAATGTTTGGCGTTCATGTCTTATTAAGCATCATTAAAACCATAAATGCTATTTGAATTCAAACAGTTGAACCTCGCTGACGAAGTCGATTTTTCAGAAACAAACTACTATTTCAATATATTTCAAAACTTCTTATTTCAACGTCAAATCGGAGAACGATGAAATACACACGATTATTTTGGCCATATGCAAACGAATCCAAGTAAAAAAGTCACAGGGGTTTTGTCCGGTGGGGGGGGGGGGTCTTAGGGAGCGTTTTGTTCGGATCCCATAAATTAATTGTGACTTTTTTCCTAGCCAAAATTGTGACTATTACTGCGATTTTATTACTGGTCACCATGCGAACATATATTTGCTGGAGAGTAAATTCAAATCAGGGGTTCTTCAAGCTTTTTCTCCCTTGTTTACAAATAGTGATAGTTCTGTTCTGCCTATAAAGCATTTCAAATCGCTGTTGAAAATATTATATTAAACAAGAGCACTCAGAAAGCGCAAACCTCCGCCATGGCAACACTAACGTCCTCTCAACAATTAGCCGGAGATGATTTTCAAAATGAGAATACTAAACAAACGAGAATACTAAAAATGAACTCCACCGCTCTCAAAAATTAAGTAAAAAAAAAAAGCAGGGAAAATAATCCAGAATCCTTGTCCGGTACCAGATCGGACCCAAAATCTTTCAGTTCGTGCCAGTCATGAAACCAAACATCCCTGAAAGTTTCATCCGTATCCATCCAGTGGTTCTTTAGATATCTTGTCCACGGACAAACAAACAAACAAACGAACACGACTGAAAACAATACCTCCGTCTTCGCTAAGGCGGAGGTAATAATAACCATCTGTCTAGAGATTGCGTTTCAATAAACAACTCAACCGAAAGGAAATACTTTCTTACTAAAAGATATTTCAGTGGAAACTGATTTTTTTTGTCCGAGTCATTCATATCATAGTGACCATTATTTTTTAATTATTAGAAACTAAAACTATATTTCATATGTAAATTTCTGCGAAGCAAATATTTGTTTTATTTATTAGCAGGAATAAAGAAAATAATGTCTGTGGACAGTCTTTAAATCCACAAGATCAGTCAACGATTTGTAATTTCAGACGGTGTAAATTTCGTGGTTGTTCTTATTTGTTTTAGATACAAGCTGATCAGAGATTTCAGCGTTTTAATCCCGACGACAGAAGCATGTCGAAAGAGAGTTGGGATAGCTATAGTGAAAGAAACATTGTAAAGTACAGGTTTCAGTTGCCATGTAGTGTTCGGATATTTGCAGTGTGTTTGATTGTTACAAAGGGAAGTTGTTGACCAAATATAAAGCCAATATTAGCAATCTAGAAACATGGATGTGTTTCAAAGAAAGCAAGCGGATATGACAAACGAACTGAATTGTTTGAGGCCACATTCCCAGCTGTTGTACAAGTGGTTGATTGTTATGTTCACTTTGTAGAAATTACTCTGATAAATATATAGTGCAATATAATGTAATTGTATAAAAACAAATCACATTCATGCTTAAATTTTCAAAGCAAGATTTGGGGGTATTTTTTTAAGTGCGCGGATTTTAAAAACGAAAATCAATATAGAAGAAAGAGCAGCTTTAAGGTCGAATATTGCAATAATTTGCTGAAACAGTATCGTTAGAAGATCAATATATCTCAAAAGAAGCATTTGAAGACCGAGAGTGAGTAACTGATTTATCTATTGTCGTATCGCTTACTCTAAGTTCAAATCCTGTTGAGATTATATATGCTTTATCAGGTCAATGAAATACATACGGTAATCTATATAATCTTCATACAAGACATTGCTTTTGTCATGTAGAATTAAAACAATATTCATGTTATTCATCAGTCCGAGTAATTCCTCAGCCAATTAACTGTAAAATATTTTGATACTTCAATTTCCCTCTAAAATGAATCGTTCTCTCACCCAATCCCCTCTCTCTCCCTCTCTTTCTCTCTCCACACACATATATATGAATACGGACCGCGAAAGCGTGGCTTATCGATCCTTTCCAAACAACAATATATGTGTGTATGCGTATAGATCATCTATATGTACGTGCATATATATATACTTGGATGAGATATTTAATTTGTCACGCAGTTAATCACAATAGCTTTGCTTTTGGCAACTTTGATTCCAATCTGTTGCAAACATTCGAGTCAGGTGTTTGGTTTGAGGATATTCCACTCCCTTTCTCTTTCAAATCTCATACTGTAAAATGTCACAGTCACTGTCTTTTCCTCCCAACAAGATAAGAGTCGTATAGTGAAGTTGGAAATTCTATATTCTCATCTGTGTTCTCAGTCTTCCCTTGTTCTAACAGCTTTAGCTCTTCGTGAGACACTAGCATGTCAACCACATCATCCTGTATGATTCCTTCAAATCTTATATTATTTGCCAGTGTCACAATATCTTTCCCAGCTTGATGTAGATTTTCTGCTCGTATAAAACTTGCAAAATCACGGATACATTCTGACTATAGATTTTCTGAAACATTATTCAAAGCTGCGGATTTCACTTCATGCCGTGTCACGGCTATGTTATCTATAACATCCATTAGGACGCAGAACTTCTTCCAAAACTGTAGGTTTATCCTCCTCCTAAATTGCGGTTGTTTGAAAGTCCTCAGATAACATGACCTAAAAAGTTAACTATCACACCTTGATCCGTTGGCTGTGGTAAAGTTGTATTCTTGGGGATATATTCTACTCTCGCATTATTAGAAAGCTCATTTACGTCCACTGCAGTGTTTGATGCATTGTCTGAAAGAAGCAAAGTATTGCTCTAAATATTATGTCAGTAAACCACTCTTCGGAAAGTTTCTTTGTCATTCATGCCTTCTTATTTGGACGTCAAATCAGAGGTCAATTAAATATTGCGTGAGTAGCGGCTTTAATTCCATATCACCAGCAACATTTCTTCCCGGAAGATGCGTTCAACGATTCTTAAAACCTTTCAATCCTAGTGTTGTTGATTCTTCTCTGGAAATAAAAGCTCCAGCTGGCATGAGCTTCTAGAAACATACAGTTTCAACATTATATATTTACTTTGATGTGCACTTCATTTTTATTTCCTTTCAACTGTTCAGGATAAGAGCAGCTTTTATATCAGCATTGGCAGCCCCACCTGACATTTTATGTTATACAAACTCCAGCGCTTCTTAAACCTTTCAAACCAGTCCTTACTACATTATTTACATTTGACGGATATGTGTCCTCATTTTGTTTGTTGTTAACACAACGTTTCGGCTGATATACCCTCCAGCCTTCATCAGGTGACTGGGAGAAATTTCGAACCTGGGTTCTCATTCCTAAGGTATTTTTAGGAATGAGAACCCAGGTTCGAAATTTCCCCAAGACACCTGATGAAGGATGGAAGGTATATCAGCCGAAACGTACATAATTCCTCATCTCTTAAATATAGAACTGTAGTCCTTACTATCCAGAAAGATTTTCATTATAAGTTTCTCCTTTCGTTTTCTACAAATCGCCATACAAACTTTTGGCTTTTAATTCTATTGTGCTTATCGGCACATTACGTCGACTCTGTTCTTCGATCCATAAATTCAAGTGCCATCCATTTAAATCATTACACAAGATCTATCGAAAACTAAGATCCGAACAGTTGATGGAGTAACTTCTTGAGCATTTAATTTTCTCTCAATTGCCACATTTGTTCTTATTGCAAACGTTGCAATTGTTCACATTTTGGCAACGTGGCTGATTTTTCTCCCGCATCAAGCCTTTGTAAATTCTCGAGTTTACTATCCAGAGTAATCCTCTAACGTTTCCTTTTTGTACTACTGCCTTCAACCCCACTTAATGGTTTCTTTGTAGACGTTCTGAATCGTAAATAAACCCAAAAGTGGCCGAAGTCAGGGTTACTAGGTTGATGGACAATCGCCCCTTGCACCTCTGGCTCGAGACATAAAACTCCAAGCGTTGTTCCTTAGTGTTTGTGCCTATATTTCCAACAAATGAGATGTTGGTTTGGTTATGCCCTCGATAAAGAAAACAGACCGACTAAATAAGTACCAGGCTTAGAGTACTGGGGTTGATTTATTCAACCAAACCCTTCAAAACAGTGTCTCAGAATGGCTACGGTTCAATGATTGAAACAAGTACAAGAATTGAAGTACATAAACCATTTATCAGCATTCACTCACACACACGTATTATATATCATATCTACACGGTCACCAGCAGTTGCTACGTGCAAATCGCGCATGCGATATTACAGCTTTTACCGCTTTGTTCATCTGTATTATTAAATGCATAATAATAAATCTTTGTAGCTACTTCGTCTAATAGCTTATTTGGGGATTGACAGGGATTAATTTAACTTGTGGTGTAATAGTTAACATAGCTCTACTTTACCATTTACAGCAAATGCAGCGTTAGAATCCAACAAGCGATGTAACTACTTCTATTCAAATATATATGTATGTGTGTGTGTGAGAGTGTGTGTGTGTGTGTGTGTGTGTGTGTGTGTGTGTGTGTGTGTGTGTGTGTGTGTGTGTGTATGTATGCATTCATATATGTATGGATATGTGTGGATGCTTCGTGATATTTAGATCACGTCTTTACTCTTTCAGTGTAAATCCCTGTAAGGTCTTAATAAAGTCGATAAAACAAGTATCATTAATAAATTCTGTCCTACTATATTTATTATACCGTTTCCTTTTAGGACTTATATCTCTTGTAAAAACCAATAGACTGCAATCGAAATGTTAGAAATGAATATTATGGCAATTAAATGAAAATTTTGCAGAATAAGGGACACAACATTATTTAGATAGATAGATAGACTGAATACTCTTTTACTTGTTTCAGTCATTTGACTGCGGTCATGATGGAGCACTGCCTTTAGTCGAACAAATCGACTCCAGATCTTATTCTTTGTAAGCCTAGTACTTATTTTATCGAGGTTTGCCGAACCGCTGTCGAATATTTTTCTCTTTTTCTTGTTTCAGTGATTAGAATGTGACTTCCTGAGGCACCACCATGGAGGTTTTTAGTCGAATAAATTGACCTAAAAAACCTACACTGGTTGTTAGGCGGGGTAGGGTGGGTAACAAGTACGAAGTTACATACACACACACACATATATGGCAGGTTTCTTTCAGTTTCCGTCTACCAAATTAACTTAAATGGCATTGGTCGTCCTAGGATTACGGTAGAAGACACTTGCCAAAAGTGCTGTACAGTGGGATTGAACTCCAGACCCAAGTGATTGCAGAGCGAGTTCCTTAACCAAACAGCCATGCCTACTCCTATAGCCATGCCAGCAGACCATCTCTGAAGTGAATGTAAAATATAAGATTTAAGTTCGAATCCTTTTTTTTCTTTTAACATAGAATGTTAAAAAGCCGAGTGAAATTTGGTAGATTTAAAAACCAGAAAATTTAGTCATGAACCTTTTCCGGTCAAATGCAGTGAACCTCGTTGTCTCTACATCTAGATTAAGTCAACAAAACAATGTTCTACGTTACATGGAATGTTATGGAAGGAGGAAATTGGCAATACATAATCCTTTCTACTATAGGCACAAGGTCTGGAATTTTGGGGGAGGCGACTAGTCGATAACATCAAGCCCCAGTGTTTCTCTGGTATTTAATATATCGACCCCGAAAGGATGAAAGACAAAGTCGACCTCGGCGGAATTTGAATTCAGAACGTAGCGACGGGCGAAATGCCGCTTAGTATTACGTGTTAACAATTCTGCCAGCACGCTGCCTTTTTTGGCAATACATAATTCTTTTCGGATCTTTTCCCTTTGAACGGCAGATCGAAAAATTAATTTTTGTAACTAAACACTTTAAAACTTCGGACATTGGTAGAATGTGTTATATAAAATATCTTTTACTCTTAGTGCTGTTAAGACAAGTTTATATTTTCAAAGTTATTTCGTGTTAAAGTAGTCGTACTTCGGTAATTTCAACCAATCAATGACGTGTATTCAGCTGAATAAAATTACTGCCATTCTTTCTAAATAATACTACTAAATCTTGAGCAATATGATCCTGTATATCCAATAAGTTAAAACAGTTGGTTTGCATATTTATTTTATTATTAAATAACACTAAAGCGGCGAACTGGCAGAATCATTAGCGCGTTGGACAAAATGCTTAGCAGCATTCCCTCTGATTCTCTATGTGCTGAGTTCAAATTCCACCAAGGTTAATTTTGCCTTTTATCTTTTCGAGGTTGATAAAATAAATACTAGTTAAGTTCTGGGATCACTGTAATCGACTTGCCCCCTGCCCTCAAAATTGCTGGCCTTGTCCTCAAATTAGAAAGAATTATCAAGTAACATTTATCTTAGATTGTACATTACAATTTTCTCCTTCCACGGCATTCCATGCAACGTTCCACAATTTCTTGTTAACCAGACCAAAATGTTGAGCATCTGTTCCGGCTCTTTATGTTCAAGGTTCAATTCAGACTGAGATCAACTTTACAGTACATCTCTCGGAATTCGAGAAAGTACCCGTCAGATATTGGGATTGAATGGTATGAACTACTCACCCTAGTCTCAAAATTTATGGTCACGTACCACAATCAGGAACTATTTATTATTTAATCGTGTAACGGCGGCAAAATGCTTTACGGTATTTCGTCTGTCTTTACGTTCCGAGTTCAAATTCCACCGAGGTCGACTTTGCCTTTCATCCTTTCGGGGTCGATAAATTAAGTACCAGTTGCGTACTGTGGTCGATTTAATCGACTGGCCCTCTCTCCCCAAAATTTCGGGCCTTATGCCTAGCGTAGAAAAGTTTATCTAATTGTGTCTATACTGCTTTCTTTGATGATCCTTTTTGATCTTTGACTTTGAAAATTAAGAGATGGAATATCTTAATGAAAATATATTAATTCAAAATTAATTTTGAAATATAATACATTTTTTATTTGCTTCCATCAGACATTTTAGTCATGCTGGAGTACCACCATTAATTCACATGGCATAATTTTTTTTTTTTTTAAACTTTTATTGGACGCCTACTTTATATCATTTCACAATATAATTCTACAGTCAGATATACAAAGTTTGTTTTAAAACTTACTATTATGTTTATTGATTAAATTTTAAATGATTTCACTTTAAAAGTTTATTCTCGAAAGCAAATCTTATATATTCGGGGGAAAAGACTTCTGATAAAACATTTAAACAAACAAAAATAAGTAAACATTCAGGAAAAACAAATTAGCGACAGACTTTGACATTACTTGGGAAAATTACGGAAGGTATTTGAATTAAACCAACAACAAAATAAATTAGCGACCTGGCAACGGGTTGACAAAAATCCTGTGTTGAATATATAAACAAATGTGACCTTTGCTGCGACTCGATCCATCGATATCGTCCCAATTTATAACATCAACATATACCGTTACTGAGCAACTGCGAAATCTGTTCAAATAGACTGAAGCAGTCTCTAAACAAAATGGTAGGGTATTGATCAAATCTCGAATCTAGACGAAAAGACACGTGTGAAGAATGTGCCGGTAAAGGAACAGTTTAATCCTTTGACCACGTTCATAAATGTAGACTCGTTGTATTGATATGCTAATAAGAATGACCTTCGAGTAAATATATCTCTGCATTCGAGACAAATGTGTATCTGAACTGTTTTAGTTCCTATTATGAATAATGGCATGATGACAGGTTGTCTTGCAATTGATTGATTCTGTTATCATAGAGTGTAACATATCAAAGGAGATCAAAATATTATTTTCTACACTAGACACAAGGCCAGAAATTTTGGGGGACGGGGTGGCCAGTCGGTTAGATCGACCCCAGTACGCAACTGGTACTTATTTAATCGACCCCGAAAGAATGAAAGACAAAGTCGACCTCGGCGGAATTTGAACTCAGAACGTAGTGGCAGACGACATACCGCTACGTATTTCTGCCAGCTGGCCGCCCGAAGGAGATCAAAATATTGAATAGGTTTGGCTGTGTGCTTAAAAAGGTCGATTTGCAACCACATGATTCTGGGTTCAGTCCCACTGCGTGATACCTTGGGCGAGTGTCTTCTACTATAGCCCCGAGAAGATCAAAGCCTTGAGAATGACTTGTGTTTGAAGCCCATCGTATATAAAATGAGTAATCTTGCGACGGACTGGCGTCCCGTCCCGGTGGAGAATACATACGCCATGGAAACTGGGAAACCGACCCTCAAGAGTCTATGTGGCTCGAGAAGGGACTTTGCTTTGTACCATAAATTAAGAAAGTCACTGAAACACTATCGAGTTGCAGTTTAAAACCAGGAGAGTGTCCTGATGGCATAGATTTGTTACAATAGCACAGTAACTAATTGCTGTATATATTATATAAATTAACCATAAGTGCTTTCACTAGAGCCACAAGTCATCGGATTTTTCATATTGTTAGAGCTCTGGTGATAGAGACGGTGGACTGGCCGAAAGAGTAGAGTGAAGAACAACTATCTTGCGGTATTCAGTTACATCTTATGTTCTGCGTTAAAAAGACGTCGAGCTGGCAGAATCGTTAGCACGCCGGGCGAAATGCTTAGTGTATTTCGTCTGCTGCTACAGTCTGAGTTCAAATTTCGCCGAGATCGACTTTGCCTTTCATCCTTTCGGAGTCGATAAATTAAGTAGCAGTGAAACACTGGGGTCGATATAATCGACTATTCCCCTATCCCAAATTTCTGGCCTTGTGCCTATAGTAGAAAAGATTATGTTCTGCGTTAAAATGTATCCGGGGTCGACTAATCAAATACTGGGGTTGATTAAAACGATTTGAGGCTTGTGCCTACGTTAAAAACTAATGTTTATAATTGTGAAGGGATGATGGAGAAGCTGAAACAGTATAGTACGAGACTAAATGCATTGCAGCATTTAGTTACGTAAATGTTCTGAGTTAGTAACCCGCAGAGATCTTGGCTTTTAATTCCTCCAGACGCGATAAAATAAGTGTCTGTAATATATTGATTTTCAATTTTGGCACAAAACCAGTAATTTCGGGGGAGGAGTAAGTCGATTGCATCGACCCTGGCGCTCAGCTTGCACTTATTTTATCGACCCCGAAAGTAAGATGGGTAAAGTCGACCTTGGCGGAATTTGAACTCAGAACGTAAAGACGGACGAAATACTGCTCAGCGTTCATTTCTACTCTAGGCACAATGTCCGAAATTTTGTGGGGAGGGACCAGTCGATTAGATCGATCCCGGTATGCAACTGGTACTTAATTTATCGACCCCGAAAGGATAAAAGGCAAAGTCGACCTCAGCAGAATTTGAACTCAGAACGTAAAGACGGACGAAATACTACCAAGCATTTCGTCCGGCACGCTAACGATTCGGCCAGCTCGCCGCCTTCAGGATCTAACATGTTGCAATGGATCCGATCAACTATATCATCATTATATGCGCTTCCGCCAGACTACTTTAGAAGCAAAACAATTATATTTGTGCATCTGTCACCAAACCAAATTAAAATATGATCGCATCACCGAAGCAGCCCGCGCGCGGTCACTCGAAATGGTAGCTAAATGGTAGCCACGAGTCACACCTCGCTATCTAAAAACAAAAGGGAAAGAATTTTTTGAACAGTAAGTTCTTGGTATCCCCAAAAATACGGGATAGCCGTGGCTGGAACACCTTTCAAATTATGCTTAGCAAGTCGAGTAACATACAGCAGCTCCTTTGTTATACAAGTTATTATGTTTGGTTATAAATCTATTGTTGTATTTCCTTGCGAAACAGTATGTATAAGAATCCTCCCTCCCCCATATCTTTATTCCTAGTGACGTGAAGGTATAGAAGGGTTCTGATACATATGGTTTCTCTGTGGATATTATAAGTGAACATCAATGCAAGGTATTGCAATATTATCAAACAAAACAAATGCTTTCGCAAACAAACCACAAAGCTTTCAATTTACTGACCCAAAACTTACGACACCTGTTCGTTTTAACTGAAAATATATTACTATAGATATAAGAAATCTACTGATGTTGACAATGTGTTCGCTTGGCGGTTGCGGTGCGTTGTTTATCATTTGTTTTTCTTTTATACCTTCCACGGTCGACTTTCCGTTGTTTTTCGATAACGCACCTGCTAATGTTCTTCTTTGGTAAAGACGTCAAGAAGAAAAAAAGGAAAGAGAGGGGAAAAAAAGGGAACGACAAAAAAAAAAAAGAGAAAGAAAAAAGTTGTTATATCAAATAACTAATCAATAGAATTTCAAGAGTAGCACCTAAAAAAATAAGGTTATCGCAGTCATCTAAGTAAAGAACAAACATCAAGCTGTGCGACTGCTGAGATTTTACTCAGTTGTATACAGAGGGTGGGGTATGCAGATGAAGATATATGTAAAGGTGCCACAGTATCATTTTTACATTGACGGGTTTGATTAAGACTTTTTGTTTTAAGCAGATACGGCCAAACAAATCTGATGAGAGTAGATACAATCAATAAATGGTTGAAAAGTCACCAAATAAAGTATGAAAGAATATAATAGAGGATATTTGTTGTTGGCACTCCGTCGCTTACGACGTCGAGGGTTCCAGTTGATTCGATCAACGGAACAGCCTGCTCGTGAAATTAACGTGCAAGTGGCTGAGCACTCCACAGACACGTGTACTCTTAACGTAGTTTTCGGGGATATTCAGCGTGACATGTGTGACAAGGCTGACCCTTTGAATTACAGGCACAACAGGATTATTCTTCCGACGGATCTCATTATACGGTGCCTAAGCTACAACATCATGTCTCATCGGTAGATAATACCGTGATGACATTTTTGGACAACTGCTTATGATGTGGATGATATATTCGGTGTTAACTCCACAAAGTCTATAACAGTTATCACATTTTGATGCTTTTCCTGCGCTTCTGTCTTTTTTGGACATCAGGTATTTCCTGAATTGCAAACGCATACTCTTCAAAGTAGGAGTTAGTAATCCGGTTGTTGGCCCATGATAGACTGTTTTGATTATCAGTGTTACTGTCATCCCGGATCTTTCTGCGGACATATCCATGCATGTCTTCTGCTGATATACGTCCAGCCTTTCATCTGATGATGCTTTTCGGTAGGGTCGTGCGGTTTCTTTGGGCATGTATTTAAGGTTATCAAATAAGGAATGTTGCTGCTTTCCAAGTCTCACGATGTTATCTGCCTCTCGTGTGTGGAAACTTGGTCAAGGAATCCACTACGACACTTAGTGCTTAAAAGATGTTGCCGAAGTGATATGATATGCCATTTGAAGACAGTCAGGGTCGATGTTAAGCCTCTGCCACCTTGTTTGCATTTCAGGTAAAGTCAAAATAAAATTGAATATTAATAGTGTGTTTTTTTCTCTGAAGTGTTGCTTTTAAAACTGCTTATAATGTTTTCGTGCCTATGTAACTTATTTTCTTTTTCTGTCGTTCCTTTCACTCCGAGCTGTGTTTGAAAAATTTCAATTAACACGTGGCACACCAACTAATATTTTTGAATTCTTTTCAATGACATTTACTTTTGTTTTTGCTATATATCTCAATATTATGCAATTTCAATTTATATTCGCATGTTTGCACGAAACAGCGATTGAATCCCGTATGTAGCTTCGCACAACTTGCACGCACGTTTGTGTTCGTATATGTATGTAATGACAAATGAATGGATGGATAGAGAGATGAATGGATGGACGGATGGACGAAGGGACGGACGGACGGACGGACGGACGGACGGACGGACGGACGGACGGATGAATGGAGTGCAGGGAACCTGAAGGTATTCTATCCAAAGCACTAAAGACTCGGATAATTTGCCATCTTTCCATCTATATTATATAATTTATCATCACTCATGATACTTATTGTCAATATGTTTATCCATAAACAAATATAAAGCGTATCAATCTATGTATATGTATGTTTGTATGTATGTATGTATCTATCTATATACACACATACATATGTATGTATGTATATATATATATATATATATATATATATATATGTA
>NC_068987.1:104735698-104741803 GCF_001194135.2 Octopus bimaculoides
AGAAGTCGATTTTCAAATTTATCCTAAGCTTTCAAAGGTTATTGTCAAATGACTATTAAAAATTTATATAAATAGATCTTTGTTGAACGATGCCGTTTCAATTGGCAACTAAAGAAAAAAGCCACTATGCCAGTACTGGCTCCAAAGGAAGTGAAGTAAGATAGAGATAAGATCGGGAGGAGGAGGAGGAGGAAGAAGAAGAAGAAGAGGAGGAGGAGGAAGAAGAAGAGGACAAGGAGGAGGACAAGTCTGCAGAAATGCAGTCAAATTACTTTTTATATTAGAATTGGTTGAAATACTGCAGCCAATGGAGCGACTAATTCCAGCTAAAAACAGTTATTATGGTGTAATTAATTCTGAAATAGGTCAGCCAACCTTGTCAAATATTTGTTCGTGGACCTTTGACGTGCCTCATTGCTTTTTACCGTCTTTTATAAACATTTAATACGAATAAGAAGGTTTTTGTTAAATATCGAATCTTGGCTTTTGTATTAAACTTCACCATTACTCCCACCATCACCACCATCACCTCCATCACCACCACCATCACCACCATCACCACCACCATCACCACCATCACCACTATTATCATTCTTCTCACTTTTTCATCCTCCCCACTCCATCCCCGTTATATTTCCTTATTAATACACACACTATATTCTTCCTATGTTTCTAGTTTCCTTTTCTTTTTCCTCAAGATTTTTTCCTTGCTCATTATTTATATTTTCTTCAGTTCCTCTTCCCCCTTTACCGTCTGTTTTCTTGTTCTTGTTCTTTTCTATCTAAATCGCCAGAATTTCTCTCCTCTTCTCTCCCTATATTTCTCTTTCTCTTAGTTTCTCTCTCTCCCTTTCCCTCTCTCTCTCTCTCTCTCACACACACACACACACACACAAACACAGGCACTCTCTTTCCCTTCGACCTCATATTCACAAATAGTTTCAATCAATTTCCCAGCCTTTTCCATATTTTTCTTATCTTGATTTTTAATCAGTTTTACCTTTCCTTTTTACCATCATTACATATTCTATTTGTTTCTTCCAAAACCCCATTTGCTTTTTTCTTTGCAATAAAACCTCATTGCATTCTCCTTAATCTTCCTCTCCTGACACCCATCCTTACCCCCTTACTTACATATAGCAGCCTCTATTTCAGATTCCCGTTTCAAACGCCAACCCCAGTCAATATTGCTATGTCACCACACTGCATTGCCACCACAAAATTTTCTTGGTGAAAAGCTAAGGCCATAGTTACATGCCCTCATGTTTGCGGTATGTTGAACAATGCGAATAAGCCGCATCATTTATCTCTTCTTGTTTGGCAGAAGTGCTTCAAAGCAATAAAATTAATGACTACAAACAGTGTTATTTTTCAAATCTAATCTGTCTCCATCGACTCATAAGGCGTCTTCATGTCACTCTTCTTAAAGTTGACTGATTCAGAAACTTCTGGGAAAATGGAAAAACAAAAACAAAAAAAAGCGAAAAAAAAACGAAAAAAATCATTTATAATTGAAAACAATCGCTAGAATACGAAGAGACTGGTGGTCGTCTGCAGAAAACAATTACAATAGAAGTAAAATCTAGTTACAGTAAAAACTAAAACCAGTTACAGTAAAAGCGAAAAAATGGAATATGTTAGGTTGCCGTAATCATATTATATACAAGGTTTCAGATATATTACCATGAAGATTTCTTCTATATGAACCATAAATACAGAGTGTTCGGGATAAATTTGATGATTTATTTTCGTTTGCTATTTTCAGGGAACAGCTTGATGTATTGGTGAACAGTCAACAATGTTAGAAAGCATAAATATTAAAGTTGTAGTTTAGAAAAAGTTAGCGGAGGACGTGGAGGATTGGAAACCATTTGAATATTGGGAAAGAGTTTCCTGTATCAGGATGATTCGCTCCGGGTATCAAAATTCCGACATCTTGACTGCTGCTCAATACTCTATGGACACTGTAAACGCTGTAAAATGTGACTTGGACATCATGGAAACCAATTTCCTCCCAAACTTTGATAGTCTGTAGGTGTGTCTATCGTGAGGGTCATGTCATTCCACCCCATAGCTTTGAACAGGACGTTAGGCTCACTTCAGACGACTATGTGAAGCTACTGGAGACTGTGGTCAAACCTTGGCGGGAAGGGATTGTTGTAGTAGGATTCAGCGCTTTGCAATACCTCCGGAAAGAGTCAGAAGTGGTTGTCGGAGAATGCAATTTCACCAGCCCAGTTTCTGGCCTCTTAGATCCAATCCATCACTGGAACTGTAAAAATCTGTAAAACTTTCCGAAATTTATCATTTAAATATGTATGAACATGTCTAGATATGTAACTATATGCATGAGAATACATATATAAAACAGACAAATCTGCACATACATACATACATACATACATACATACATACATACATACATACCTTGTTGATGTTGAAATTCCATTGAAGGAAACTTGGATCTAGGTTAGAAACCAGTTCTTTCTCTATTGGCAAGAAATCTTGAAATAAACTGAATAATGACATACATACGTACAAACGTATATACATACATACATACATACACACGCACATACATACATACATACATACATACATACATACATACATACATACATACATACATATACTGAGCTATTGAGAAATCTGCAGTTACTCTGACCAGATTATAAGTTCAGGTTTATACCTGGAATTATTGGGGCACCGGGATATGGAACACACTGCCTAAATACCAATCTTGGGAAATTAGGCTTCTCAAAACAAGAAAGGAGAAAGCTAATTCAAAGGTTACAGATCCAATCCATCACTGGAACTGTAAAAATCTGTAAAACTTTCCAGAAGTTTATCATCTAAATATATATGAGCATGTCTGATATGCAACTATATACATGAAATACATACATAAAGCAAGGCATACAAATTTGCACACATACATACATACAAAAATACCCTGTTGTTGATGTTGAAATTCCAATGAAGGGGCCTTGAATCTAGGTTAGAAACTGACTCTTTATTGGTAAGAAATCTTGAAATAAAACTGAACAATGACATACATACATACATACATACATACATACATACATACAAACATGTGTAAGTATGTACGTGTGTGTGTATGTGTGTGTATGTGTGTGTGTGTGTCTGTGTCTGTGTGTGTTTCTTTTTTAACTACTTCAGCTAATTGGTCGAATGTCTCCTTTCTGTTACTATATTTTCACTGAAATGTACTACTTTTGTTTCTATTGATTTTGAAAATTATGAAGAATTTAAGTTAAATAACTGTCACGATTAAATTGAAGTTTAGAACATAAACTAACACGGAACCTCGATGCAAGATTATAATTTAGATGACTCCAGAAGAAGAAGATTTTATCATTGAGCCAGTGGGCGCTCTCGGGCAATTTGGTATTAAATGGGTTGGGTCTGCTAACAGCTGTTCATTTAACAAAGCTCGTGCATTATAAAGCAAAGTTAATAAGAGATTTCACAACTAGGTTACAATAACGAAAACAGTCCTGCCCACATCTTGTTGATTTATAAGGTTGTTTACCAACTGAGAAATTAAGCGTAGTAGATGCAATGGAGCGTGATCTCAATTCACTTCTGTTACTTAATTTGTTTTCTGCATATCTTACTGTGTATGTGTACTGTTTCTTCCTTTTATATTCAAAATATACAGTTATATTTTTTAACAATCTATGTTCATTAATAAATCAATATATTGTTACTATTGCCATAAAAAATTCCTTATATATATAAAAGTTATTTCAGCGAAGGCCCATAGTTTCGACATTATTAGTTATAAATATTTCGGAGGTGTACTCGGCAGTCAAGTGATTTGATCTACGACTGTGTGTTGAAACTGAGGCAATAGCTGCGTGGAAGATACATATTAGCCATTCAAAAACATACGACGACCGTTAGCTTCACTTAAGCATTTATAATTTTGTGTCAACATTTTCATCGTAGTAACCGCAACCTGGTCTCTGACATAATTCAACTGTACCCCAATAAATATTCTACTACGTATCTTTAATAGTTATAAGTATTTATTTATTTATCTATGTTCTTCCAAATATATTTCTCAAATGTCTCACAAATGGAGAAAGAGTAGGTTTCTAATCCACATAAACCTTTCGTTGAAATTTAGACATGAACCGGTTGTAGTTTATTGTATGTATGTATATATGTCTGTATGTATGTCCTCAATTTTTAATTATTTGAGGTCATCCTCGAAGGAAGGAGCTTGTTTCTAAAAGGTGCAAAACTCCATCATTCGAATGTAGATAAAACCAATGTCACATGAGGAAAGTCTTACATATTTTTATTGAACTGCTACAGAATGTATTTGTAATGGACATTTTAGCTGGTTGATTTCTTTCTATGAAAACCCTAGCCTATTACAGCTTGGCACTTAGGCATTTACTAATAAAATCAAGTGCACCAATTATTATTGATATAAATGTAAATTTATAATCTGGATAGAGAAGCTGGAGGTTTCGAAGCAGTTATCTGTTGTTATCCTCTTTCTCTTTGATTTTAGAAAAGACATTCATATCAACAGAGCATCTGACCTCTATAACATAACATACTTTTTCTTGTGTAACCCATACAACAAAATCCCGCCTGCTGTATTTGGACTCAGTAGAAGATTTGATGGGAATGTTCCGATATTATTCCTTGTGCCCATGTTTATGTACGTATTCAATAACAAGGATACCTTGTATATTTATCCAAGGGTGGTTATTACGGATGGTATTGTATACTACTTTAGCGACAGTCGTGTCACATCCGAAGGTAGTACCTTGATGTCATATTTTAGGGAATGCTGCTGAAATGTAACAGCGATGTAACTGTCGAAATTTCCGGTTTCCTCTTGGGTCTCCAAGGGTTTCACTGTCTCTTTTGTTGATTAGCTATTTAGTAGCGATCTCCTTTTCTTGGATTGCAAAGGCATAGCCTTCGAAGTGTGACGTAGCGATCGCGAACGCAAGAAAGGTCGTGTTTCAAGTCGATACTACTGACGTATTTGAGTCTTCGGGAAGAGAAGCATTTCGAATCCAAGTCTTCTCTGAGATAGGTTAGTCCAAGCGTTCTGGAGATCGACAGGAAACGAATAGTTTCTGAAGATCTTACTGACAATTCATAAGATGTTGTTCTCTTCACTTTTCAACACTAGGTTTATAGATTTATTTTTACTGCTGTTGTTTAGCTTGTGCTACCTAAGAAATACTATACGACTTCAAAGACTGTCTACAATGATCTCAAAATTCTACCTCCTTCGTCCCTTCTGGGGTACAGCCAGTCAATACCACTGTTTCTGAAGAGGGTTTCTAGTTGATGTCAGAATCTTAAGGTTTTAATGTCGAGGGCATAAATTCTCTCGATGGACCATTCAGGTATCCTAAATTCTAGTGCCAGCACTGGTACTACGAATACTTTGCGAGATATTGTTTTGTTGTAAGAGGATAGCTCCAACAGCCTTCTTTAGTCAGCCTTAGTCTGATGTAATATTGTTGAGCTACGCTTGTATGTATGTATCTCTTTGCAAGTATGGATGTATGTATGTATGTATGTATGTATGTATAAATGTAGGTATAAAGATATCTGTATCTGTTTAGGTATAGATATACACGTGTATGCACACACATATACAAGTGTGCAAGCACAAGTGTGAGGATCTGCGGCATTTTGATGTATGCATGTGAACACATACATAAGTTTGAATCTCTACGCGAACGTTTTTGCACTTATTACATACGAAGATTCGAGAAAGTTTAACATATTTTCAGAGAGGTTTTAATGTTTTATAGTTTAATGCCTTTCAAGATTCATAATTCCCTGGATCTCAAAATTGATGCTGGAACAATTAGATAACATAGACATGGGCTGCAATAATTAAAATAATTATATTAATATATATGATATTTATAACATTTATATATGTATATATACATATACTTATATATAAGGCGATATACTATATATAAACATATATACAGTATGCAATATATATGATATACATATATATATATAATATATATAAAATATATATATATTATATATGATATATATATATATATATAAATATATATATATATA
>NC_068987.1:104744891-104745367 GCF_001194135.2 Octopus bimaculoides
CTTGTGAGTGGATTTGGTAGACGGAAACTGAAAGAAGCCCGTCCTATATATGTATATGTATATATATATATATATGTTTGTGTGTCTGTGTTTGTCTCCCTAACATCGCTTGACAACCGATGCTGGTGTGTTTACGTCCCCGTAACATAGCGGTTCGGCAAAAAAGATCGATAAAATAAGTACTAGGCTTACAAAGAATAAGCCCTGGGGTCGATTTGCTCGACTAAAGGCGGTGCTCCAGCATGACCGCAGTCAAATGACTGAAACATGTAAAAGAGTAAAAGAGCAGTATTTCACCAACAAATGCTATCAGTTTTAAGAATTCTCGATCGGCATTTTTCGGACAATTCAGGTCTCTGTTAGTGAATGTTTTCATTCATGTACGTAAACTACAGCATTAGTGCATTTTAGCTCGTATTTGTAGCAATGTAGGTGTTTTTCATCACCTTAGTTACACTTAGTGATAATTATATATA
>NC_068987.1:104747946-104754119 GCF_001194135.2 Octopus bimaculoides
GCAGAATATCTTGTAGCGTCTCAGCTTTCGCGATGATTATGTTCTAAGGTGGATACCTTGTCCTCTCCCAGAACATGGGTGGTGTGAAGAGGTCTACTTGCACAAATGAAAAACTAATGATCTTTCATTATGTAGGCCTACATACATACATATATACGCACATACACACACACATACATATATGCATACACACACATGCACACACACACACACGCACACACACACGCACACACACATATATATACACGTACATATATATTATATATAAACAAATACATGCATATATCGTGGCACACCGTCGGTTACAACGACGTGGGTTCCAGGTGATCCGATCAACGGAACAGCCTGCTCGTGAAATTAACGTGCAAGTGGCTGAGCACTCCACAGACACGTGTACCCTTAACGTAGTTCTCGGGGATATTCAGCGTGACACAGAGTGTGACAAGGCTGGCCCTTTGAATTACAGGTACAACAGAAACAGAAAGAAAGAGTGAGAGAAAGTTGTGGTGAAAGTGTACAGCAGGGTTCGCCACCACCCTCTGTCGGAACCTCGGGGAGGTTTAGGTGCTTTCGCTCAATAAACACTCACAACGCCCGGTCTGGGAATCGAAACCGCGATCCCATGACCGCGAGTCCGCTGCCCTAACCACTGAGCCATTGCGCCTCCACGCATACATATATATATATATGTGTGTTTGTGTGTGTATGTGTGCGTGTGCGCGCGTGTGCTTAGTCCGTCCTCCATATACATACAAACGCACACACATACATATATAATGTAACATACACACATACATATATAATGTAACATACACACATACATATATAATGTAACATACACACATACATATATAATGTAACGCACACATACACACACAAACACACAAATACACACACACAAACACACACGCACACACAAACACACACACACGTGTGCATAAATGTATGCTATCTTAATATGCAAGTGTTTATATTTACGAGTGTGTCCCGAATGTAAGGCAAAATTAAGCAAAACTTTTTTTAATTAGCATCCTCAACTCATGCAAATAGCATATGTTGGTAGAGTTCCTCTTCCTCTGCATAAAAATGCTGCTTAATATATTTCTATTACAGGCTATGTAGTTGTGCCATCGTTGAACCCAACTTTCGAATCCTCTCTGAAAATATATAAACGTTTGCACTGTTGTACCCACTTCTTCATAGTCAATTTTACCTCGTCCGTGTCATCAAATTTTTGTCCTCTGAAGACTGTTTAATGAAAAAGGGAGATGGCAGTCGGAGGAAACCAACTCAGGGTTGTATGGTATGTAGAGTACCATTAACCTGTCCAATTTGCTGAGTTCCTGGTGTGTTGCCAAATAGGATTGTGGTCACGCATTGTCATAATGCATGTGAATTGTCCTCTGATTCTTCTCTATACTCTTTAATGACTTCTCTATACTCTTTAATGATTTCTCTATACTTCTCTATACTTTTTTAATATCTCAGTTTACCGCTCACTGTTCACGGTACACCAGTTTCAAGTAAAACAGGAAAAAAAGATCAAGAAGAATGACGTCCTTGTCAGCCTCCAAAACAACCACGATGAATTTCTCTTCTGATCACTGCCACATATAAAGAAAGAGTGAGAGAAAGTTGTGGTGAAAGTGTACAGCAGGGTTCGCCACCACCCTCTGCCCTCTTAGGCCTTGGGGAAGAGGTGTGACACTATTCAATGGAATGAGCTTTCGTTTCTGGATCATAAAGATACGTCCACTCTTCAAACGCTTCCAGCAAATCAGAGCAGGCTTCCATCCTTTTCTACTTTAAATCGTTTGTCAGGTGCTTCGTTGCCCACTTTGCACACACTTTCCAATACTCAAAGTCTTCCACCAATCTACTGCATTGCATTGTAACCACGGCGCAGCTGTGCCTCAAGCTCTTGGATTGTGATCGTCTGTCCACCTGAATCAGTTTCTCCACTCGCTGACGATTCGTGTCAGCGGTCGCAGTCAATGTTCTTCCACTGAGTGGTTTGTCTTCAATACTAGTTCTCTCTTCTTTAAACTTATTCATCTTATTAATAGTGTTATCTCCGTAGAGAGCCTGTAGCTTTCTGTCGATGTCGGAGAGCCTGCATGAATCCAATGACTGCACGTTGCTACTGATCGGGACCCATTGTTTACCTGAAATGAAAAAGAACAGGTAGAAGATTTACTAAAGGGGAAGAATTATTCTGATAAGATATGCAATTCGAAAGACCTATGTCAGTTAATAAAAAGCTATTCCCTCTTTTGCATTATGTATGTATGTATGTATGTATGTATGTATGCATGCATGTACGTATGTATGTGTATACGTATCTGTATATTTATGTTATGTATGCATGTATGTACATGTGTATGTGTGTGCATGCATGTATGTATGTATATATACACACACAACGCACGCGTATTTATATATAGGCAGAGTTAGGTATAAGACAGACAGACAGACAAACAGACAGACAGACGAACAGACAGATCCATGCATACCATATTATGTTTAAGTATATACATATGTGTGTGTATGTGTGTGTGTGTGTGTGTGTGTGTACTCGCATGTCTACAGTTTTTGTACAAGCACAAAACACACACGTGCGTTTTGTGCGTTTTTCTGTGTGTGCGAGTGTATATGCGTTGTGTATATATGTGTGTTTGTGTGTGTGTGAGAGAGAGAGAGAGAGAGATTGAGAGTTTATGCACTTATACACATACTCGCAGAGATAGATAAAGCAAAATTTTTCAAAACGAAGAATAGAAAGTGCAGAGGAAAAAATTAAAAACAAAAGAAAAGAAAATCAAAGAAAGACTGAGCTAGAGACACATTAACAATGCCATGGATTCATAAACAGACACTCGTACACAATCATGAATATATAATACGTATTCATAAAAGCGCTTTGTCACATAATCCAACATTTAGTTTTATCTTTTGATCAGTTCGTTCAAATCTCACCCTGACTGGGATTAGTTGAGTAAACTGATCTAGATCGTGTTGCTACTGTTCATGCGAGTTGCCCAGCAACCGTAACTCTTCACTCCATCTTCAAAGACAGAAGTCTGAATTTAACCGATTAATTTGCTGCCAGGACATCTAATATGACAAGAGAAAGGTATACAGACATCTAACTCTGGACATTATTTGTTTCAAGTACGTTGTCTCCGGCCGCTTCTATTAGTTCGATTTTTTTTTGTCTTTTTTGTTTTATGAGTGTAACATCGGATTCAATCTACCTTAAGCAAATCTAAGTGCAGGTTGAACCGTACGAAAATAATTTGGTGTATTCATATCGGTAGGTTCAATGTACAAACATAACAATTCACTATTAGGTAGCGGATACACATGTGGAACCTTTATATAAGGCGTGGCTGTGTTGTGAGAAGCTTGCTTCCCAACCACTTGGTTCTGGGTTCAGTCCCACGGCGTGGCACCTTGCGCATCAAAGCCTTGTGAGTGGATTCGGTAGATGGAAACTGAAAGAAGCCCTTCGTATATTTTTCTCTCTGTGTGCTCGTGTGTGAGTGCCTTTATGTCTGTGTTTGTCCCCCACCATGCTTGACAACATGTATTAGTGTTTACGTCCCCGTAACCTAGCGATTTGATAACAAAGATCGATACAATAAATACCAGACTTTAAAAAAAAATTAAGAACTGGGGTCGATTTATTCGACTAAAAAATTCTCAAGGTGGTGCCCCAGCATGGCCGCAGTCTGTTGGGTGAAACAAGTAAAAGATCAGAAGTATTTATGCGTGTGTGTGTGTGTGTGTGTGTGTGTGCATACTTGTGCGTGTGTGTGTGTATGTGTGTGTGAAAGAGAGAGAGAGAATGCGTGTGTGTGTGTGTGTGTGTTTGAATCTCTTATTCGTAACACTGGATTCAATCGATATTAAACAAAATTAAGTGCAGATTGGGCTTTATTAAAATATTTGAATTTAAATCATTGATAGTCTCAAAACCCTCTGAGTCCTGGGCTCTTCGGGCCCCTGTGTCTAACCCTCTGGGCCCATGTGTCTAACTTTATGCTCTGTCTAACTTTATGCTGTGTCTAACCTAAGCTCCCGAGTAAAAAAGTAAATAGTAACATATACAGCTCAAGAGTAACGACTGAAGGCAAACTAATGGGCGGACCGGGCTGCATCTTCGTTTTCTACGTATGTTGTTCATTATCGCTTCACCGAGAATTCTGCAGAGATGACGTTTAAGCTATTCCCGCCATAGCAGGAATGCGGTGTGACAAGGTTAAATGCAAATTTCCCTTCTTTTCCATAAATAACGAATCCGCAGACAATAAGTAGCATGAGTTTCATGAGATATTATTCAGAAGTGAATATGGTGAGATAGTAAAAACAATTGAGCACTGCAATATATCCACGTCTTTATTTTCTGGGTTCAAATCCTACTTCGGTAACTTGCCCACGAGTCAAATAAATTAAGAATTATCCATTTGTTTCAAGCATTGCAACTGATATTCTTAACTGAACATTAATCAATAATTAGATAAATGTTCTTGTAACAATTACGCATTTATAGTAAGGTGGTGAATGGCAGAGCAACAGATCATATGATTTGCGAGATTTCCATACTTTGATATTGCATTGAAACTATATATATACAGGGTTGGCCAAAAGTCACCCAACAGTAAAACAAAATTCATAAATACTATCTGTAATTCTGTATTGACTCAAATGGAAAAATGTGTCGCTCAAGGACTTCAGTTTGAACAATTTTCATGATATTTCATACTTAGATGCTTTTATTAAATTCATTCAGTTCATAAACATAAATAAAATCTTGGAATTAAATGGTTTTTGATTTACTGTCAGGTGACTTTTGGCCAGCCCTGTATTTTTGTAAAGACAACCAGTGTTAGTAGTCTGTCATAAGGCGGCGAGTTGGCAAAATTGTTAGTATATCACGCAAAATGCATAATAGCATTTCTTCCGGCCCTCTACGTTCTGAGTTCAAAATCCGCCGAGGTGGATTTTGCCTTTCATCGTTTCGGGATCGATAAAATAGGTACCAGTTGAGTACTGGTACGGGTCAATGTAATCGACTATCTTTCTCCCTTGTCGCCTTGTGTCAAAATCTGAAAACATTACCTGCACAAACATGTGTATTATTCATATCTATTGCTCATAGACACAAACATACTTGTGTGGTAAAAAGTTTGCTTCCCAACGACACGGTTCCGGATTTAGTCTAATTGCCTTGCAGCTTGGGCAAGTGTCTTCTGCTATAGACCTGAGCCGACCAAAACCTTGCGTGTAGGTTTCGTTGACAGAAACTGAAAGAAGCTCGTTGTACATATATATGTGTGCGTACGTTTGTGTCCCGTCACCGCTTGGCAAACGGTATGGTTTGTTTACATACCCATAAATTAGCGGTTCGACGAAGAGATCGATAGAATACGCATCAGGCGTTAAAAATGAGTACTGGGGTCGATTTGTTCGGCAAAAATTTTCAAAGGCCGTGCCACAGCTTGAGTGCAATCAATAACTGAAACAAGTAAATGATAAAAGATACATCTAACCTTGCTTATCACTGATCCAGATAACACGGTGCTCTCAACCGTGTTACGTTTTTCAAGAATTGATTTGTGATAACACGGGCCAGCGATCAGACAAAGATTCTGCTTTGACCGCAATAGTGTGCCTCAGCGACTATCCACAATGCTCAGGACAACCCGAGGTCTCGGAACGAAACCTATTTTCCCCATTTGGTAGAACAAACCAGAAATTTTTGTAAACAGTTCACCGTATATTCTCTCTTGTATCGATAAACGATAATTACTCAATATTTTTGATGAATTATGAGATTTTCAGTTTCATATACTTTTAGCATTGTTTCTTATCAAAAGAGATCAATATTTTCTTACCTGCTAGTAATAATATTTTCTTTAGTTGACATATATCACCACAAGTATGCTAATATTTGATATTATTCAATAGATGGTACTTATCATTCACTGCGTCATTAATATCCTTGATAAAATACTTGTTGACAGTAATGTGGTAGGTAGACTAAAACAGTTTAGTGCCAGCCTAAAGGACTCTTGTTGATAAAAAGATGCAGATTATAAAATATTTCAGTTTCATGTGTTCAAAATCACATCGCTCCCTCTTTCTCTCTCCTTCTCCCACTCTCTCTCTCT
>NC_068987.1:104754806-104760398 GCF_001194135.2 Octopus bimaculoides
GTGTGTGTGTGTGTGTGAAGATGCATGGTTCAGTGGTTGGAGTTTCGGGCTCACAATTATAAGGTAGTGAGTTCGATTCCCGGACCGGGCTGTGTATTGTGTTCTTGAGCAAGACACTTTATTTCACGTTGCTCCAGTTCACTCAGCAATAGAAATGAGTGCGACATCATTGTTGCTAAGCTGTATTAGCATTTGTCTTTCCCTTGGACAACATCAGTGGCGTTGAGAAGGGAGGCTGCTATGAATAGGCGACTGCTAATCTTCTATAAATAACCTCTCCTGGACTTGTGCCTCGGAGGAGAACTTTCTATGTGCAATCCCATGGTCATTCATGACCGAAAGACGTCCTTACCCTTCATCCTTTATATATACGCGCGTGTGTGTATGAGTGCACGCTTGGGAATATATGTATACGTGTGTATCTCCTCGTGTTAAGGAAGCGTTATGCTACGGAACAACCTTGACGTAACGTGGATTTCTGTAACGCAGAACGCATTTCTTATTCACTTCAATGCAGTATAGAGGTCAATGAAGAATAGTTTTCACATAATGGCACGATTTTCCCTGAACGCAAGTCTTCTTTAGCACATAGTTACTTGTGTGTGTGTGTGTGTGTGTGTGTGTGTGTGTGTGTGTGTGTGTGTGTGTGTGTGTGTGTGTGTGTGTGTGTGTGAATTTACAGTGATGTTTAGATATTGTGTATACTTCAATCCTCGCTGGTTCTACATTCTGAAACAGTACCTCACTCTTTGAGTAACTGTCTCTGCATTGAGACTGTAGTACACCACTTCTGTTTGATCTTTGTATTTCTGGATTCAAATTCTCTATTAATCAAACTTCTGTATTTTGCAAGTACTCCTAAACGCATACACATCAGTAATTTCATCAACAGATGCTTACATTTTATTGCAAACTAAATATAACCACATTAAATTTTAACCAACACTCATATTTCTGACACTCTCCTTTCATCAGTCTTTCATACACTGGGATTTCGAGTATTGTTTCTTATTTCACTCGACATTATGCTTGACCTTATCCTGAATCTAATTCATCTCTTATATCCTCTAGATGTATATTCTGCCAAATTCCTCCAATAACAATTCCAGTGTCTCGAAATCTATTCTATTTAACACCTTGAAATAATACACATTTCAATCGTATCTCTTCTGACCAAATTTATTAACATCATTTATTGTATCGACTTGGAACCAAATGCAACAGGATCTTTTGTTATAGAAATATGTAGTTCAATTCCTAAAATCATGACCTTCGCCACTCTAAACCCACTTATTATATAACTGTACCATCACTTCTGACTTCATAGAACCGATTATAAATTACCCACTTGAATTTAAACTACTTTTATTCATCGAAGCTGCTTCAGAAAGCACTAAAACCACTTGTCGAATGAAATTTTAGTCTGATACAAAGTTTTGCTCTCAAGACTAATTGCCAAGTTTCTCACCTATAAAACATGACTGCATTTATTCACCATTTGGAAATTAATTTTGTTTCTTAATATCATCAGAAATTGGGCTTAGATAAAATTCAGGGAGTGTTACTATGTATCATTAATAACCTCTTAGCAATAAATTCAACGTTCACGATATGTACTGAACCTATTGAAAGTTGGAATGCTGGTTTAAATCTTTGTATGAATCGAACCGAACATTCTGAACATAGTGACATTATTGCCAAATATGCAAAATAACAGTTTCTGATTCTGGAAGAAGACCAGCAATTTTGATGGGGGAGAGGATTAGTTCATACCCGCTCGACTCCTGTAAATGACTGATACTTTTATTTTATCGGCTCCGCAGCGATGTAATACAAAGCTGACCTCGGTGGAATGTGAACTCAGAATATAAGGAGTCGAAACAAATGCCGCTAAGCAATTTTTCCGATGCTCAAAGGACTCTACCAGCTCAGCACCCTAATTCTGCCAAAGAATAGCCATTTTTATGACCTCTTCCTAGCTAAATATGATTTCCAAACCATCATTTATAACAAAAATTTCCTCTTAACATTCAAATATCAAATTTATGATTCCATACCCATTAAACGGGTGCACCATTAACCATCTACTATATTAATGAACCATACCAGTCATTGCTTTCCCAGTGTTTTGTAAGTTCCTTGTAAGTTCCTTGTAATTGAGTGTCCGACTTCCAATTTCGGTCAAATCTATCCAACTCAACCGTTTATCTTTTCATTATTATACTCTGTTGCTCTTGCATTTTCTTCAAATCCATCTTGTTACTATACCAACCATAACACATTCATGAACATACTGAGCTTGTTTTTAACTAAAATTGTTCTTTTTTTTTTGTCTGGTGCCATGTTTCTGTGCCATAAGAAATTTTAGGATTGATATAATTTGCTAATTGACGTATTTTCCTTTATTTAGTTATTCTGTTATAAGTAAATCAAGATAATGTAATTGACTAATGAAGTGATTTTTTTTTAGCATCTTGAATCTTAGAAACTTAATCGATCATTTCAAAATATTTTTTCATGCTCATTCTTAATCCTACAACTTTGCTTTCGCTTTCATTGGTTCTTAAAAAGTTTGAAGTATTATGTTGTCTACGAATCGAAGGTGTATGAGAAATTTATCATTGATTTTAATTCCTTTTTTTTGTTTTTTTTGTTTTTTGTTTTCATCCCAGTTCAGTTCCAAAACACTTCTATGCAGGTTGTGAATAATTTGAAAGGAATAGGATCTCCTTGTCTTACACACTTTTGGACTTAAAAATCGGTTTGAACTATTGTGTAGTATGATGAAAGATGCAGCATAATGGTAGCTAATATATTTATATGCTATATCACTGCTTGTATTTCTGCCGAGTCGGATGTTTTATAACGTTCTGATAATTCTACAAAAAGATAATATTGAGAATACGTTTACTAAAGAAATATTCGTTTCTTCCTGGAATATCTAGAATCATCAATTCTTTTATTGTGAAAAAAATATATAAAGTGACTATGATATAGCTTTAAAAGATTGAAGAATTACCCTCATATCTTTCTTTTAACCATTCTCATTTAAAATGTGTTTATCTTAACCGAAATTTTAAAAAGGAAAACATTTCTTTTTGCTTGTGATCAACATATAGCACAATATTACTTATGTAGCTCTAACTTCATCTAAGTTATAAACTACTTACATTACACTGCAAAAATAGATCAAGCTACAGAGAACTTTCGTATTGGCGAAGCTTTGCAAAAGACGCACTTAAGAAATAGAATAGCAAAATAGTGAAGATGGAGAACTTCTTACGATGCGAAATGGAAAAAGTTCAATAACCTTTATATATTTCATGCACTTATGCCTTTTCTTTGCTTTTCTTTGAATAAATACATATTCCGTATATTTATTTCAGAAAAACGAAGTGGGAACTTGTAACGTTCATCAGTTTACCAAGACATTATCTGGGATCATATATTTCTCATTCTTTGATGATGATCATCATGTAGGCCTGTAAAAATATTGATTAAATAAAATTATTTGCTTCCTATATTGGCCAAATTGCAGAAAAAAAAACTTCGGGATATATTCAAATGTTTCAAATGTTACCAAATCCTTTTAAGCATAAAATATTTTGGCACATTCCTTAAAAACAGGCACTCACCCAATTTAGTTCGCGATCAGTAGATGAAGCATAAACAAGTAGAAGTTTTTCTAACAATCTACTTGCAGCACGGTAATCGTATAACTTGAAGTGATGGGAATTCCGCCAAGAACTCTTCCGAAAATCGTCCAGTCATTAAAACCCTGTCATTCAGTCGATCTCTGTCTACAGAGAATCGTTTCTTCAAATGCATTGTTGAAAAAGTAGGACATAAAACTAAGAAATATTCTATTGGATATGCGAAGAAAATACATCGTTTATTAGATTGTATTTTTCAGCGCCAAATCTGGAGAGAAAGACAAGAAATTTATCATGATTAATTAACACGGTGCCGCATTAAATGATAAAACAAACGCTTAGTTTAAAATGTTCTACATTTAGAGGGAACGTCGCTTACTTGCTTAGTTTGTAATAATCAACGACTTGAAACAATGTATTCAATTCGAAGTATTAAACAACTGCAAAATAATCACTAATGAAAGTGTCAGGCAATAAATAATATTGGCTAAATCGATCACTCGTCAAGGAATTAAAAACTGCTACGGCCATGACTGACGGAAATGTTTAAAAGACACAGTATTTCTTCTGAAGAATTTAGTTCACAAGTAGATTATTTCTAAATAACTGTTTCAATCTCAAGTGTTTCTTGTGTAGATTCATTTCATATTGAATAAAACAAAACATCAATGCAAATTTTGCTTTTGAGAAGTTTATCAAGATAAGCAAAATATATTTGATAATGCAATAAAATCGGCTCAGGCGATTTCATTTTTATGATAATACTAATTTAACAGATATGGTATGACTTCTTTGCACAATACAAACTTGTTCTTTTTTTTTCCTGGTCTATGATATTCAGTCCTTAAAGATTTCTAACATTCGACGTCTTTTGAATTTATAGGTCGCTTCTTTTTCCTTCTTTGAATAATAAAAAAGAATAATAAAAAATAATTAAAATAAAACAAGTAGTGAAGTCTGAAGTCAACTGAATCGAATACAGTATCTATTGCTGAGTAATTTTATTGATGTTAGAAGGTTAAAATGTAAAAAGGACATCAGCATCATTTTAACTCAGAACCTTGAGGAATAAAAAGAAATACTGTACTGTATTCAGTCTGGCTCTTCACTAACTCTCAAACTTTACTATCTTATTCAAACAGTGTTCAAAATATTACTTATAAGTATAGTTTCTACTTTGTATTAAACCGACTGTAGTAAACTAAATCCAGTACGAATGGTACAAATGATGTAGACAATAAAAGACTTAAGCTTTGAAGTTAAGAAATGTGGATTGTAATAGTGAATGTTTTGTTAGCTGAAAATATCGGTGCGTCCACAAATAACATGTAGCACAATATTATAGTGTAAGACCGATAACCAGGAAATATGTTAATACAAATGCATGTTTGTGTATGTCTATGTATATGTGTATGCGTACTTGTGTGTAATTCTAATAAATCATGGAAAGTGCATAAAATATGTAATGGTTCAACTACCTCAGTTGTTTTAGCGGCTAAGAATGCCAGGAAAATTAAAGAAACGCTAGTATTTCATTGGTTGGCCTAATTAATAACTGGGCAGAACAAATATTACTTGTCCGTTAAAATAAAACACAAGATCACATTGTGGTCCATTATGTAACGATAGCAAATATATTATCATGCAAGGGATAAAACACCGGACATGAAACAAGCGAGCCGCTGCAATTTTTCATCTTTTATCCTTTCTTTTACTTGTGTCAGTCATTAGACAGCGGCTATGCTACAGCATCGCCTTGAAAAGTTTTGTCTAAAAACTCGAACCCAATACATACTTTTTATAAATTCTAGTACCGCCAAGTTACGATGATTAAAAAATCCAACATTAGCTCTCAAGCGGTGATGGAGAACAAACACAACACTAACACACACACACACACACACACACACACACACACACACACACACACACACACACA
>NC_068987.1:104760962-104766537 GCF_001194135.2 Octopus bimaculoides
TATATATACCTATCTGTCGTTCGCTCACTCGCTTGCTCAGTCTGAATTGTTTATGCTGCACTGCAAAGACATGGGAATTGACTCAAGCTATTGACTTTTTAACAAAATCTTAGCCAACAAAAGAGCCATATATGGTTACTGGATATGATAGCAGTAACAACCACATCTTCTCAATTTACATCCTATAGTCTTAAAAAAAAGTTTACATTCAACAATGTAGTCCATGTTGTGCAATGCCTGAAAAGAGATTATGGCCGGAATGCTTTTGGATATAGATCTTATCGAACAGAGTAGATCCTTGGGTTAAATAACAACAATTAATCTTACAGTGTATCAAGCGACGTTGCCTCTATGCGATCGGTTGTCTAATAACAATGAATTCTCCTCCAGATAACACCCTACCATCTAAAATAATACTTATATAGCTCTAGACACACAATGCCTGAAAAAGACGGGATGGTCACAATTAAAACTTTGACCATAGTATTCTTAGTCAGGGATGACGGGAACTAAATTATAAACGCGAAAACAAATATCCGATATCGAAGCAAGAAATGAATATCGTGTAATCAGTTTTAAAAAAGAACAGACTATTCACAAAGGGGAAAAACAAAAACATAAGCTAACAGTAAGCTAACTCTAAATACATCGAATCTTAGAACTTTATAGAAACCTTCAACACTTTAATTGAGGCTGGTATTTTATCTAGAAAAGATGTTCACTAGTTGTCAGAACGGTCAACTACATGCACCGGCCTCTCTGTTGTAAATGCGAATTCACTGACCCGGTCATCTTCCTCATAATCACCTTCCTTCGCACAATGCTTTCTATTTCCTCACCATTACATATTGTCGATCTGTAAAGATGACTGGTGTCTTTCTCTGGCAGCTATGATGCTGAGTTAAGCGCATCATTAAACGGAAGATTTCAATTTCTTGTAGAGGATGTCAGTGTCATAACATTTTCTGCCTTTCTCAAAGTGAAGCCTTAAGTTTTGGTGAATATTATTCTCTAGAATTATCTTGCTTTTCTTGGCCTAAATTAAACAGCTATTTGATTGCCGTAAGGTTATAGAAGTGATGATTGACAGCAAATGTCGAGGAACGAGGTTGCTATATGAAGGATGAGAGAAGTTTGTAAGATAGAGAAAAAAAGAAAGAACAATAAGAAAGAAATCAAACAAGGAAGAAAAAGAGAAAGAAGCAAACAAATAAACAAAGAGATAAAGGGAGAAAAACAAATGGCGAAACAAACAGTGAAAAGAAAATTGAAGAGCGAAGAAAAATACATAAAAATAAAAAGAGAAAGAAAGGCATTTATAAATGGGTGAAGGTCAAATAAAGACATTGGAAGAATCGTGTGAGGAAAGAACGAATGAGCGATATAGTAATAATGCAAGTGTGAGCTCGATGTTAGGAGAGAATGATTGTTAATAAAGTGTGAAGAGTGTAAGGGAATGAAGAGAAAAGAGGAAGGGGAAAACGAAAGAAAAGAATTCGTTTTTCAGGGGTGATCCATCATTTTTGCTTTATTTCGCTTGTTTTACGTTCGGATAAGTTTAATACCGTTTTGGTTGTCTCTATGGAAACACGCCTGTTTGATGTTTCCAGCAGGTTTAATGTTAGAACGATTCCTTTTTGATGACTGCGTTGTTTTATAGCTGCATGAAAGACACTAACTGTCTTCTGCACAGCGGCTCATTGGGTTTCATTTCTTCTTACTAGTATTGTGCAAAATTAAAGGAATTATTAAAACTTTGCAGAACACTTTGCAATAAAATGAGGGCAATTATTTTGATAAAACGAAAACATTATTTTAATCTAAATGCCACAATGTACATGTGCCTATATGTATCTACCTCTGTAGATGAACAATGAAGGGTCAATTTTAATTGTATACTATTTCTCCCCACGCGCTATCTCGATTCTAGTTCCTCATTGAAATATATTTACTTCACTTACGCCACTAAACCATAAATGTTTTACAATCATGTTTCCTTCCTCTATAAATCTGTGGTCTCGTAAAGAAACTTATTACGTTGCTTTTCATGAAGACAAGAAATTCTTGCATTGGCACAACACCACAAATTTATGTAGTAAAAATATAAACGAATGAATCGGATCAATACTTAATTAATATGTATTTTATTGCTACCAGTGAGATGCCAACTTCAGTGGTATTTCATCTCAGGACAAAACTAAATGCTGAACTGAAGAGAGTTACCGTTTCTGCTGTTCCTCTAAATTTCTCTCTTTTAATAGATGGTATGTAAATTCTTTTATACGATACAAACAAGAAGGTGATATTTTTCCGAACGTGACATGGCCGTTAGGACAGCAGAAATAATGAGTAAATTACCGTTACAAGGCGGAAAAAGTTTGTTATATTTGTGTTACATATAATGTTGGGTTCTAAACTGCATTTAAATTCACGACTTAGTTTCGATTCTCAGTTAGAAACAACTTCGCTTTATCTTTTTCCTATGTATGGAATAAACACCAACATTTCCTTGCTGAGTTTGGAGGAGGAAGCAGTGCTCATAATCATTGCGTGTCCTTCGAGGTCGGTGAGCCTAATCCAAATGATGTTCCAAGTAAACTGTTGCAACAAGGGTAACATAGGTTGCAGAGACGCGATGACCCGAGTGGAGGAAGTGCTGTGCCAGCCAGCTCCATGGAACAGTGACCATCATAGAGGAAATTAAAAAAATATGACAGAGGGAGAAGGTGACACACCTGTGGGCCAGAGTGGAGTTGCCATTCTCTGGATGTGATCCTGGATGTCTGGATGCATAACAGCAGCACCGTCACAGATGTAGAAGTAATATTCCATTGTTGACCTCAATCAAGCTTTGTAGAGTGTCAAAATTGTTGGGGGCTGAAATATTTTCTGGTCCTGGATAGAAGAGCCAGTGTTTGGAATGTAGTCCTGGGTATGCTGAGGATCTATTTTTACCAAGAGAGTTCCTCGGTGACATTGAGACCCAGCATTAGGAACAACTGTAAGGGCTCAAGTTGATTGCCACTCATTTTGGGCAATGTAGAAATGGTGTTTTCTTGATATGAGTTGTACATTAGATTTTTGCTCTTAAACAAGATTGGCATGGTCCCCCTAACGGACACTCTTAAAGTGGCCGTTCATGGAATAAGTGCAGGTTTGGCGTGTAGTGTCAAGAACTTCTCATGTAGCATCGTGTAGTGTCAAGAACTCCAGAACTTGACTAATACTTTATTACATCAACTCAGGCAAGAGTGAAAAGCAAAGATGACTTCAGTGGGATTTGAACTCAGAGTGTAAAGAGCTAGAACAAATACCACTACTCGTTTTCCCGATGTTTTCACGAATTTTCCATTCAGAGTAATGTGTACAATACCGTACACAACAGTCCCTTTTTGTTGCGTAGCAATACATGGGAAAAGCTATTGAAAATTATTTCTATTTTCACGATCTCAGAGAAAAATTGAACTACTTCCGGTTGAGTCACTTATGCTATTTCCTCATTGAGTCTTCTGTAAACATGAAGCCTGTCCCTACAGATATAACATAAGGTTCTACATAAAAGGTGCTTCCTCTCTCATATGTTTAGACACATTCCTCCATATCACTATAGATTCACAGAAATGTTTGTTTTCGTTTGAGAAGAGACCAACAAATTCTCCATATCGCAAGGTATTTTTAAGTTTGTACACGTAATGAATTTAAAGAAACTATAAAATCAAAATGAAACAAACAAGCAATCTCGTTGTTGCCATAACACTATTTTTATTCCTCCTCTTTCTGTATATTTCTTCTTTATTTTCTCAAGAATTTTTACGCTAAGCGTTTCCTTTTTGCTTTGTTCATATTTTTTTAATCACAAGGACATAAATGTGGATACGAAATTAAAGGAACAGAAAATGTCTAAAGCAAAACTGAGAAATGCAATTGTGTATACTTAAAAGGCTAATGCAATTGTAATGTAATTATTTTCTACTTCTAACATATTTTCTCTACCTGAAAGAAACCTTATTTTCAGTCAGTTTATTGTTGTAAACTATTAAACTCAATTTATAATTTAACTCCTTATGAAAGCATTTTCAAGTTGCATGCTAGATATTTGGTGTCTTACGTAACAAAATAGTGTGTGGGTGAATTTTGCCATTTATCAAATAATGTCTTGCACAATTAACTAACGTTTCCTCTATCAATTTGATTTTATAGGAGCCCAGTTTTCAGTTGAAGATGAAAATAAAAGAACGAGAACAGCATATACAAGGGGTCAGTTGCTTGAATTGGAAAAAGAATTCCACTTCAACAAATATATTTCCAGACCACGTCGGATCGAACTAGCAGCGATGTTGAACTTAACTGAAAGACACATCAAAATTTGGTTCCAGAATCGTCGTATGAAGTGGAAAAAAGACGAAGCAAAACGCCGACCGCGACCGTTGGCAATGTCACCTAGTAGTAACGTGTCACAGACTAATAGCGCAAGTAATGGTTCACCTCCAACGGGTAACAATTCAAGTACATTAAATAGCTGCGGTAGAAACAGCACATCGATATCCAACCGCAGCAGTAATAACTGTGATGGCAGTCTCTCGCCTACTTTAGATAGTCCTCGTAGAATCAAGGGCATGACTGGTTGCAGAGACTCCTCAGATGAGAATGGTATACCGTCACCGCAAAGACATTCTGATGGTTACGACAGCACTTAATCACCTGAACACCTTCACAGATTTAAAAGAAAACTTCACATTAATATAATCTAAATTTTTATACCCTGTGCTTTTGCTTATCTGTATACTTTATGTATGTTCTGAGTAAAGCCAGGAAGCAATTATAAAACTGGCAGTTTGTGAATTATACATAGATGCAAATAAAGGTATGATGAATAAATATTAGACAATATTAAATTATAAAAGCTATCGATGTTTTAAAACATTATCGATCGGTCATTTGCTTACACCCTAATGTTTCGACATTTATTCGATCAAGTTTTCATAATATACTTGTTATGAGGGTGGCAAAATACTAAGAAATCAACATAGCTAGAAACACATATCAACAAAATAATTTTTGTCTTTATCCTCGTCAACATAATGTAACAGGGCATGCGGGTGTATTTTATGAATTTACTTTATTATCAAACATAAAAAAAAGTTTCAAATTATGTAAAGCAATAAAGAATATAATAGATACAATGAATCCAATATGTCTAGTTTGGTAGCATTTGTACAAAACCAAATTCATAATGTTCGGCATAATCATATATGAGTCAGATTTAATATGTGTATATATAATGCAAAAGTTGTAAACTATGTAAAGATGTAATTTACAGAGTGCAAAGATTATTTTATACATTGGGTAGCGGATAGACATATATATCACATCGAAAATTTACAATCTACTCTGAATTTGGTTCTTACCTGGAATGACCCCTTAAGTCGTGTGCAGCCCAACTTGATGCAACATTTAGTGGACACACCGATGGTGATCATGTATATATATATATATATATATATATATATATAATTATGTGTATTTCTTCTATCTTAATGAATAAAAATTCTTCTGATAGAATAAATGGGTTAAT
>NC_068987.1:104766913-104769544 GCF_001194135.2 Octopus bimaculoides
ATATATATATATATATATATTCATGCATCCATACATGCGTACGTACATATACATACATACATGTGTGCATATATATGTATGTTTCTACATTTCTGTACACTTATACAGGCACACACACATACACACACGCACACACACACACACACACACACACATATATATACATATATCTATATACATTTATTTTATATATATGTGTATGTATATATGCTATGTGCGTGCCCGTGTGTGTGTCGACCGATAAACATATGGGACTACAATTTGATTCATAAATTATTGACGCGTTAATGGCGAGGTGTTTATTTTTTTACAATGATGTAGAGTACTACAGGATACATCAATAAATTTTAGTCAACAGTGTTTACATAGTGTGATGAAAACACCTTATCTTTATATGCAATATCTTGATGCAAACAAAAAGATGGGTGAGATGGACTTCTTTCAAACATCCTCAGAAATATTTAAAAAAACAAAACAACTACAACACTAAGAAAATATATTTAGAATGTACAACATCTATGGAAATCTATCAATATAACTGATTTTGAACTTGGTTTGCAAGACTTATGATGTGAACTCGTCTGTTGAAACAGATTTTGTTGTATCTCGGAAGGGTCATTATGCTAATCATAAACACACGCACTGGCTCTAGATCACTTATTATCATTAATGTTATTATTGTTAGTTAGTTAGTTAAGCATTTAGCTAATTAACTAATTGATCATTTGAGCAAGCCTGGACTAGAGAGAGAGCATGTCATTGACGAGGTCGCGATTGACGATGAAAGGACTTTTAAAACCTAACTGGCTGATTGATTGAGCAACTAAACAAACGATTAATTAAACAATCGATTAACTAATTGGTAAATGGTTAACTAAATGACTATTAATACGAAGACTAATGATGATAATAAAAAAAAATAAAATAGAACCAGTGCGTGTGTTTGCATAACGACCTTCGTGAGATAAAACAAAATGCCAATTTACCGCTTTTCATGTTAACGCAACTTTTCTAGCTAACAACTTTTTAAACACCTTTTTGAAAAGAAAATTGGTTCTGCATATCAAAAAAGAAAAAAAAATTAGCGCTGCCTCCTTCAAAATCTTGATTGTTGAAGAAGAACTTTTTTGGTGTTGTGGAAAAGATAGAAATCGTATGATTTAAAGGTGTGAAAGAAGGATCGTTCCAGAGTCGGCTAAAATTGAGTATGTTAATCCGTAAGTGTGTACTGAAGCACAATCCCACAGGAATTACAAATATGTGACTCAACTTTTCTACTTTTACTTTCACATTTGAAACATCAAGTTGGATTAGTATTCACACGCAATTTTTATCCATTTTTTTTGCAAAATCTACATTAATACCGCGACGAATTCCGAAAAATTTTAGCATCAGAGCTTTTCCCCAAGCAACTTCCACTCTTTTGATTCGTATATTAAGCCGGTCACATAAATATACAACGAAGTTTCATCAATGATTCCAATGTTTTTGTAAATATAACTTGTCTTTTTGAAGCCAAAATTGAAATATTGTGTTTGCAGATTTCCTCTCGTCGTCTTTCCATCATTTCAGGTAACAGTAATCTTGCTACAAAATTGTGAAGAACACAGTTTTCTAATTCCACAACCCTTTAGAATATACTCGTAGTTTCTTGGCTGCTGTTGTGAAGCAAATAATTTCCCTTCATGTTACATTTAGAGCTGATGACTTCAGCTATCTTCAGCGGTAATTCAATACCAATTTCAGCAGGTTTCTTCAAACCTATCTTCATCTTCCACGGTTGTTCTACCATTTCTATATACACTTTATACACTTTCTATATACACTAAAGCAAATATTTATTACTTTGGAAGGTAGCCACTCAGTGCTCTTCCTCATAAAACCTCATTACTTTTCGATATTCTATGCCGATAACTGACTTTTTTGAGACTCGAGTCGCTTCGGCTGCAGAGTTTCCTTTTTCGTACACATAAAGCATTATGTACCTCAAATGCGCTTTGGATACTTCCACGTTAGAAAGGGTTTCAATCAAAGAAATTTTAATTCTATCGTTCTGTAAAATAATATTTAATTAGTTTAAATGTACACAAATGCATAGAAATAATTTTTAATTCCATTAGACATTCTGAAATACTATTGAATTACATTCAATTTTAAAAAAGGTAAAATCGGACAGAACTTATGGGATGACCTGATATATTTAAATTCTAAAGGATCTCCAGTATCTGCATTACTTGTTGACACAGTTTTATTTGCTGAAAATGGAGGAAGGTATAGTTCCCATGGCCTCTCAAAGGCTCTCCGATATTCAATTAAACGGTTGCTATTCAATATCTGCAATAAAAAAAATTAATAAGGAAAGAGACTTCCATAGGAGCAGCCTTCTAGGTAGGAAAGCCCGTGTACTCTGGTTACTGTGTGGCCTGAGGTAAGACAAAAAAAAATGGGTGATAAAGAAAGGAGAAATGAGCAAGTAGGAAGTGTCTGAATAAAAGCACTAAGAGTTGAACCACCTGTGAGGAGCAGAAACTATTACACTAGCGGTAGAAAAAGCGGAGGGAGAACCAGAAAGTTGAACGTGTCTGTGAATGAAGTATACCAATCCATCAAGTGTCCTAACACTGTATGATA
>NC_068987.1:104770126-104771389 GCF_001194135.2 Octopus bimaculoides
AGCAAAGGAATATTTCAAGACTACAGCCAGGATGTGGCTAGAATCTGTCGAGGTCAACTCTGAAATGGCCTCGACAGATTCTAGCCACATCCTGGCTGTAGTCTTGAAATATTCCTTTGCTTTGTGAAAATTACTTCTCATCTGATTATTACGGTCTTTTATAACGATGCAATGTTCTCATTCTTCTATTGAAAAGTTACGTAAGAAACAGTTGTAATGAGATGGCAATTATCCATCGTTTGTTATTATTCATTTGATTACAATACACCAAGGTAACTTACGACTTGTCGGATACTCTAAAGTATACCAACAACGTAACTATTCAAAGTAACGCGTGATTTTGACCGGCCCTTTAGGAGCTAAATACTCATAGGGATGGTTTTCTCTGTGTACACAACTGTAATATACTATTTGATATTTCGACTCTCACCAACCATAGGCTTGAACCACAAACCCTTCCTGGTGCATGCCTTTCCAAATACCTGATTCTATCTGAATACTCATCTTATATATATATATATATATACACACGTTTATGAGGAGGTCACAGATGTGTGACGAAAGATTTCCAGACAATGGACATGAGTTAAAATAAGAACAGTAATAAACGAGTGAAGAACGAATATATAGTGCGTGTGTTTATTTGGAAAATAAACAAAAACCATCCTGAAATACAACAATATATATATATTGGTCATTATATTTTTTGCCAAATAAACACACGCACTACATATTCGTTCTTCATTCGTTTATTACAGTTCTTATTTTAAATCATGTCCATTGTCGGGAAATGTTTCTTCATACATACATATATATATATATATAATATGTGACAATTATTCGGTAGCCACGATAAAACTCCGAGTTTCGGATGTCGGGGCGGAAACCCAGGCCGGCATCTCTTCAGTTATCGGGCCAAAGAAAAAAATGCTATGAAAATGACCGTTAAACAAAAGGAAATTACTGGATATTGAAGAGTTGTGGTCCTTTAAAGCCCAGGCTGTTGCAATATCTTGTCCTATATTTTGATGGCACAGTTGGAATCCTTACATATATTTTTTTTTTCATGATATTTTACCTCACAACATTTTTGATACAAATTTTTCTTGCATGGGACCAAGACTATGAAATTCCTCATGCTTTCTTCTATCATTGAAGCTAAGATAAATATATTTTACTTTTAAAATGAAAAAGTTATTTAGATCTAAACTTCATTAGAAGCCCGTCGTATATATATATATATATATATATATATATATATAT
>NC_068987.1:104771823-104772718 GCF_001194135.2 Octopus bimaculoides
TATATATATATATATATATATACAGCGGGGTGTATTATTGTTGCAAAATACTTGTTTTATAATAGTACATCTCATAATTTGTGGTTGAATCGAATTCACTCTACAGTTGATATTATTTGAGTCGATCCACACGCATGAGAGACAAACACGATCTCTGTGGAGATTGAATTCAATAACGTAGACAGCCGAAATTAAATATTGTAATCGGACACTCTTTAATCTAGACGTTTCCCTCTGCTGAAAATTTCCTGATTTTGCGTAAAAGAAAATACAGGAGAATCAGTTAATTATGATTTTATTCAACATATTCCCTTCTCAGACTCTCACATTTATTGCAGCAGTTCTTCAGTTTTTCTAAGCCCTGTAAAAAGAATTCGGAAGGTTGGACCTCTAACCAGGCCTTTCGCGATATTCTAATAGTTAGGAACTTTTCAGCACCCCCTCGTATATCAATGACCCAGTTTCTGAGAAATAAACCACAAAAATATTATAATAAAAGTAATAAAAACAACAATTTTTTTTCGGAAAAATTAACATTTCTTTATAAAGTTTAAAGCAGACAAAAATATAATAATCTGTGTATATACCCATACAGAACAAACGCATTTTTTATTTATGCATGTATGCGTGGCTGTTGTCACATAACATTTTTATTACTATGTGTATGTGTGTGCTTGTGTAAAGAAAGAGAAAGGAATTTCTCTTTAAATGTAAAGATTTGTAGGAAAAGTGTAAAACTTTAAAAGCAACCCATTCTGTCAAGATTTTTAGAAATGACTTTAATTCTCAGAAATGCGGATTTCGTGTAGTTTGCATATAACGTATAGAGGAAGATGACTGTCTACTAACAAAGATATATACACACACACATGCATACACACACACACACACACAC
>NC_068987.1:104772728-104774892 GCF_001194135.2 Octopus bimaculoides
CATACACACACACACACACACACACACACACACACACATCGTTATACAGAACCTAGAAAAATATGAAATTGCATATTTTTCTATAAATATCTCAATAAATAATTTTAAAAATAAATATGAACATTTATTTTCGTTCGCACATACAAGAATATAATCATATAACATGGAAATGTATGACCAAATTGTCCGTTAATAAATTAATTATAAAAGTTACAAAATGATTTAAGCTTATAATCTTGGACATAGTAAAAGGAATTTTCACGCGAAGACTCCAAGAAACTGCCAAGCCAAATATCAATTTGGTAGGCGCTATATCTGTTATATTAGAAACACGTCATTATTACTTGATTTGAGGACAGGAATTTTGATAAAGTTTGTTTGTGGTGAGATATTTTTACCAACGTTGAGGAAGAATACTTTTATTGGTTAAATAATGTTAATTTATTTTTGTTGTTTTTTCTTTAGTGTAAGAATACTGTTTACTTGATGTGGGTATTTTGGACGATGTTTTTTCTTATTAAAGATTCAGTATCGTTGTACGCTTTTGTCAGGTATTTCAGGCAATATCTTCGTATTTTCAAGTACATTTCTAATTATCTTAGCATTACGTTCTTTTTCAATACGTTCACGCATTGTTCTTCGTTGTAAGTACCTGAGATATTATAAGTACTAGAAATGTCTTCTCGGTAAGTTAATCTACATTTAAACTAACATTTTATCATGTATTTCGTAATTTTTGTTTATTTAGTTCGTAATTTCTAGGGGATCATTTAATTTTTCATATAACAGATACATTAACGACTTGTAACAGTCAAAATAAGTTCATGTTTAGAGTCATTTTCTTCGTTTTTATTATTTTTCAATATATGTTATTTCTTTACACGCATTTCTTTCTTTTAACATAATTGTTTGATAATGAATTATAATACTTTTTCATTTGTTCTAACTATAATCTTCGTTTATTTTACCACAGTAATTTTTGTATTTTTCGCTCCTTAATATATCGATTTTTGTTCGTATTCTCTTTAAAATTCTTTAATCAAATATGTTTGAAGGGGTTGTGATTTTATGAGCCTTTTTAAGTTACACTTCCTTACAGTTTTTATCTACAATGATATTCTCTATTCACATAAAGTCAAATTTGCTGACGAGATTAGTGTGTGAATAGTTTGTGATGTACGTAATATGTTGCATGCAGAAATTACTAGCGTGAATGTCAATGGACTTTGGAGTTTATGAGAAGGGATCTAGGGGCATTTTGTGATTTGGAGTTACTGTAAATATACAGGTGTCGTGTTGTCTGACGTTTGAACGTCTGACAAAATATTTTGTCGATGGTTAACTGTAACACCTTGAAATTCCGATTTGACTCTCACCGAATTCAACTTTTCGTTCTTCCAGGATCGATAAAATAAAATTCCAGTTAAGTACAGGATTAGTTTAGTGACTGACTTGCTGTTATCCAAGCTTATTTAAGCAAGAGACTAAGAATTCAGAACGAATCTTCTTAGCGCTGTGTTTGCTTTAAAGGCGGAAGAGGATGTAGACTCCAAAGACTACAGTATTCGTGTGAGGAACAACGATGCCCAATATATTTATCTTTGAAACACATAACGATGGGAAAATGTCTCTTAAACACTATAATTATCGAGATTATGTGACACGCCGATCACCGTGACCGACGCATGTCAGAAGAAGAAAAATATATATGCGAAAGTTCGTTATGTGTTTCTTTAAGTTCAAGTCATGGCTTATAAGAGTAGGAAAGATTCAGTCGGTGCATTGGCCCATTAAGCCAGAGAGCCAAGAGGGACCTGTCACTATCTGCCGGCTCCTTTCCTAAAAGAAAGAAAAGGAACTTCAGAAACCTCTTGAACTTTGAGAAGACATCTCCACAAATGCAGTGCTCGGAAACGATCTTGTTTTATCTTGCCAAATTTGTCTCTGATCCCCTAGTTCGGGTATAAGAGCAAAACAACAAAACAATCGACTATGTTTTGTATTTCCTTATAGATTATTCAGCATGGTAAGGTAAGGCCCATGACATTTTTTTTACAGAGACTCTAAAACGATTGGAAGGGAAAAGATTGCTAAGTACTTGACGTTTTCAGTAACAGTTATCACTTTTTTGATCCTAACCATTTTATTATACTTAAGTTCCTAC
>NC_068987.1:104774916-104778922 GCF_001194135.2 Octopus bimaculoides
GGGGGGGGGGTGTTCGTTCGTTGTGCAAGAACAACTTCTCATGGAAGTAGTTAGTTTAAATCTTTCATAAACTTCAACAATAGAAATCGTTATACTTTAAGATGGCGAGCTGACAGAACCGTTAGCACGGGGGACAAATGCTTAGAAACATTTCTTTCGGTTTTACGTTCTGAGCTCAAATGCGCTGAGATCGACTTTGCCTTTCATCTTATCGGGTTCGATAAAATAAGCACCAGTTGAGCACTAGAGCTGATATAATCGACTGCCTCCTCCCTTCAACGTCGCTAACCTTGTGCTAAAAAAATTAGAAAGAAGTATATAAGTCTTAATAGATTTTTATAACCTTTAGAAGGTGCGGATTCTATCTGTTTAGGGGATATTGTGTAGGCATCCAACGCATTAGTTAAGAATACTTTTTAAATAACGGCATTTTCCCTACCATCTCCCTATAATCAGTGTTGTTTAAAATGCCAGACGATTACTTATTTACGGAACTTTTCACGTTAAAATAATTTTACTCTGCATGTCCTTCATCTTAACGTAACCTAGAAGGGATTCTCTTCCCTTTGACGGTAAATTCATCAGAAGTAACCACTTGTTCAATTTTACTTTACTCGGATATTGTATGGCATTTTATTACGTTGGTGGTAATGCCTAGTCTTGACCAAAGCCGTGCTATGATCAAAGCGGCGTTCCAGCCATGAATAACTCGTCTCGTTTATTTATCTATTTTTTTATATAGTATGTCTAGGATATTATCGAATTATAACAAGATGCAAAGAGATGTGATTTATGGGAAATTTGGTAAGCAGGTTAGGCAACCGTATAGAGGTTGTTTGTGGTATTTTATATTAGAACATTTAAATAAGATACGGCCGATTTCTTTTTAATATGCTTATAACGTTATTAACTTCAGCTGTAAACATATATTGAAAATATACTTAATATTATTTTAAGAATGATAATCCGTATTTGTCTAATGGCGGTAAATTTAAACATCGTTTTTAACATAGGCAAGAGAACCCGTGTTTAGCGGGAATAGCAGGGGATGGGCGTATCGTCGATAATATCGAAGTCAGTTATTCAACCGTGCATATTTAATCGACCTAGACGAAATTCGAAATCAGCACGTTAAGAGACACAGCCAAATAAATACCGTAATAAAAACAGCATCAAATATATACTGAACATCAGTTTTAAAATAAAATAATCTATACAGGTACAACACCGAATTTCCGGACACTGGTGATCCGGAACCTCTAATAATCCGCACTAATTTACTTACAGGAACTGGAAACACCCGTGGTCGCCAGACTAGATTACTGGTGCCTTGCACAGTACAATATTAATAAACTTGTATAATTTATACGAATGTACAGGTATCTGCATTTTATTTACTTATTTCAGTATATTTAATATTTGTTTGATTTAGAGTGTGATGACCAAAGTGATTCCCTCCTCCTTGGTTCGGAAAAATCAGTAAAACGGAAAGGCTTTGGAACCAAATGTTCCGGAGATCGATTTCGTACCTGTATCTGAAACAGAATAGTTTTATCAGATAGAAAAAAATATATAACAATCAGTAAAACACTCAATAAAATATAAAACGAGTTTTACAAAATATAAAGAACAGTTAAGAATTTGATTGCAGAAAATAACTTCTTGAAAATGTCCATTCAATTTCTCAAGATGTTCTTTTTATTCTTAACAATATCTAAGGCTTTTCTTTCGAATTGGGTCTTAGATATTGCTATACTGAGTATTTTAAGCGTAGTCCAGCAGTAGCATTAAATAGTTTACTGTATATTTATACCGAAGTGTCAGACTGAAATTCCTTTTTTCGAAGCATGCAGCTGGCCTTTATTTCTCATTGACAGACGACGTAACACCTTGCCACGACGGATTTCACAGACCAAATTATCCACAATTTTACGATCTTCTTGTTTGGGAAGGAAGACTAAAATAGAAAACAAAGAAATGTGAAATTACTAAGTTCTCAATAACAGTAAAATGTTGGGAAAGTATTACCTGCTTGTCATTTAAAGGATATCTTATTCCACACGTCTTCGAAAGGCAGAAGACGAATCGTACACAAGCTTGACCCACTGTAGCAGAGTAATGTTCGGAGAAATTCAAACACACACACACACACACACACACACAAACACACACACACACACACACACACTACAGGTTCCTTTCAGAGTTCATCTACTAAATCCACTCCCAAGATATTGGTCAACTTGAGGAAGACACTTACCCAAAGTGTGATACATGGAACTGAATCCGAAAGCGCCTGGTTAGGAAGTGAACTTCTTAACCAGATAGCTATGTCTCTGTTTATCTTTCCCCTATGTTGAGCATGTTTTGTATGCTTATGTGACATATTGATGATATCATAAATTTCTCTATTTTGCTGGCTTCTGCTGCCTGCTGATTTCGCCCAGAAAAAGAATAATTTCTTAGTACTATAGAGACTGACAGTTTTTCTGGGTTTTCTGTGAAGTTGGATGTTCCTTTCCCTGAATGAATGCTCTTCACATTGTATCAGTAACGGGCATCAAAAAGTCATTTGGTCTTTTTCGAAACTTTGTTATCAAGTCTACTCGTCGATTTCTTTTGTATTGTTCTTTTCGTCTTGCTTGTCACTACTTATCGGATTCTCTACTAACTTCCGTTGTTTTTGTTTGGCACCTTTCGAATTTCCCTTCATCCGTCGAGATGGCTGAATCACTGGGGAATCGGAGAAATGCTTTTGTGGTCGATAAAGTGAAGTAGCAAGCAAGGTCCATGGTATCAACTAATTCCATTCCTTCAAAATTGTGACCTTGTACCAAGATCAGAAGCAAGTTGTTGTTGTTGTTGTTGTTGTTAAAGGCGGCGAGCTGGCAGAATCGTGAAAACGCCGGGCAAAACACTTAGCGGCATTTCGTCCGTCTACACGTTCTGAGTTCAAATTCCGCCGAGATCCACTTTGCCTTTCCTCCTCTCGGGGTCGATAAATTAGGTACCAGTGAAACACTGAGTTTGATATATTCGACTAGTTCCCTCCCTGAAAATTTCAGCAGTCTTTCAAATGCTTAGAACCCTCTTGATAATCCTTGCTGCCCCTAACAGACTAACTTTCTGTAGGAGATCTAACGGACATTCTATTTCAATCTTTCCCAGCCATTTATCTATATCTTGGCTTACCGTTCCCAACGCACCAATTATTATAGGCATAGCCTTTACTGTTCGCATGCTCCAAATTCTTCCTATTTCAAATTTTAAGGTTATTTTTTCTTCTTTCTTTACGATCCTGGAATCAAATGGGCATGATGAATCGATGAGTAAGCAGCTTCTCTTTTCCTTATCTATAATGGTTATGTCTGGTTTATTATTTTCTAATTTCTTGTCTGAATAGGAAAGTCCCACAAAATCTTACATTTCTCTCATTAAGCTGACAAAATCATTAGCTATTAGCATTTTTTCTGGCTCTCTACGTGCTGAAAATAATTAAGGTTATTTTAGCACACCAGCCATGCCCAGTAACATATCTACACCCTGTACACCTGCGTCTGTTATACATTCTATATCATTGTAGATACACTACCTTTTCTCCTCTCAGCCAACTGTGATTGATTTTGAAGTCTTTGCTCCATCTTTTTGGCTTGTTCCAATCTGTTGACATTCTCCTATAAAAAGAAGAAAAAAAAAGCTTCATCATTAAGTATTCGATTTATTTTAGAAACCTCAGAAATATTTCTTATCAAGAAATACTCCAAAGGTTTCACTCTTTTACTCATTTACTTGTTTCAGTCATTTGACTGTGGCCATGCTGGAGCACCGCTTTTAGTCGAGCAAATCGACCCCAGGACTTATTCTATCGGTTTCTAAAGCCGAACCACTAAGTTACGGGGACGTAAACACACCAGCATCGGTTGTCAAGCGATGTTGGGGAGGGACAAACACAGACACACAAACATATACACACACACACACATACATTATATATATATATATATAT
>NC_068987.1:104779144-104780933 GCF_001194135.2 Octopus bimaculoides
ATATATATATATATATATATACATATACGACGGGCTTCTTTCAGTTTCCGTGTACCAAATCCACTCACAAGGCTTTGGTCGGCCCGAGGCTATAGTAGAAGACACTTGCCCAAGGTGCCACGCAGTGGGACTGAACCCGGAACCATGTGGTTCGTAAGCAAGCTACTTACCACACAGTCACTCCTACGTTTGTCTAACATTAGAAAATATTTGGATGACTTTAAAGAAATTTATCTAATATTATATCCAATTTTCTTAATTCTCTGGTCAAGTAAATGAACAGAAAAATGTCATCTAACCAAAGAGTTACGTTAATATCATTTATACATGCTATGTTCAAGTAATGGTCAATATTTCATTAGCTTAAGGCGGCAATCTGGCAGATCTAGCATTTAGTCCGGCTTTGCGTTCTGAGTTCAAATTCCACCGCAGTTGACTTTATCTTTCATCCTTTTGGGGTCGATAAAAATAAGCACCAGCTGAGCACTGGGGTCGATATAATCGACTTACCCTGTCCCCTGAAATTGCTGGCCTTGTGCCAAAATTTGAATGCAATATTTTGTTAGCTTGCGAGAAAGACTGATCTCAAATCCTCCTATACCTTCAAGACAGATGAACGCCACAAGACTGACTAACACAAAACCGATTGGTAAGATCGGTTGCAATGGATATATAATACCGTACACTTCAAATTAATGTGTGTGTGTGTGTGTGTGTGTATTCAACTGGTGCTTATTTTGTCGACTCCGATAGGATGAAAAATGAAGTCAACCTCGAGTGAATTTGAACTCAAAACTTAAACTCGGACTAAATATATTCTTTTTATTAAAGCTGCAACATTATCACAGGACTGTTACTCAGAGTTTTACGTTCCCATTCGTCGGACAGTTGTAGTAAATACTGAATTAAAATCGTGATTTTAATTTTTGATTCAGTATTTACTACAACTCTCCTTTGGTATTCGAGTACTATTTTCTCCACCTTGTTTTGCACTTATGGGCTCACCTTTGTGTTTTGTGTGCGTGTAATACTTGCGCGTGTGTGTGTACATACATACAAACACACACACACACACACACAATGTGCTTCTTTCGGTTTCCATCTACCAAAGTCAACTCACAAAGCTTTGGTCACACTGGGACACTGGTAGAAAACATTTACCCACAGTGCAACACACTGAGACTGAACCTGAAACCATGTGGTTGCGAAGAAACCTTCTTTCAGCAGAGTCACGGCCACACCTACAAGCGCATTGCTGAAAATAAACAAAGCACTACACACCTACAGCAAAATATTAAAGTACATTCTTGGACTGATTTTCTGATAGGTGCAACAAGGTTGCAGTACTTCTACGTATTTTTATGAGAAGCTATCAGAAACTCTGATAAGTACAATCGCCCGAGAAGTAAAAAAAGAAATGTATTTATAGATACCTGTTGACAGTTTTTGACTTTGACACAAAATTCTCGAAACACCTCAAGAAATTCTGCCAAATTAAATGTTCTCTCATTTTCACAGAAGTGTCTTGCAACATACCGCGAACACTTATCCAGACGTTCAATAGATTTTTCCACTTCTTCTAAGTCACATTCAGCATCCTGCCAAACAGAAAGAAAAGACAGAAATATAACATTATTACACCTAACTAATTAATATATTAAGAGGGCATGGGTTAATGAAACATTTTTCATAAATTTCAGATTACCAATACATACATACACACACACACACATATATATATATATATAATTAAATTAAACAATAGGGTAAAAATTGGATATTAATTAAT
>NC_068987.1:104780943-104781309 GCF_001194135.2 Octopus bimaculoides
ATTAAATTAAACAATAGGGTAAAAATTGGATATTAATTAATATCAATTTAATACCAGGGAACAAGCACATTAAAAGAATCAGGGAGATTCAGAAAAAATATCTGAGATCTCAAAGGATTATTGTTTATGTATATATAAAAATATATATCAAGGAGGCCACTAGGTGGACTGTTAATGTGCTAGAAGAAGATCACTTGTCATGTGTCTACTAAGACCGAATAATTCTCAAAGGGAATTTAGCGAAGTAACAAAAACATAAACGGGCAAGACTAGTGTATGTAATTTTCACTAGTCTTGCCCGTTTACGTTTTTGTTAACTCGCTAAATTCCCTTTGAGAATTATTCGGTCTTAGTAGACACATGACA
>NC_068987.1:104781474-104786572 GCF_001194135.2 Octopus bimaculoides
TATATATATATATATATATATATATATATATAAAAGCATATCTCTGTTCGCTAGCTTTAAGTGTAAATAATCAACACGGGTCTAGGTTAGTTAGTGGAATGTCATGCCTAATCAATGTTAAACTTCTACTACAACCTTGTAGATGGCCAACAGTCAGTGTCCTTAATTCCACTGATTATGATGCTTGACAAACATCGTGTGTACAATGCAATGGCTATTATGTATGAAGTTTGTATCTATGTATTATGTATGCGGTCTCAAATGTGAAACATATAAGGGAGATAACTCTGATCTCATAATATACTTTTGGTGAATCTTGATATTCATAATCAGCGTCACTATATTTCCTCCCCACCCCTCTCTCTCTCTCTCACTCACTTTATATATATATAGATAGATAGATAGATAGATAGATACATACATACATACATACATACATACATACATACATACATACATACATACATACGTGTGTGTTTGTGCCATGCTGGTGCCGCATAAAAAGCACCCAGTCTAAACTGTAAAGTGGTTGGTGTTAGAAAGCACATCCAGCCATAAAAACCATGCCAAAACAAACAGTGGAGCCTGGTGCACTCCTCTGACCTGCCACCACCTGTGAAACTGTCCAACACATGCCAGCAGTTGATGATGGTGATGTATACACACACACTGATCATTTGTAAGTTTTGTCAATTGACAGAATAAGATTCACTGAAGATGTCTAATAAGACTGAAGCATGTCAGATACTTTCTGTAGTTGGCTTTAAAGACCAGAGCCAATCTCATCTGTATCAACTTACTTTTCCCAAAATTTCGATTATCTGATATCTATCTGTAACGTGAGCCTTCAATTAACTGAACAATAGCGTCTAGCTTACTCATATCTTTATATTCTCTTTCTCAAATTCCAAACAAATATTTATATAATAATACTCATGTGTTTATTTATATGGATAAGATGATTAAGGGAATGAATGAGAATATAAATATTACCCTACAGAACATTTAGTTGTCTACTGACCTAAACTGTTATAAAGATTTTGTGTAACCAATGATCCTTCTGGCTACATTTTTCAGTTCTCTGGTTATTTTTTATGTTGTATGTATTATGTTCGAGGAAGCTGCAAGTGGATAAATAACATGATTATTTTTATACTTTAAGCTGCTATCTTACAAATCTTATGAATCATTTATCAATGCATAACCTTGTTAACCATCAAGCAACACATGGTACCTTCTGAAAAATCATCTCCATATTGAATAATGCAAGATGTTGCAATGATTTCAACACACAGATAATACCAGGAATTCCTTAATCTTAACTTGTTTGACCTTTTCCACTCACCTCCATAAAGTCTTCAAACTGCTGTGATATTTCAGTTTCAGCTTTGTTGAGCTGATTTCGGACACATATCACATTATTCTTTAACTGTTTAAATTCTGACTTGATATTTTCTAAATTGAATCTAAAACAAAATGAAATACTTTACTGAATCAAAATTGTCTTCTTCATAGCAAGAATAAGAATGGTAGTTTCATTAAAATAATTTCTTTTTTAATATCATTTTGAATTTCATAACCATTAACAGAGTTTTTATGGTTGAGTCACTGGTTCACTATATTTATGATGACGAGAGATAAGGGAGTCTATTTGCAATTTAGATGGAACAAATACCATACAAGGGGCTGTTAGACATCTGTGACTGACTGCCCTTTAATTTCGTTCTTACTCTGCGATATTTAATATCACAGTACTTTGGAAATTGTGTGAAGTAGGAGACAATCATAGATTTGATTAGCTGCAACACTAAAGGCTCCCTAGGAGCCTCTTCATTGTCACTCAACCTGTTAGATACAGCAGCTGAATTTTTCCCCAAATCACACCGTGCCATCTTCAAAATATAGAATAGTACATTAAACATTTTGACATGAGCAAAAATCACATTTGTTGCACTGTGAAAACACATATTGATTATTAATCATATTGGATATCACCAAATGGAACTTTTATGCTATGGAGGATTGAGATGGGCAGAAGATGAAAATCAAACAAACCTGGAAAAAAACTGATCTAACTCAAGTTGGTGCTGGTAATGGCAACATAGACTAAGCATAGCAAAAATTAGTTTGTCAATCACAATTTACTATTATTATTTTGTGGGTTGATTAACATTAGTTTTTGCTTACTTACCTAGTAGACTTTTGTAATGGTTCTAAGAGATCATCAACAAATCTCAAAGTAGTTTTGTCCTCCTTTTCACATTCTTCAACGATATAATGCAGCAGAGAAATGCGAGCCACATTAGATCGTGTCATAATCAATTTGTTCAATGAACTAATACGGAAACCAACTGCATTACCGGAAGTTGTCCCCTGTGAAAACCAAAACCAAACAAACCCTTTAGTTGCAGTTATAAGACTAATTTCTGATTAAGGTACAAGACCAGCAATTTTAAGGGGAGGGGAAAATCAATAGCATCAAGTATCCAGTACTTGACTGGTATTTAGGCTAATGTTAGTGACAGGAATGGTACCCAGCTGTAAAACAATGCCTTAATATGTTTATGTCTAACCTATGTTAACATGGAAAATTAATGTAAAATGACAAAACAAATCTCTATGTGTGTGTCAGAGAGAGAGAGAGCGCATGCATGTGTATTTGACTTTTTGAATTAGACGACACACATACATACAACCCTGAACCTCACCTGTAGGATTAAACATAAAACAACAGAGTTGTGATGTTAATTTAATCCATGTTGTAATGAAATTTTGACAGAGATTTCTACTTTGTGTACACAGTCTAAAATAGGTTAGAGATTTCACTGTTATTTCTAGCATCTCAAGTGTCAACATATTATGTTCCTAGTTGCCAGCATAACAATACTTTGAATTAATGGAAAATCAAAATCAAACATCAACAACAACAATACCTTGTTAAGAAAATTCCCAGCCTGAAGGACGTAACGAAGAAATTTCTTCAATGCAACATTATTTGTAAGTTTTGTACAAATCTGAAGAAGCAGCTGAATGTTTGGACGTATCAAAGCTAATTGAGAACTGAAATCACCAACCAAGAGCATAGATTCAAGGCGGCACCGAAAATCAGGAAGCTGTATCAAAAGTTGGAAGAATTTCTCAGCATTTCCAAGTTTGTCAACATTACCATCAAAATTTGAAATCAAATCAATCTGGAAGAGACAAAAATCCATTAAATTAGAATTAATCAAACCAAAATGTAATACAGAAAACGTTTTAGTTGAATTATATTTGCAATATCTGAAGATTAAATAAAGAATTTAATAAAGAAAGAATTTTTTTATTATAAAGTATGATAACATTGGACTAATGATTCTAGAGTATGGTGTGTACTTATAGATCTCTTAGCTTTCTGTTGGGTTTTTGGACAAGTCAGGAATATGTATTTTGAATGCATGAGAAGAGTGCCACAGACTTACCAAAGAGGGCAATTTTCTTTACTGGAAATGTTGTGACATATCACAATGGACTCTGATCATAATTCATTTTCAAATCTAATGTTACACACTAGCAAACAAAGATTAAGTCAGGCTGAAGCTGTGATATGTAGAGAAACAGCCTAAAGGCTAAATATTTATAATTATAAATAATAGGTTGAATATGGTAGCACATCATATAATGAATATGGTATATGAATATATGAATATGGTAGCACATCAATAATAGGTTGAATATGGTAGCACATCATATAAAAATAAATAAAAGAAATTGTCAACAATAAGAAGAATGATCCAAAGGTCAGACTGTTGTAAATATGAATATATGAACACCACTATAATCATGGCAAAAAAATTGAGTAGGTCATCCTCCTCCTCATCATCATCATTTTAATATCTACTTTCCCATACTCACATGGATCAAACAAAGTTTACTGAAGCAGGTGCTCTTCCTGTCACCTATCCTTACCTGTTTCCAAGCAAGGTAATATTTCCCCCATAGCCACTCTAGTTATAGTAAATCCTCACCTCATCCGGTTGTGGGAGCAACTTAATTAAACCTTTCAACTTCTCCACACCAAAGGTCCTAGTGTCAGCTTTCCTAATTAGATCCACAATTTCCTTGTTGCTGCGACGAAATTGTTTCAGGAAAATATTCAAGTTCATACTCTTTTTGGGATCAATTAGGGTTATCTGTAAAAACATTAAATCAAAACAATATAATGAATGACAAAAAAATGAACGTGGTAAAAGCTAGTCTGGCTTTGATACGTTTATATTTATATAAGGGGCATTACTACAGAATAATAATGCCACACAGTGGACTTCTCAAAATATGTAGGTAGATATGTAGGAAGATGTAGGGTTTTTTTTTTTATGGTTTTCATTTACCATTTTCTGGATGTTCTAAGTGTTTTATTACTTTGATGTGACCATCTCTTACACTTTTGATGCTTCTGTCTACATTTTCTGAAAAATTTTCAATATAATTTTCAAATGTCTTTTCTTATTTTCAATTATTATGATGATGTTTGAGATTTTGCTTTGTGTATGTTTGAGTTGAGTCCAAGCCTCATCCAGAGATATCAAGAGACAGCAAGTGATAAGTTTAAATGGGCATTATGACCAGGACGGTAGATAACCAGTCATTCTGCCCACTTCAACTTATAACTTGTAATCTCTTGAGGTCTCTCTGGGTGAGACTTGGACTCAACTCGTATAAACACAGCAAAATCCAAGCATAATTATAAATATTCTTTTCTACTCTAGGCTCAAGACCTGAAATTTTGTGGGAGGGGGCCAATCAATTAGATCAAGCCCAGTATGCAACTGGCACTTATTTTATCAATCCCAAAAGGATGAAAGGCAAAGTCAACCTCAGCAGAATTTGAACTCAGAATGTAAAGACAGATGAAATGTCACTAAGAATTTCGCCTGGCGTGCTAACATTTCTGCCAGCTCACCACCTTCATAATTATAAATATTGAAAACAAGAAGAGACATTTGGAAATCATATTAAGATTTTTCAGTAATTGTTGATGGAAAAATTAAAAGGGTAAGAAATAGTCACAGCAAAATAATATATTTTTAAAAGCATCTAAAATATACAGAAAATAGTTGGC
>NC_068987.1:104787610-104788421 GCF_001194135.2 Octopus bimaculoides
ATAGATATATATATATATATATATATACGATGGTCTTCTTTCAGTTTCCATCTACCAAATCCACTCACAAAGCTTTGGTCAGCCCAAGACTATAGTAGAAGACACTTGCCCAAGATGCCACGCAATGGGACTGAACTCAGAACCATGTGGTTGGGAAGCAAGCTTCTTACCACACAGCCACACCTGTTAAGTAAGGTATACAGATTGCTTTTCAGTAAATGTTTACATTTAGGAAAATTCCAACCTTGTTCTAGGATTAAAAAAAAAAACATACACAAATGTAAATCTATAATATAATGTTTACCTCTGTTGTGACGCTACTGCGAATAGGACTTTTCTCCTTTTGTTGAGACTGGGAGCCTTCCTTTTGAGCAAATAACTCCTGTAAGTACTGGTATTTCATGTTCACAGGGTCATTCAGTTTTAAAACATCATTCCATACACTGAAATCTGTAAAGAATAAAGAAGATTTATCAGAGCTGAAAGAAATGACAACACACCAGTTCTCATTCTCTCTCTCTCTCACACATTTTCCTTTTATCTCTCTCCCTCCCTCTCTCTCTATTTTTCTCAGTCTGAAAGGGTTACCATCTTTCCTATTAGCATTACCTTACATGAATAGGTTATATTTTTGCTACAGAGTCACAAGATATTCTTTATATATGAATATCTCACTGTTATTAATCATTTTCTAGATTGTTCTCCTTGTACATTTGTTTCTTTCATTATATTGTTTTTCCTGTTCTCTTCACAACTCATCTTACTCTGTCTGATCTAGGGATCTCAGATTTTCTTGTTATTGTATACTTTT
>NC_068987.1:104789834-104796236 GCF_001194135.2 Octopus bimaculoides
GTTAACAAGCTCTCTTTGCAACCATGTAGTTTGGGGTTCTGTCCCACTGTACTGCTCCTAGAGCAAGTATCTTCTACTATAGCCCTGGGCCAACCAATGCCTTGTGAGTGTTTTGGTAGACAAAAACTGTATGGAAGGGCGTGTGTGTGTGTGTGTGTGTGTGTGTGTGTGTGTGTGTGTGTGTGTGTGTGTATTCATACCTTTGTGACATACTTGCATTTATTTGAAATAAACTCTGGAGAATGGAAACAAAAGCAGCAGATAATGGTGTCTCTCGAACCTAAAAAGTATAAATAATATATGTAAGTGTTAGCTGTACTTGTCAAAATGTAAACCAGACATCATATAATTTTCAAACGTAGATATTAAAGAACATTTCTTGAAATTTATTTATTCTAGCCACACAGAGACTTACTTGAAAAACAATCAGTAAATTTATCTTGGCAATTTTTCTGACAATATTTGAAGTATTTTCAAGCAAACGATACACTTAGCGTCATGAAAAATATTAAATGCAATAAAGAAATTATTCCTTATTGTTATAAAAACATTTAACTGTTTTGGTATCAGCAAGCCCCAGACTGGATAAGAATATAAACATCCAGTTTTAGTGATCGATTTAAATCAAAACCTTCCATCAAAATTTCATATTAATTTATGTATCAAACACCAGCTAAATAATGACAATATTAGTTTACTAAATTCTTTATTAATTTCAAAATTAATTGAAAGAGGTAGTGCATTTTAACAGAAATTTGTTAACGAAAAATTAAGACATTTTCTTTTTATATTTTAGTTGCAGTATAAACATTTTGAAACACAAAAATATTCCGAGGTCTTTTCGATTGCCAAAGTGATTTTCAAAGGAAATATAACTGAGAGCCAAATACAACAGTAAAATCGCAAGAATATATTTAATACAAATATATCATTCACAAAAACCGTTAGATTCACTTCAACATTTAAATTTAATTTTAATTTGTCAAAATATTTTCGTCGCTTTGAAACCGCGACCTGCTCACCAACAAAATTCCGTGCTGCATCTGAGAAAGTAACAGTTAATTCATAATATTCCGAAAAAAAGGAAAACCGTTGAAAAACAGTTTATAGCAGAGACTCCAGCAAATAAGATCTGAAGAAGGAATTGTAATTCCGAAATATCATCGGACTATAGATAACCAAGTTACAACAGGTATATAGTCCATTTTTTGTTCTATAGTGCATTGTTGTACCATTCTAAACTTTTTATTCTTTACAAACAATATACAATGCTTCAAGCGAACTACAATACTCTCTTATATATATTTATGTATGTACGCATGTATGCATGTGCGTATGCATATGTGTGCGCAGACACGTACGTACGTACATTATATATATATATATATATAGTTATATATGTATGTATGTATGTATGTATGTATGTATCATGAACTAACTATTACCTTCTCAGATGCAGCACGGAATTTTGTCAGTGAACAGGTCGCAGTTTCAGAACGACGGAAATATTTTGACTAATTAAATCTAAATGTTGAAATGAATCTAAACGGTTTTTGTGTGTTTTTGAATGGCTTATAAACACCTTTCACGCTGCAATTGTTTTTGTTTCAACACACGATCTCAGATCAGGTCACTTGCTATGCAAGTACTTCTCCGTAAAATATATTACTCGTTTTATAATATATAGTAATATGCATTACAGGCGTGAGATCAGGCAATGGTAGAGGCCCTTTAATATTTTAATTCGCTTCATCTAAAGGGTCGGACAGTTTCTTTTCAGGGCTTTTTTTTTTATCCTTTTAATCAGATCTCGATTACTGTTCCAAAATATTTATTAAAGCATTTAATATTTAATATTTACAGGTTTAAAAATATTATCTGCAGCTAAACTTTCAGTGTAGGGGACGTAAGAACTACGATAAGGCTTTGATTATCTCCCTTTAACTTACATTTCGGTCTATTGATGGACAAAATGTTTGTTTACAGCAACAGGTTAGATCAGGCGTGAGGGGCATGCACCGTTGCAGCACGTTGCTGCATTTACCATTTGTCGGTACATTCCGGGGCCCGCCTGGACGACCTGTCGAGTAGAGTCCCAGTCAATCGCCCATCTCTACGAGACATCTCGTCTGCCGTAACCATGTAACATGTGGTCGACCACTACGAGTCGTCAACCCAGCCGGATCCTCAGTGAAGAGAACACAGTAAGCAGGGTCTAAACTCGGAAAATCGAGCAACGTGACCAAACAATCCGAGCTGGCCCTCTCGAATCACACAAGTAACAGAATGCACCCTAGTTTTTGAGTAGAGCCGTTGATTGGATACAAAATCCAACCAATGACAACCTATAATCCAAACTGCGACAGATTGCTACTAACATTTTAAAAGCAACTTACTTGGCCATTTGCGTGATAATTACCTAAAATCTCTTAATCTAACAAGAGAACTCGCAATATAGTAATTACCCGGTTATAAATAGCTGTGAACAGTTCTTGTGGGTTATTAACGTTGACATTTCCATCTTTCGTTTCCTCCAGGGCTTCTTGGTCAGCAGACATCTCATCCTTGAAAACATCCCATTGTATTTGAAAGTCAGGGTTGTCGATATTCTCACACACCACGGCTATCGTTTCTTCTATATTCAATGCTTAAATAGACATTCAGTAATCTGATTTACATCATCTTGAAAGAGGAATCTTAAGAAACAAAATAGAACAATGAAACCCTGCAGAAATCAATATTCTCGATTATAATATTATGAAACAAGGAGTCTAGATCATTGATTAAGTTCTGTTCAATGAAGCTTGATTTTCATTACTCCAAGAGTTACTATATGTTATAACTCTTCTTTTTTATTTTCCTTGAGTTCTAGGACTGACATAAGACCAATTATTGAATTTCCATGTTGTATAACTGACTGAGATCATAACATTCTCTCTGGTTGGGACGCTGGTCCGTTGGGGAGATAAACTGATAACATAAACTGATAACATGGTATGTGACTGGTACTTTATTTTATCGACCCCAGTGGATGAAAGGCAAAGATGACCCCAGTAGGATTTGAAACCAAAATATAAAGACTTGCAAGAAATGCTGCTAAGAATGTTGCCTGATGTGCTAATGATCCTGACAGCTCACCACCTTTATATAAGCTGCTATAAATACCAGTAACTACTGACTTGGATTCTCTCGTCTAATATCACTCTCTTACAAAAGTTAGTAAGAGTCTAAAGAAACCTTCATTAAGAAGTGAAGCTTGATTTCCTAAGTTTTTTCCTTATGTATTTGAATTTCAAAAAGGATACAAAAACAGCCACTAGTTCTGTGTAAATTAAATCTGGTCTCTTGTATCAGTAGGAAATAGAAACACCTCTGGCTTTATGCATTATACAAAGGTGGCCAAAAAAAAAGCCCAAGAAGTTAGTTCTGAGAAAATGGTCCTTGAGAATTACTACATAAACCAAACCTTGTAGATTTCCAAGAATATATCAACATACAATAATATAGAGTTCCTCCCCAGACTACCAGGAACAAAACATATACACACACATACGCTTTAATGTTAGATGTCACTTAATAGACCTTTATGTTTGATCATGGTTAATCTTCTGTGATGCAAATGTGCTAAAGTATCTAAATATTCTGTATGTAGTTGAATTTCAGTAAGCTTTGTTCTAATTTCTGGCTAGAATTTAACTTTATTACTTGGAGTAATTTATAATAAATTTGTTACAAAAGATTGGTAGGAGTGGTGTTTACCACATTGTCATTAATTTAATGATAAAAAAAATAAATTCTCTTGATCTTAATAAAAGTCTTTGGTAAGGTTCATGATAATACTGGCCAACAAGAATATTATTTTCGGTGGTAGATACATAGTTCTCATGGCATTTGTAGTTTAATGATAGCAACCATTAATAAGTTGACATTATTTTCTGTACTCTAAAAGTAGCAAGCTGGCAGAATCATTAGCATGCCGGATGAACTGCTTAGCAGTATTTCGTCTGTCTGCACGTTCTGAGTTCAAATGCCACCAGGGTCAATAAATTAAGTACCAGTTATGCACTGGGGTCGATGTAATCGATTCATTTCCTCCACAAAAATTTTGGACCTTGTGCTTAGAGTAGAGAAGATTATTTTCTGTACTCAAGGTGGCGAGCTGGCAGAAACATTAGCAAGCTGAGCGAAATGCTTAGCGGTATTTCGTCTCTTCCAGTTCGGAGTTCAAATTCCACCAAGATCAGCTTTACCTTTCATCCTTTTGTGGAGTCGATAAAATGAATACCAGCTGAGAACTGAGGGTCAATATAATTGACTAGCTCCCTTACCCAAAATTTCAAGCCTTCTACCTATAATAGAAAGAATTATTACCTATACTCTCAACCCAAAATTGTGAAGTTATCCTGCGAATAACTTCAGAAATCGGTATTAGCAATGTTGGAACATTTTTGATTTTTAGTGATCTTAGAGAAAACAGATTTACCAAAACTGAGAAAGCACCAAACTTCAGTATTTAGTTTTGTCTTATATTTATAAGTTAAAATCCGATTTGCAGGATTTTAACTTTTCTTCTTCTTTGGGAACGAAAATGGGTGAAAAATATATCCCAAGTTGTATTAGAATCAGTTCAACTGACCAATCACTCTGCTCGTAATGTATGGCCTTGTGCATCATCATCATCATCATCATGTCCACTTTTCCATACTTTTTAAATAATGGAAGAAGCCAAATCACTTCACCATAGTGGCACATCTTCTTATTCCCCTCTGCTATAAACTTCTTGTCATGTACCAGAGAAAATCAATTTTAAGAAATTGAAAAATTTCCCAGCAGCACCTTCAGCTTAAAGAACGTACAGTTAAATGTGAGTCACAATACTTAATGTGAAGGACTAAAATAAATTTTTAACCATCATGAATTATACCCATAGTAAGAAGAAAAATCATTAGTGTCAATGAAAATTACTCTGAAAAACAGCAAGGGATAGAACTTGTCCAATATTAATCAAATAAAGAGTAATTTTTTTTAGAGTAATTTTATCAAACAGTGAAAATTTCTATAATATGCAGGGTTTCTTCATGTTATACAGATATTCTTACTGTTTCAACAACTCAGTTTTTTTTTTAGCATTGTTGGGTCAGACCTGATCAGACACACTTATGTATTCAAACCAGCCATGGCCATCCTGTTTTTTTATTCTATTTCGAGCGAGATCGCTGTCAGTGCCCCTGGAATGGATCTTGTGCAGGTGGCACATAAAATACACCATTTTGAGCGTGGCCGTTGCCAGTACCGCCTGACTGGCCTTCGTAGGATTTTCGAGCGAGATCGTTGCCAGTGCCCCTGGACTGGCTCTTGTGCGGGTGGCACATAAAATACACCATTTTGAGCGTGGCCGTTGCCAGTACCGCCTGACTGGCCTTCGTGCGGGTGACACGTAAAAGCACCCACTACACTCTCTGAGTGGTTGGCGTTAGGAAGGGCATCCAGCTGTAGAAACTCTGCCAAATTAGATTGGAGCCTGATGTTGCCATCTGGTTTCACCAGTCCTCAGTCAAATCGTCCAACCCATGCTAGCATGGAAAGCAGACGTTAAACGATGATGATGATGTAGAATGCATCCAGCCACATTGGATATGATTTGATGGTTTTTGACTGTTATTTCTATCAAGTCAAGTGACCATGTAATGGATCCATGCGGGCTCAAATAGAAATTCTTTTCAATACAGGTGAACTTCCAGTAACTTTGTTGAAGAATGTTGGAAAATATGAATAAAACCAAAGGCATATTCAGATTAAGGAAATGTTATTTATAACAAAAGAATTGTTGTTGAGGAGGAGAATAATGAAAAACAAATAGAAATAACCTAAAATGAAAAAAAATAAATATACAGTTTGTACTTTCGTTAACACTGAAAAGCAAGCAAAACACACAAACGCACACACACAATAAATTCCTTACCAATAAATTCATTCCGAATTCTCATTCTATCCAGGATGTTCTCGTTGGCAAAAATTATGGAATTAACAAGTGCCATAATGCTAACTTGATATGTTGCCAAATCTGCATGACGTAGTTCATTTAATATCAGACTAAATCGATATTGTAATTTCTGCCAGGTCTGTAAATGTAAAGAAGTGTCAAATTAGAAAAAAGAAAAAGTGTTTTCCATCTGGAATTTTCAAAACTAATTATTATACAACCATAATCATTATTACAAAATATTAGTTTGATTGAGAGGGACACTGCATAAGAGCAATATATGCTGACACAACTTTCTTATTTATTTTATTTTCATCATATCTATATCATTAGATAGATAGAGAGAGAAAGACAGAAAGATAGAGGAGAGAAGACATATATATATATATATATATATATATATATATATCATCATCATC
>NC_068987.1:104796318-104802517 GCF_001194135.2 Octopus bimaculoides
GACTGGTGAACCAGATGGCTACACCAGGCTCCAATCTGATTTGGCAGCACTTCCTAACGCCAACCACTGTGAGAGTGTTGTGGGTGCTTTTATGTGCAACCGGCACGAAGGCCAGTCAGGCGGTACTGGCAACGGCCACGCTCAAAATGGTGTATTTTACATGTCACATGCACAGGAGCCAGTCCAGAGGCACTGGCAACAATCTCGCTCGAATGTTTTTTCGCGTGCCATCGGCACAAGTGCCAGTAAGACAACACTGGTAACAATCACGCTCAAATGATACCATTTACGTGCCACTGGCACGGAACCCAGACAGCTGCTCTGGCAATGATCATGCTCGGACGGTGTTCTTAGCGCTCCACTGGTACATGTGCCATCACGATTTCGATTTCACTTGCCCCAACAGGTCTTCGCAAGCGGAGTTTAGTGTCCACTAAAGGAGAGGTTGGCACGGGTGCCAGTCGTCAAATTTGGTTCGATTTCGATTTCACTTGCCTCAACAGATCTTCGCAAGCGGAGTTTAGTGTCCAATGAAGGAAAGGTACGCATAAGTGGGCTGGCTACACCCCTGGCAGAGGCGTCGGATGATGGTCTCATCATCCATCAGATTTCGTGCATTCCAGTAGTACATCTGTAAGTGTGTCTTCGTTTGTTTACGCTTTTGCATTTTGTCCTTACACTTCTGCTGAAATAAACAGTCATCAGTTTCAGAAAAGTGACCAGCTTGTGTAGCAGGTAAAGTTTAGAATACGATTTTTTAGTCCTTTCCTGACAGATGTGTATGCAGTGCCTTCATTTATAAGGCTGCTCAGTTACAGGTCATTCCATTCAATTCTTCTGACTGTAAAGGTCAAAGGAAACTATATAAAGTGTAATCTTTTGTGGCCTAATCTGTAGGTTTGTGACTTCCAACTTGTCGAGTCTGCAGACATCACCACGCACTCATCACCAAATGTCGATGAGAGACCAGTGTGGATAAATCTAGTTATTTTGTTATATTCCTCATAAAATATTTCACTGTTGGTTTGTACTAGCTATGAGTGGCATAAAGTATTGCTATGTTTGAAAGTAGCCGTACCTCACGGAAACTGTAGTGGTTTGCTCTGGTATAACATAAATATCATACTCTACGTATAAGATACCATATTCCAGTGACAAGAAAACATCAAGATGTCTGGTGGGAGCATCAAAAGGCAGCCCGGTGGGAGTTTAAAATTCAGATTTGTCTACTCCAAAATAGATATTCTGACCAGAAGAATATGTCCATTACTCTCGAACGGTTACAGAATGAATTTAATGACTCTCTCAAATATTTCTATATTGTTGTGCTCTGTTGTTAGATAGTTGTTGACTCTATACTGGATACGTCCACCTTACAGCAGATCTTGTATTTCTCTCGCTGTGTTTGTAGCAAAACCTCTTAACTAAATAAGCTTAGTGATTTAACCCGGTGAGGGGGTTCAGTCGCCAAAAAACTCGACCATAAATACACATTTTACTGGATTACACATTGCTGGTAGCACGGGTTTGTGACCGGACACATATTCACACATATAGATATGCATAAATATGAGTGGGAATATACACACGTACACAGGTTACGGTTAGCAAAGAGCTGTGAATTAACTTGGATGTCGGAAAAAGTCGGTTCACATGGCAAGCAGAGTCGCATGCCCACACGTGCTTTAAGAGAAACAACTGTGAAACAATAACATTTTCAGTCATATAAAAAGAAAATCGACAAGTTGTCAAATAAGAAGAAATAGGGAAGATAGACGGAAGGGAAAAAAACGAAAATATCTTGTGAAAGTGAATGTTGGTAGTTGTACCTTCTCGAGTACAATTGAAGCCAACTAATGAATAATAACTCTAGTAAAGTAAAACTTCAGCTTCAAATGACTAAAATAACTCGGATGAAATGGATCGTACTTTACTTTAACTTTCTACCATATAAACTGTACTTTGTTCGAAAGGAGTTTAGCCCCACATCTCAGGGCCAAATATTCTACTTGTTCTATACTCACACGGGCCAGATCTGGCCTCTTACACCTGCGTTACAATATCATTCTAAAAACAATAAACAATCACATCTTTGAAATCTCGAAGCTACACGATAATTCATAATTGATTCAGAACAATGTGAATAGAGAAGTATAACATTTGGCAGAATAATCTGAATGCTAAATGGTTAAACCATTCATGGAATACGAAATAGTTCTGAAGCAATTTAAAGCCTCTATGCAAAGAATTGTAATATATTATATTATATTATATTATATTACATTATATTATACAGTAACAACTCGCCATATCGCGATTCACATATTGCACTCTCAGTCCATTGCAGATTTTTCTGGCTAATACATGTGTAGTGAAACCTCTCTCTCGGGCATTCAATCACAAAGGATAACGAAGCGGCTAACATCTAGTCTTCGGCTGCCTTGGACCCTTGTGTCCACCACCCTGATTGGTTCTCATTTGCGCGGCAATTGTCCCCAGTTCTGCTTCGCGCCAGGGTGCATACAGTCCAATCGTGGCCTTCAGATAAGGTCACGTGAGAGAGGGATTTTCTTCGTTTCCGGTGAGTCCTATTTCATCTATGAATAAGCCCGATCCAACGACGCCAGTCGTCTTCGATTCCAGATCTCTGATAGGTCTGGTCGCTGACCACACATACAGAACAAAGCTCCAGGCAGTTTCCAGCGACGACGACTTCACCACCAATGTACTGACTACCACAATGTCGTCGCCAGCAACACCAACATGAACCGTGGTTTTATCTCGACACTGTATGAGTGGATTACTTCCACCACGAGCAACAGTCAGAACTAACCTGCGAGAATATTCCGTACAAGGTAACCGGTCACAGCATCGACGCTCAACACACATATTGTGATATCACAGCTCTGCTCTTTGGCCACAACTTCCTGCGTATGAACATTCTATATCTTGTGCAACTCTTATAGGAACTGGTTTTCTCTATCTCAGTGTTATGAGACTTTTGTAGTCTATGTTACAGACACTCTTTCTATATTCTGTGTTCCTCTCTCACACACACACATATTGTACTCTCACATATTGTGCACACACTATTGCTTATACGACGTGTCCGTCATTTCATATTGTTGTATACATACTCTTGTACTCGAAGGCCTGACTTATCTACTATGTTATCTATATATGCTGCATACACGCACTCACACCACTACAGTTTCACTATGTTAATAAACCTACTCTCACTATATATCTAACGGTTGTCGCTGTCACTCTCTGGTTCCTTCTGGCACTTGGCTCGTATCTCTCACGACGAGCCTTCTATGTTATATATTATGTTGTTGTGTTCGAACGTGCGACGCGTTAAAAGGAGCCTTTTCCGTCACGTCGCCATTCTCCTTTGGTTCGCACGGTCGTTCTGTTACATATGTAAATTTACATCGCAGACTCCTCGTATATCGCGTGTTTCTGTGGTCGATAGGTATTTATATTTTAGATTTTAATTATTTCTATGGTAAAATTTTCACTACTGAAAATTAATAAAAAATACTGTACAGCGCTGTACTGTATAATACATTAAGTAAAATATATTGAAAGAAAATAGGTAGTGTACCGCAAATGAGTAAACAAACAATCGCACATATTGTATGGAAAACGAAACTCGGGAGGCGATTGTGTGGTGTTATTTTGCATTTGTGTGTAAAATTGTGGATTTATTTCAAGCCCTACGATGTCGCCTAAACATTCTGCACCTCCTAAGATTTCTGGCAGTGAACCCAAGCACCAGAAGAAGATGCTTACTATAGCAGAGGTGAGACTCCTCGGCATAAGGAAGGGAGAAGGCATGCGGATGCCGTTACAGCATCAATGTATCTACCGTCCGCTACATTAAGAAGAACGTAAAAATATATGGGCGATGGCAAAAGTGACTTTTAGCAAGACAGCGAAAAGGGTGGTAACTTCCCACAATAAGGCCATCGTACGGATGGAGTCTGGCTTAGCCCTTTGGATCAGTGACTGCAGGAAGAAGAACATTGCACTGGATACCAAAACCATCAGTGAGAAGGGTATAGATTTAGAAAGTATAAGTGAAGCAATGAAAATACAGCATTACATAGATGTTACCGTCATCGTCTTAACGTTCACTTTTCTATGCTTTGCATTTGCAGAATATTGGAAATGAATGACATTCGTTTACAAATCACGCAATGTTAAGATAACGACACACACACACATATGACGCGACTCTATCAGTTTCCGTCTACCAAATCCACTCATAAGGTTTTGATTGGTCTAAAACTATACTAGAAGACAGTTGACCTTGCCCAAGGTACCCCGCTGTGGGACCGAATCCAAAACCTTGTGGTTGGGAATCAAATTTCTTAGCCACACAGCCACGCTTGCGCCTTTAGCGACACGTGCTCCTATATTTTTTGAGAAATAGTATTTTGGATAGTACAGACTATATCTCTTACTAATCCACTATAATGTGCTATAGCACTCGTTAAGATATTTGTAAAATCGTTTCTAGTTCATCTAAGCCCTTTGTGGAGTAATATGATTGTTGCACGACATGACAAACGAAAAAATATTAATCATTCCAATTGTCAGATTGCAATGCAAATATAAAACTGTCTATACAGCAAATTAATTTTCATTAGACAACAATAAATTATAGGACATAAAAAACTATAAGTGTGTATATATCGTTTTGTTTTGCTTTCCGTTGTGGCTTTGTTTCATTTTGTGTTTTTTTTTGTTTGTTCTTTTTTTTTTGGGGGGGGGGGGGGTTCCAATCATTCCATTAAAACAATGTAAGTGAACAAAAAAACCAATATCGAACTGAATGGCACCAAGCCAATATGTAGATTTGCCTCAAGACTTATCACGTCTCGCAACTCATTTATATACTAAGACACAATAATTAAAATGAAAGTTCTCAATAGTCCATTTCGCCAAATAATCGAAACGTTAAAGAATTTGGTAATGATTAATTATTCAAAGTGAAATAAATACAAGACTTTTTTTTACCTTATATTTTTCTAAAGCATCAAGAGTGAGGAAATAACCTTCACGTGAGTACAAACACAATGCTGACATCAGCTCAAAGATTTGCATCTTCACAATAGGGTTTCTGTTTTCCAATACTGAAAAACAAATTTTAAAAATGTTCTTCATTTTAGTTATCCATTTATTAATTTGTTAATTTTTATATATTTATTTTTTCAAACTAAGGTAAGTAATAGATATGATAATACAACATGACACAGAATTATAGGATTAAATAAAACAAAAATAACATCTAAATTGCTAAAAAGAGCTTATACTCACACTTATATACACGCATGCATACATACATAGACAAAGAAAGAAACAAACAAACAAAACAAAACAAACAGATTCGATGTCTACCTAAAACCGAATTCTTGACACAGCATGCTAACAAACCCAGACGGTGTGCTGTCGACTGCAGTATTGTATATAGGTAAACTTGAACTTCAGTCTAATAATAATCATATTGCTCCACATCGGTTTGTCGGTGATCTATACACGGTAGAGTGAACGTATGCTTAGTGCATTTGGCGATTTGTTACAACGTGGAAGAACAACGTGCTTGTTTGAAACTCTGTTTCATATTGGAAAAACGTTTAATGGAGAATTTTCTGATGTTGCGATTGGCCTATGTGGAGGATTATTTTTGCCTGGTACAGTGTTACAAGTAGTATCAGCATTTCAAATAGGGAAGAACATACTCCGAAGACAATCCTGGATTCGGATGACCTTTTAATCAGAGGGCAACGAACCGAAGTGATTCGAAAAAATTGGTGTTTGACTGTCCTTGAAATTTCCTAAAAGATACGCATTTGTAAAAGTTCGTACCATCTGATTTTCAAAGAAAAATTGACGAGGCTTCGTGTTGCTATAAAATCTTTGCTTTATCTGCAGATAAAGGAGCTAAAATGGCAAACAAGTCACAGTCAGTCAGCTGTTTTGGTCATTTGAATGCTATTGAAAAGTTTCTGGAAAATAACATAGCAGGTGACGAAACATGGACGTATGGTTACAATGACGAAACACACACAAAAAATGCATTCACTTCTCTAGATTGGATCATCAGTACTACGATTAAAAACATTTTTTTAAAAAAACAAGCTAGAGTCAGTCAAATACTAAGATAAAATTGATTGTCTCCGATTGATTTTTT
>NC_068987.1:104802527-104815237 GCF_001194135.2 Octopus bimaculoides
CGGGGGGGAGATATTGATCTCATAACATTGTTTCTCGTGATCAGACGATCAATAAACATTATAATACTTGAATGTCCTGGATCTTTTGAAAGAGGTAGTGTGAAAGAAGGGGTCTAAGGCGTATGCAAACAAAACTTGATACTACACCGCGACAACGCATCCACTCACGCACTATCTGTTGTTTTCTGGCAAACTATGAAAAGATTCTCGTCTAGATTTTACCTAAGAAGACTAATTTTTGTTCCCAAATTTGAAAAGCATTCTGGAATATCACGGAGTTCAGAAATAGAAGAGATCGAAGAAAATTCACCATAGGAATTGTGCATTAACTTTGAAAATGCGATCCAGATAAAGACTCAAAACTGGTGGAGAGGATTAAGAGCGTTCTATCAACAGTTATGAGATCAGTATGTGTGTGTAGTTAATGTATGTATGCGTATGCGGGTGCTTAGTTTGTGTGTGAATGCAAGCTTGTTTGTCAAGTATTTATAGGCGTTATTGTTAGGATTTCGTAAAGTGATTTTGAATTGTTGTCTATTTTGCCTCTAGTGCAAACATACATATCGATAATGGTGGGATTGTTGTTAGTCCGTCCTTGTTTACTATTAATTTCATTTTCAACCTCTAATATCATATTACTTTTTTCTATTTGTCACAAGGTGGGGTTATATTAGTGCGTTGATAAAAAGTTTTATTTCAGTGTTGTTTACCAAGCTATCATTCCTCATTTGCATATTGGTAAAAGAACAATATTGTTTTCTTTTCCTTGTAACTGCACCAGTTCCTCTCTATTTCTCTGCTCTGGCACGAGCCATTCCTCTATAGGAATTGTGTCAGTGTTTTTTCTTCGACTTTCAAGCATCTCATGTGCTGTACTACAATTCTAGTTTTACATCAGATATGTTTCCACCACCAACATCGCCACTGCAACAGCCGTCCATCACCCATCACGGTGCACCTACCACATAACCAAAGCTAGAGTACCCACTGCCTTGATATTGCCATGGTGTCCGTGATACTTTTAGGCAATACATTAAAAGCAGTGGTAATAGTGGGAGTGATATTAGAAGCATTTGTGGTGGGGTGTATATTGACTGGTGAGGGTAGGATGCGGTCGAGAGAGCAGTGGTGCTGGGAAGGTGCATTTTGGGACGTTTTTTCTCGTTTCAGGACGCAATAATAGTGATGCCAGCAATGGTGGTCGCAATGATGGTTGTAGTAAAAGAAAGAGAAAAGCGAATAGAATGTAACTTGAATAGAATTTTCTTGAAACTTTTTACAATGCCTATATAATGAGCGACTAATTATGACAACAATAACCGTTTGATAAATAATTTGTTATTGTAATAAATGGTTTCCTCTGTGTGTATGTTTATACATACATACATACACACACACACGAGGTGTATGTAACCTTTGAATGGGAGACGACGTCACCCTTACTGCGTATGCGCAAAAAAATTTGCGCCGGTTGGCCGCGTCAACTCCTGGTTGTTACGCCTAGAGTTCACGTGTAGTGCGCGCTCTTCAGATTTTCGTTTCCACGCAAGATGACAGAACGCACCGAGCAGAGACCATAAACCAATGTCTCATCACCTCTGATGATGGTCTTCATGAAATCTGGGGCATAACTGACACAATCCAGCATGCCCTGAACGATTTCTATGCGCAATTGCTGCTGCTCCACCAACGCCTTGGGAGCGAATTTCGTCGACACTCTCCACCTGTACAAATCCTCCATTAAAACGGAATGTACTGATCCTGTGCTTTGTGAACAACTTCCTGGATTGTGCACGACGGTCTTTCATGACAATTTGCCGAACCTTCTCAGTCGTCTCCTCGTTTCGGCTTGCAGATGACCTGCTTGAGAGTGCCTCGCTCTCTACAGAGGTGCGACCACATTTGAAGCGGTTGTACCACTCCTTGGTGTGAGTTTTGCCCATAGCATGATCGCCAAAGGCCTGCTGAATCTTCTGGATGCCTTCAACTTGAGTATCACCAAACTTTTTGCAAATCCTGGTGCAATATCTCTGCTCTATGTGTTCGGTGAAAACGAAAATCCGACAAAAGCGCATTGCACGTCTATAGTTTTGGCGGGAAAAAATAAAGTCGGATATTGCTGGAACGCGCTTTGTATACACACGCGCGCGCGCAAAAACGAACATAGACACACACACAAATAAATATATATATTTTTTTTTTAATATTTTGCTTAGGCGTAGCGAAACCACTAACCTGCTGTTAGAACTCAATGTACATAAGCTTCAGAAAGAATTAAATAAATGACAAGGGAACTAGAAATTATGTAACGAAGTTCATTAGCTTACATCTGTTTCTCCTATAAGATGCAATGCACTCATACTTTGAGCGCTTGCGGATCACCTTATAGCTTTATTTTTGAAGTTCCGACGAAGCTATAAAGCGAGACATAAACGCTCAGCTATGAGTGCATCTATGGCAGAAACAGCTATAAGCTAATGAAACTCATTACACAATTTCTCGCTCCCTTGTCATTTATTTAATATTTTGAATATATATTATATATCTAAATACAAACATACAATATATATTTATATATTATACACGCATTCATTGATACGTATATGCAATTATTGTATTTGCCGGCGTATAAGACGCACTCTCGCATAAGACACACTTCCGTTTGCTGGTACATATTTTGTGGGGAAAAAGAAAAAGTTCTATTATTTCTATTATTAACTGTATAGTTGTTTATATTGCAGTCAACACAATTGTCATATAAGATGTAAAATTTGTATTTTTTCCACAGTGATGTTTTTTTTTTTTTGCAGCGATAAGCCAAGACGGTTCTGTACCACCGCAATGGCTTTGTTGCTATCCACTCACAGAAAGTAGCTGACAAGCAGATGAAGGTTTAACATTCCTTTCATCCTTCGATGAAAATTTTCATTTAGATAATAATTTTTTTTCTTAAAGGTAATACAGTTATTAAATAATAGATGGTACCTAACAGGTGTTGGTTATGTATGTTGAGTAAAAAGTGGTTTTAGTTATGTGACCGCCTCACATAACTACCTGCGTACTGTCAGTAATTTTTCGTAAGTTTGTGCTAACAGACGGTAATATCTTGGCGTGTTTTCAACATTTTATGATTAATAAGGTCGGTGAGCTTTCAGAATCGTTAGTGCTATTTCGTCCGTGTGTCCGTTCTGAGTTCAAATTCCGCCGAGGTCGACTTTGTCTTTCATGCTTTCATGGTCGATAAAATAAGTACCAGTTGAGCACTGGGGTCGATGCAATTAACTTACCCCCTCCCCCGAACTTGCTGGTTTTGTGCCAAAATTTGAAACCAGTATTTTTTTATTAGTAACAAACAATTAATATGCTTAGTGGACTTATGCTCATCTGGTATTTGTTCCAAGTCACTACATTCCAAGTTCAAATCCAACCAAGGTCAATATTGCCTTTTATCCTTCCTGGATTGTTAAAATAAGGTCCCACTCTAGTACTGGGGTTGATTTAATCAACGAATCCTTCTAACAAATATTAGGTTTTGTCCCTATATCAGAAACATTTATGCACTTCGTTACTCGAATCTTATATACATCTCTATGTACGTAATACGTATATTTTCTAAGATGTATATTATTTAATTCAGTTAGGTAGCATAGTTTTATATTAGTCTATACATTACTATTAGCTTTAAATCTACTGCTTTTTCTTTTCTTTATTTTCTTTGGTACTGTTTTCAGAAAATATTCATATTTCAGCGTTGATTCGCTATCCGAATACATTCATGCACTTTATTTCGGGTAACCTACATCCCAAGAGAAAATTTGGAATTTCATGGAGCTTACAACTTGGAGATTAAACCCGATGCTAACCATATATATATATGGTTAGTTGAATTTCAATTTGTACCCAGCTACTGACATTTCTGCATGTGCATATGTATGCAAGTAATTATACACCCAGTTAAGAGAAACGCATACTTGTCCCAGTAGATATAATATATTTTAACTTTAAGATACATACCACAATTTTAGTTCAGTCATTCTGTGTGTGTGTGTGTGTGTGTGTGTGTGAGTACATAATTTCATATTTTGAAGCCCAAACCTAACCGTTTGCTTAATTATCATATATATAAACGTCATGAAATCGACCACATAATGTCATTGTGAACTAACTGATTTAATGCTGCACTTTCGTGGATTAAAATTGCAGTTTTATATGTGTCGCTCTACTTGATATATATATGTGTGTGTGTGTGTGTGTGTGTGTGTGTGTGTGTGTGTGTGTGTGCGAGTGTGCGCACACATACACAGGTGAGCACATAAGTGCAAAACAAGGTGGTAATCAATTTAATGATGCTTTTCTCCTCATAAAGTGTGTAATTTTAATAAAAAATTTTTGTCTACATTGAATATGAAAAGAGAGAGAAAGAGAGAGACAGACAGACAGAGCAACTGTGCTTACATAAGACATAGGTGCAGACATGTTTGCAAGGTGAAGAACAATGTGGTCTTGGGTTCAGACCCACTCATGGACATTGTGAGCGGAATTGGTATATGTAAACCTTCATATATGTATGTATGTATGTGTGTGTGAAGCCTGTCATATATATATATATATATATATGGAGAGAGAGAGAGAGAGAGAGGTGGGGGGTTGAAGAATAAATATAATAGAATGATAATGGGATGTGGTGGCTGTTTTTAATGCCTGCTTTATAAAATCAACTTGTGATGATCTTGATTGGAATTAAGTGAGTATAAATGTATCACTGTGGAATAAATTAGTCACAAGGTAGATTACAAGATTAAAGTCTCAGACATAACCCTTTGTTATAGTGATGTTTTCTGATACTAATAAATAGAGTGAGAGTAACGAAAGAGAGATAAAAGAAAGAAGAAAAAAATAATGAGAGGTGAGAGAAAAATAATGAAGAACGAAGGAGAAATGGAATGCAAGATACCACATGTTGGACAATAGTCAAAGAGGGGAGATAATTAGTGTCAGTGCTGGCAATGTTTCCTTTTCTTCAAGGCATGACCCTGTTTATTTCTGATTTGAATAATAGAATAGAACAATGGAGCAATAGGTTGGTAAGTGTTCTGTATAGATAGGTTATGACAATGATGATGATAAGGAGAAAATGGAGAAAAGAAGGCATGTTAAGTCTACTTTTCCAGAGTAAGCTCGATAAATCCAAAATACCCCAAAATACACATGATTAAAGAAGAACACAATCTTTTCTACTCTAGACACACAGCTCAAAATTTTTGGGGAGGGGGACAGTCAGTTAGATTGACCCCAGTAAATAACTGTTAATTTATCGACCCCAAATGGATGAAAGGCAAAGCCGACCACGGCAGAATTTGAACTCAGAATGTAAAGACAGACAAAATATTTATGTCTTTATTACCCACAAGGGGCTAAACACAGAGGGGACAAACAAGAACAGACAAACGGATTAAATCGATTACATCGACCCCAGTGTATAACTGGTTCTTAATTTATCGATCCCGAAAGGATGAAAGGCAAAGTTGACCTCGGTGGAATTTGAACTCAGAACGTAGCAGCCGACGAAATACAACTAAGCATTTCGCCTGACGTGCTAACGTTTCTGCCAACTTGCTGCTTTAAGAAGAACACAATAATAACAGATTTCTTGGGCATGTTTGAACCAAGGAGGTAAACAAACTAAATTATGCAAGTGCCAAATGCATCAAACATAAGTTAGTATTTAATTATATTGAATGTTTATAAGCTTTTCTTTACTTTTAAGATGGCTGATAAATACAGATTTGGTTTAATATCTTTTAGTCTACGATGAATAAATTGAATACAATTTGAATTCTTATTTTCCTTCTGTAAACTATTACAAAATTGTTTTCACAACTGTAAATTATAACATGTGAGTTAATAGCAAAAATATACATGTTGTCTATGTAGAGAAAACTTAGAGAAATGTTAAAATTCTAAATTAGCTAAATCAGCATCTCTAACTATATTCATTGAGATTATTGGGCCATTGCCAAAATTGAGTCATTTTTTTTTTTTGCCTTTTTTTATCTTCTTTGGTTTAATAATGTTCTTTCAAGATTTACAAGGTAAAGTATTTTCTGTCTCTGACAAACAAAGCAGGAAGATGTTGATGCTTTGAAAAGCCTCTTGAGAATACCAGAGCAGAGTGTACCATTATCGAATTGTTCAACAGTACTTTTTAACCATCAAGAGTGAGACATTTCTGTTTCGGTGCCAATAGTTGTAGGAAATGTGTAGATGAGTGAGCTGACAGCCATGCACAGTAAACAGACAATATGCAAATGGTATGACATTCTACTTTACATCAAAGTTGTTTTAGATAAAAAAAAATGCTTCGCTCTTTTGAGACACCCAAAATTGCAGAGTTTCAGCATAAAACCTTGTCACACATTGTCCAATATCACTGACACCTAGCCTGTAAAACATAAGTTTCATGGATGTCAGATATATTTGGAGTGTTATTAATAATCAGAAAATGTTGGTACTTTTGCAGCAAGAAAAATCTGGTTGAGTGCTGCACCTGAAATACAATCATTCTTAATTAGTATGTGTGTATTGAGGTTGTGTGTGTGTGTAATCACATTAACACACACCACTGCCAAAGCTGTTGGTGTGATCTGATAAAGGGAGTGTCCCACAGAGCAAGCTGTATATAAATATGTACATATTAAATATACACATTTGTGTACATACATATGTACATATATATATGTAATATACATATATATATGTATATACATATATATATATATGTGTATACATATATGCATATACATATACACACATACGCATTCACATTATATATATATATATATATATATATATATATAGTGAGAATTTATAAACAACAAAAGACGAAGATGGGTGTGTAAACAACAAACAGATGTATTAGTTTAATGCTTGGGAAGTGAGAAAGTCTTTTACGTTTCGAGCCTACGCTCTTCAGCAGAAAGGAACACAGAAATAAACAGGGAGAGAAAACAGAAAAGGTTGAGTGGCTAGTGATCTATCATGGCGAATGCTGGACAGAGGGGTCACACAGGAGAGCTAGGAAAAAGGGGAGATGGCAATTTAGGTTAAATTTCATCAGTTCTAGTACTGTTCATCATGATATATCATAGTAACTATACTAAGGAGTTTCTTTAGAGAGCATTGGCTGCAATATTGAGCATATCAAATGACTGTGTAACAGATGTTTTAATCACTTATGTGATATTGATAGCTTACATATAAGAAACAAGAATATTCATAATAAACCAGTTGAATACAAATGTTGGTTAAGCAAGAACGTTTGACACTTAACAAATCTTTGTCAACACTTTTAGCTCTATAAAAACACTAAACACTTAATATTATATTCATTTATGTTATATTTCTAGTGATACCATCTATTATGTTTCCCCAGGTCTTCTTTGGTTATTTTTCAAAGGCCTTCCAGATCACTGCACATTTATAGACCTCTGGTAGTAGTGTAGTTGTCATGGAGTATCACTGGCACACCGTGACATAGACAGCTGCTGGATCTCTGCTGCCTTGAAGCAGACATTTATGGCAATGACTATACAAGATTCATATCCACATGTATTTAGTCATATTCATATGTACTTACTTTTTTTATATGAAATTATATCCCATGAGGGTCTTCTGGGGAGCTTTGGATCAATTCTGACTTCAAGCTGCCAAAAAGAGTCTCGTGTGACCTAATTTCACAGCAAGTTTAAATACACATGGATATGACTCCATATGTTTATTTATTCATAACCCACACTGTGTTAATATTGTAGTATTTATCAAACCAGTGTTAACAGGGGCTTCACAGGATGTACACAAACACACACACACACTAGACCAAGTTTCCACAATATCTTGAGCCACACCTTCTCTAATAGCTATCTACTGTTGAAATAATATAGCTTTTTTATTTCGTCCCTTAGCATTTTTTAGATATCTATATTATCAACCAAAGTAAACAAATTATGATGAACAATGAAGACAGAATGATCAATCAATAATGGCTGCTCATTCATAAGCGAACAAGTTGATCATCATTCTAAATAGCAAGATTTTTTATCTATAGTGCAGTGATTATAAGTAAATAGAACAAGACCGAATTGTTTCTTAACAGCACAAGCAGTCCAAAGGTTGAGTGATATGTAAAATGATACAATTAAATCAATGACGCAAATTTTGAGAATATTCATTCTACTGACTGCAACTTTAGAGTTGACAACAATGAAATAAAGGTCATATTTAAAAGCAGTTCAATTTCTGACAACTGGCTGATGTAATACACTAAGTCAAACCAAACTGTTTGATGAAATATTTTATAATATGTAGTTAAGGAATTCAGTAACTTACAGAATTAAAGAAAATGAATAATGGTTCCACTTAAAATAATTGTTTTGATTCATTGAAAAGAAATAATTTAGTTGTTATAACATTTTGATTAAACAGAGTTATTCTATGATATGGATCAGTTTCCAAGTATTATAGTTTGAACTTAGGCAGTGGTGTGGCAGAATTGTTAGAATGTCTGACAAAGTACTTTGCAATATTTTATTTGAGCCTTTTACATTCTGAGTTCAAATCTCACCAAAGTTAACTTTGTTTTTCATCCTTTTATGATTAATAAAATAAATTACCAATCAAGTAGTGGTGTTGAATTATATTTTTACAATATATTCTAAGTCTAAATAGAATGAGAACAAAAGATGAAGAAGTAGAAGAACATTATTACTCTGAGATGTCAATAAAATAAAAATTAACAGTGGTGTCTATAAGACAATAGTCTCATCCAGAAGCATAACATTCAGGCCTTTTAAAAGCAGGACAAAATTGAATTATGCTTCAATGATGTATGAAAATGCAAGCATCCAGTGGTCCAGTGATATCATTCATAGCCCGATGATGTATTTTTCTCACACATTATCTACAAGAAGAATTTTTCTCTCAAGGCAATTTTTGAAGCTTATGTTTTTCCATGTCCAAGTGTATAGACATGTGTCAAATATAATTGTAAAAACCTATATTTCACTCAACACTGATCAGTGCACTTCTAATTAATTAATTCCAGCTTGGCAAAGCTTTGTGCACATCACTGTGCAATGAACTGTTTACTGTTCTGATATAAGTGCAAAAAGTTCTTGGTCAATATGAATGACTTGATATCCATGGCTGACAATGTACAATAACACAGAAATACATGCATACTATGGTCTGGGATGTCATTCATAGCTCAATGGTGTGTTTTCCACATATTATTTACCAGGAGAACTTTTTTCTCTCAAAACAATTTCTGCAGCACATGTCTTTCCTTCTCTGAGTATACATATCTCACGGTGGTGCACCAGCATAACCGCAGCCACTTGGCTGAAACACATAAATATATAAATAAATATCTATCAAATGTGTTGTGAGCCAACAGGGAAATCTTTATGCTGTCATTGCACCTCATAGAAATCACAACTAAATCATCCTCAAATCCCACTCTAAACGTTTTGTTAAAAGACACATTGGAAAATTGAGTCTTAGATATACTGTGTTTGATTAAAAGATTTGATAATCAAGGCTGGTGTACCTTTGACCATGAGTCTAAGGCCACAACACGTATGATATGAAGTCATCCAGTGCAAGATCTTTATAAGAAATCAGTAGAAAATTATCCACTAACTGTATGCTGTGGCCACCAAGCCAGAACAAAATTCATGGTTGCCACTTGAATAGTGTTGTGAAATAAAACTTTTGATTAGTTCAAATATGTTTGGGATATATTTGACCTATAAGAAGTTCATTTTCATTGAAGTTGGTCATGGAGAAAAAATTCTCACTTTAGGCAAAAACTGTAAAACGCCATCATTTCAGAGTGTCCACTATGGTCTAGTATAAGCATCTTGAGCTTTTTATTCTCACAGCAGTGTTAGATACCAACTGTGCTTTTGTGTCTGTATTTGTATCACTACTACTTGACAACCAGTATTGGTTTGTTCATGTTCATGTCCCAATGGCTGATGGAATGAGTACCAAACTTTAGAATGAGCACTGCAGACAGTTTGTTCAATAAAAATTCTTCAAGGCACTAGAATGACTGAAACTAGAAAAAGATTAAAAAAACAACTAGGGAAGGTAATTTCATTTAGCCGATCAAGCTTATCCTTGCTATGTTTAACCCTTTCAACCCGGAATTTTTTCTCAATATATTTTCTTGAATTGGTAAAGGTGGGTGGGGTTTGTACATATGTGAAACTTTTGAGCTGTCATTATAGTGTCGTACACTCCAATCATACATCTGGCGCTACATACTTACCAGAAAAACTGGAGTGGTACTATACTGCATCACATAGAATGGGAATTTTAAAGATTTGGGTTGTAAAATTTTTGCAAGACTGAAAGGGTTAAAGAGTATTGTAATATGGTCATTCTGGTGCACAAGCAATGAAGCATATACTAAAGTTTACTATGTTCATGTTCAGATAGCCTGACATTAACTATCATGTTCAGCTATGCTTTTTCAATCATTCAACAGAAGCTGTGTACTTTGCTCATTTTTCCTAATATCCAGGTTATGCCATTATACTATATTAAAGAAAAAAAAACTTTAAAGAGAATTTAAGCCTAACCTGAACTTCAAATCTTCAATTTTGAGAGGAGCAATGCTCACCTTGCTGTAGGCTCTGAAAGCAGCCTCGTCCCCCTTTGTTTCTCATAGGCCCTGTCTAAATCTAATCTGTGCTAACATGGTGCTAAATAACAGCTATTACTATAGACTCTAAAAGTGGAACATATCTGTCTACTGCATAGGTTGTAGCATTGACTCCATTATTGAGATTATATGTATAATGCCAGAGAATGTCATGTACTTGTTGCACAAAGATATATATTTCACCTGTGCTAAAGTGTACCATAGACATCCCATCCAGCTCTCATCATATGCCCATAAATTTGTCTACTGTATTATGAAGTGCCAAAAACATACCAATGTCCATTTAGGGAGGTAATAGCTAAAAGTAATGCTGAGTCAATGACATTGAATATATTTTATAACCATTGAAAGAAAGAGAACGGTGTGAGGTGGAGTAAGAGTAAAAGTGAGAAAGAAAGGAACAGTATGAGGCAGGGAAAAGTAGAGGTAGGAGGTCAGTAGAAAGAAAAACTGTAGGTGAAGTAAAATTAACCGTCTTTAAGATGAGGTGGGGGGGAAAGTGTATAAATTAACACCAGGAAAGGAGTGTTCAGTGATATTATGAAAGTGGATGCTAGGAAGGATGGGAGTTGTAATATAAGGGTAATAAGAGAAGGAATGGTCTGAGGTAACAGAAAGGGAATTTATGCTGTGACAGACGAGACTGCATAGTGAAAACAGAAGAAATGTGCCGCAACAGGCAGCTACAGGATGGCTATTTTGAGATAATGAATGAAAGGTGAGGATGTGCAGCAATGACTATGAGATGGAGAGGGGAAAGGTAAAGTAAAAGATCTAACGAGAAGTGATGAAAAAATATCAGAGAAATACATAATAGAAATAAAAAAAATATTCACTAGAAACTATTAAGATCTTGTGAAATTTGATCTTAGAGAAACTGAAGGTAGGTCTGGCATGAAACTATTGTTTAGAGACACCCAACATTCCCTTCAACAGAAAGCTTCTGATAGGCTAGGTACAACATTGGTACCAAGCCAACAAGAGTACCTGTATGTGGGTGTACTACTTGCTAGAACTAGTAATCAAATTTCCCTCAACACACACATGACCATCATCTTAAAAAGAAGTTAGAAGGATGCATTACAAAATAAAGTTCTTGATACTTTCATTAGCAGTTTGGCAAAAGAAACTGACAGAATAAATCCCAGGCTTGAAAGAATAATTCCTGGGATCGATTTGTTTGACTAAAATTCTTCAATGTGGTGCTCCAGCATGGCCATGGTCTAATGATGACTGAACCAAATAAAGGATTAAAGGGTACCTCTAAAAGGACCAAATGGTCACAAACAGAATGATTCTCCTCATAAGTCTGCTAGATCATGGCCAGGGGTTAAACTGCACCAGCAACCATACAGGTGTTAGAATATAATACATAGATCATGAAAAGGCTAACACACACACACACTGGTAACAGCCTGTGGAAGGTTTACCTTTTTTTAATTTGTTTCTTGTTTTTGTTATTGCCTTTTGTGTTTAATTGTCAGAGCATATGATGCCATGTCTAGCAATTTCTTGGAGAGTGATCTGTGTTATTGCACTACACACACACACACACACACACACACACACACACACACACACACTGATAAACACTAGTATTCTATTATTTGGTTCAGTCATTTGACTGCGGCCATGCTGGAGCACCGCCTTTAGTCAAGCAAATCGCCCCCAGGACTTATTCTTTGTAAGCCTAGTACTTATTCTATCTGTCTCTTTTGCCGAACCGCAAAGTTACGGGGACATAAACATACCAGCATCAGTTGTCAAGTGATGTTGTGGGGACAAACACAGACACACAAACATATACTTACATATATCATCATCATCATCATCGTTTAACGTCCGCTTTCCATGCTTGCATGGGTTGGACGATTTGACTGAGGACTGGTGGACCAGAATGCAACACCAGGCTCCAATCTGATTTGGCAGCCTGGTGTCGCCTCCTGGTCCACCAGTCCTCAGTCAAATCGTCCAACCCATGCTA
>NC_068987.1:104815247-104822238 GCF_001194135.2 Octopus bimaculoides
CCGCTTTCCATGCTTGCATGGGTTGATGTGTATATATATATATATATATATATATACGATGGGCTTCTTTCAGTTTCCGTCTACCAAATCCACTCACAAAGCTTTGGTCGGCCCGTGGCTATAGTAGAAGACACTTGCCCAAGGTGCCAGGCAGTGGGACTGAACCCAGAACCCTGTGGTTGGTAAGCAAGCTTATTACCACGCAGCCACGCCTGCGCCTATATATACAAATAGATCATATATGTGTGTGTATGTGCATATGTGTGTGTGTGTATGTGCATATGTGTGTGTGTGTATGTGCATATGTGTGTGTGTGTATGTGCATTATGTATGTAAATATACATATATCATCATCATCATATAACGTCTGTTGTCCATGCTGGCATGGGTTGGACGGTTTGACCAGGGCTGGTAAGCTGAGGGGCTGCACCAAACTTTAGTCTGATTTGGCACAGTTTCTACAGCTGGATGCCCTTCCTAACATTAACCACTCTGAGAGTATAATGGGTGCTTTTTCGTGCCACCAGCAAGGGTGCCAGTTTGCATGACACCAGTATCTGCCACAACTATGATTTCATTTGGCTTGATGGGGCTTCTTCTCAAGCATAGCATATTGCCAAAGATCTTGGTCATTTGTCATTGCATCTGTGAGGACCAGTGCTCAAAAGGTGCTTTATATATATATATATATATATATATATATAATTTAATTAGAAGACATGTTAACCTCATGAAGGGATGTTTTGAAGCAATACAATTTATCAGAAGTTTTCGACTCAGTATCCAGTTTAACAGTCCACTCCTATATTCTTGCTGCATTATAACCATATTCCCCAGATAAGAACAGACTAGATAATGAAAATAATTACAAAACAAAATGTTATTTCGAATGCATTTAACATGTACATTTGAAGCAGTTATGTAAAATGACCATTACATAACATTCTCATCAGTCAACATTTCAAAATATAAAGATGTATAAAAATTTGCCCTATAAATAGCAGCCCTCTGGACAGTGTTACAAAATCTGCCAAAAAGCAAGGAAGAGGGGATAAAAGAGAAAAAAGATAGAGAAAGAAAGAGGAAGGGAGAGATATAGAAAGTGAGGAGGAAGGTGAACAAATAAATGAGAAAATAGGTAAATAAATAATTACACAGGCAATAAAACCTCAATCACAAAGCTAAACGAGGAAAAGACAAAAGAAAAGTAAAAAAGATATAAAAAAGGAAGAACAGGCACAGGTAAAAATTAGGCACCAGAAGAGAGGTGACAATATAAAGAAGAGGGCACCATATATAAGATCTACTTACTGATAAAAATTAAAGAAAAATAACACACACACGTTTGCAATCTCATACATATACCTACCATAATATATTTGATGGCCACGTATATAGAAAACAGAGAGGAGGGAGGGAAAAGAAAGCCAGAGGATTTCCACAAAGTATAACTTTAAACATACTAAGATGAGTAGAATAACAAGGCATGTTAACAGAGAATTCAAAATAATTTAAAGTAAATATAGATAAGAACTACAAAATATAAGATTGAATAAAATAAAATAATGTAATATAAGATAAGATGAGGCAAAGGATAGAGATAAAAAGTATATTGTGGAATGATGTGAAGTGAGATTTTGAACGATATGATTTAGAAAATATTTATTTAGGATATAATATGATGAAATCCACATTAATGTGTAAGCAACATAGTTATGAAGTAACTATTCAATGTATAAGTCTGAGAGAGTCCGATAAGAAAAAAAAGTATTTTATACTAGGAATATTTAATGTGAAAGAAGTCTATGTGAACAGTTGTGCTTAGTAGAGGTATCCTAAATATGCTGAATCCACTGACTCAAGAATGAAACTTGCTTAGGAAGTTCAAACTCAGGTTCAAAATATTTTACAAACAAGGTTTTGTTTTTTTTATTATTTATTTTTGTTCTTAGTTTTTTGAGAAGAAACCTAACTCCAAGCTACCTTTTACAGATCACTCTTTACACAATGTTTTCTAAATCTGAGAAAGAAAGAACTCAAATTTTGATTTTGCACCCAAAAAAGTTTTAGGATGTGCACATGCACCTCCTGTTCTTGGGCCAATAGTTGAATCCTCATCAGTTTTCAGAAACAAAGTAATTTGGTCTTTGATCATGTTAATGTTTTGGATTAGATGTTCAAGGGATTAGATGTTCAAGGGATTAGATGTTCAAGGGATTAGATGTTCAAGGGATTAGATGTTAATTGTGTAAGAGATACTGTGAGTCTGAGGAAAACAATAGCCAGGAAAGCTTCTCAAACCATCTAATATACAATAAAGGACATAGATTTTAAAGTATTAAATATAAATATGAAATATACCATATATAGGCATTAATAAGAGCATCCAACCATAGAAAGCATGCCAAAGCTGACATAGGTACAATGCAGCCCAAGGCTTGCCAGACCCTACCATACCACCCAACCCATGTCAGCATGGAAAATAAATGTTAAATGGTGATGATGATGATGATGATGATAATGATGATGTCACCCCAACAATTCAGTGCATGACAGTGCAGTGCTGACAATTCAGAGCTGACAATTCTGCACATGCCAATTAAGTGCGAGAATAATTCAGCACATCTTTGCCATTTTGAAGTTTTCTATCTAAATGATAGCAAAATCCATTTAATAAAATCTGTTCGTGCTTTTTCTCTGATAAAATCCACTCCATAGGGCTTGTTTTTTTTATTTTCAAATTAGTAAAATGTTTGTAACCAAGTGGAATCCTAAAAAGGAAAAAACTACCATCCTAGGTTTGAAAAATAATAGTAATGAAATGGTATACTTGTATAATTAGAAAAAGGGTTTTGGAGGCTATCTAAAACATTAACACTTATTCATGAAGTTAAAAAGTTTAGAAAATTTCAAAACAAAATAAATTAAATTTCATATACACATAAACACAATGCACTGAAGTGTCACATGTGGAATTGTTGGTGTTGAATTTTCAGGTGCAGAATTGTTACTTCACGATGATATATATATTGTTGTGGTCATAAGAATTTCTAAACTTTCAACAGAACATGAAATAATTCTATTTTTGGAATAGTGAGTCTCAAAGCAGATGATAAGGCTATAAATAATAGTGTGTGTGTGTGTGTGTGTGTGTGTGTGTGTGTGTATATATGTATATATATATACACACACACACGCACACACGCACACACAACAAAATTTTATATAGAGCTACCCAAGGTTTCACACGCACAAGGCACAAAACCTTGGGTAACTCTATATAAAATTTTGTTGTAATAATTACTGATCTATTTTTTACAGTGTGCTTCTCTCTGATATGTTTCTTTATTAACTATAGATATATATATATATATATATATATATATATATATATATATATATATATATGTGTGTGTGTGTGTATATATATATAATAAATTAGATTGCAATATTTCATAAAAGTACATCTGACTATTTATGTTCATTTTCAAAGGAATCGGGGAAATGGTATTTTCCTGGGATATAGGTGGAAGCTGATGAAGAATGAGCAACTAGTGATGGAAAATTTGCCTTAAATTTTGGCTGACCTATTCAACCATGAGAAAGCATATATTGAGAAGATGATGGTGGTGGTGGTCTACATTATTTAAGCTACCCACATAACAAATCAATGTACACAATATGAGAATCATATGTAATGTACAGAGTCTGCAACTTGACAATAATATTCTTAACCAGTTGGACACCTTCATGATGTTTTGATAATTATGTTGTTTTGTCAAAGTTCTTTTATTTATAAATAAACATTATGCTATATATATATATATATATATATATATATATATATATATATATATATATATATATAAATATATAGCAAGAGAGAGAGAGAGATATATATATATGTATATATAGATATATCGCTGATGTCATAAGAATTTTGAAATTTCAAGAGAACATAAAATAATGTTGTCTTCAACTTTTTCTATCAAAAGGTTTTAACTCAATATTTACTTGCAATTATTTATAGCTTTATCTGCTTCATGTTTCATCATTCCCAAAAAGAATATATATATGTATATATATATATATATATATAATGTGTGTGTGTGTGTTTGTGCATGTATCTTCCTCTGTGTGTGTGTATATATATATCTCTTAGGTCCTCTTGCACCATGTGGTGTATTGGGCAGCAAGGCTTCTCCAATGTGGTCAGTTGGCCTTGGTGATTTCAATGGCCTTGAGGTCATCGATAAAGGTGTGGTGCCAAGTCACCTTTGATTGCCCTTGTTTTCTCTTGACATGCAGTGGCTTCCCCAGAATGGCAGTTTTCACATGCCATGATGGATGATAGTAATCAGAGGACATGGCCTGCGAATTGCAAGCAGCACACAGTGACATCATGGAGTGGATGAGTATCAGTTCGGTGATGTATCTCATCGTTGGTGATGTGTTGCTGGTATGATATTCGCAGTATTTGCCGGAGGCATCTTGGCTGAAATACATTGAGCCTTCACACGATCTTTGCCAATGTCTTCCATGTTTCCGCCACATACATGACCGATGGTATGACGATGCTGTTGGAGAGGTGCCCTTTGATCTTGGTGGAGATCGCCCTGCCTGTCCAGATGGGTTTGAGTATTTGAAAGACAGCTGAGGCCTTCCCAATCCAGCCGGCAAGGACACGTCTGGCATCACCGTCGTTGGCAACAATGCTGCCCAAATAGGTGAACTCAACAACTTCCTTGATTTGATGCTGTCCAGTCATCAAGGCGATGCCATTGTTGTTCCCATCGACATATCCAATCTTCATGATCTTTGTCTTGTTTGCACTTATGCGGAGTCCAATCTTGGCCACCTCCCGTTCCAATCTCTCTGTCATTGTGTGAATGACATTCTTCATTGCTCTGAGGAGTACGATGTCATTGGCAAAGTCAAAGTCAGTTAGACGCCCCGACCCACACCACAAAATCCCAAATCCACATTGGCACCATAAGAAATAGAAGGGATAGAATGAACCTCGCTGTACACTGGTCTCAATCACAAAGTAGTTGGTGTAGCCCATCTCATTTCAAACATAGCACCTAGACTCACAGCAAAGGCTCCAGGAATGCCAAAGTCATGAGCAATGCACCACAACAAACATTATCATTGTTTACATTTTAACAGCCACTTTTCCATACTGTTATTACTGCACTCTTCTTAATCCTTGATTGTCTCATCTGTTTCACATCATATAACCAGCTTACCAATGCAGCCACCTCTCTTCTATGTATCTGCTAATCCTTTTAATACGTAGATGGCCACCCTCTCCCTCTCTCTCTTTCATACACACAAACTGAAGTTTTGTCACTGAATATGTACATACGACATCAGCATTATGAATCTTGGAACATTCCCACCAAAACTTCTACCATACACAAGAATAAAGCCTTATGTAGATTTCTGAAACAGAAAAGAAAACCTATGTGCAGCCATGGGGACCAGCTGCCTTACAAATGTGAACATTTCTTCAATTATCAATAAAAAGAGAAAATATTTACAGAAAATTATTTCAAAGGATACTGCTTCTCTACCCAGACTATAAATCCAGATCTATACCTATAATTATTTATGTGCATGGTTTAGCAAATAGCATACATTTATGAAAAAGTAAAAATCTCAAAAGATTAGGACTTTCAAGCTATGAAAGTAACTAACACTCTTTATAAAAACAATCTGTAAAGCATTTATCAATTCGTTTTGCAAGTTTCCTGATGTAAAGTCGTATGTTGAAACAGATATTGTTGTATTTTGGGATGGTCATTTTTTTCTTTTTTTTGTGTGTGGTAAGTAGCTTCTCACCAATTACATGGTCCCAGGTTCAGTCCCACTGCATGGCACCTTGGGCAAGAGTCTTCTACTATAGCCTCGGGCCAACCAAAGCCTTGTGAGTGGATTTGGTAGATGGAAACTGGAAGAAGCCCGTTGTATATGTATATATATATATATATTTATATATGCATGTGTGTGTATTTGCTTGTGTGTCAGTTTGTTCCCCCAGCATTGCTTGACAACTGATGCTGGTGTGTTTGCGTCCCCTGTAACTTAGTGGTTTGGCAAAAGAGACCGATAAAATAAGTACTAGGCTTACAAAGAATAAGCTCTGGGGTCGATTTGCTCGACTATAAAGGTGGTGCTCCAGCATGACTGCAGTCAAATGACTGAAACAAGTAAAAGAGTAAATAAACACACACACACTATATATTTTAGTTTATTACTGTTCTTATTTTATTATTATTATAACATGTCCATTGTCCAGAAACCTTTTGTCACACATCTGTGACCTCTTCAGTGGTACTTTTCATTTTCATGTGTGTTCTTGCTCCACTTACTCCATTCTGCTCTTCTAAGATGAGTATCCTTATATGCGCTTGTGTCCATGTGTGTGTGTGTGCATGTGTGTGTGCTTGTGTGTATCATAGTTTTCAGCTTAACAGTAAAAATATGCATGTTCTAAAATTTCAGAGGTTTTGTAAAGTTCAACAGGTCAAACTCGTAACTTTTGTAGTTCAATTACCAGCAACGTTGCTTTTGTTTCTTTCACAGAAATTAATTCCTTCCTTGTAGGAAAAATTCAGGAAATTCAGGTTATGTATAGTCATACAAAATATATATTTTTTTCTTTTATTCTTTTAATTGTTTCAGTCATTTGACTGTGGTGCCATGTGTCATGCAGTGGGACTGAACTCAGAACCATGTGGTTGAGAAGCAAGCTTCTTACCACACAGCCACTCCTGTGCCTATGTGTGTGTGTGTGTGTGTGTGTGTGTGTGTGTGTGTGAGGCGATGACTACTGACCGAGACCTTTGGAAATGTGCTGTGCGTGAGAAGACCCGGCAAGCCAAGTGAGATCGTTGCCAGTGCCCCTGGACTGGCTCTTGTGTGGGTGGCACATAAGATGCACCATTTTGAGCGTGGCCGTTGCCAGTACTGCCTGACTGGCCTTCGT
>NC_068987.1:104822463-104823879 GCF_001194135.2 Octopus bimaculoides
CAAATTTAGATTGGAGCCTGGTGTTGCCATCCGGTTTCACCAGTCCTCAGTCAAATCGTCCAACCCATGCTAGCATGGAAAGCGGACGTTAAACGATGACGATGACGATGATGATATATAAACACATTACTATATCCGCACACAAACACACCCACATATATTTATAATCAACATCATCACTAGCACCCCTACTATCATCACAATTTATTCTAATATTTGTTTGTTTTTTTCCACTTCATGATGGTTTGGCTGAGTTTTCAATACAGTGTATCTTTTCTTATTTCTATGTTATCTAATCTATAAGACCAAACATTCTCAGATTCCACTCTATTTAAAACTTCCAGAATCTTCCTCATTCTACACCTGCCTTGGATGAGAAATCTCTGATCTACATCTGCTCTCTCTTTTATATTACTTGACATTGCCTTTTCAAGTGAAAATTCGTTATCCATTCACATTAGAGGGTCATATAAACATTGGAAACATAATTGTCTCTCTACTACATACATCTCTTCACGACAAATATTCCAGCATCATCCATTTGCACCCCAGTTTCAGTGGCCTTTTAATTGTCTTATGTATTTCTTTGCTTCTAATATTCTTCTCTTTTACTTGTTTCAGTCATTTGACTGCAGCCAGACTGGAGCACTGCATTTAGTCAAACAAATCAGGACTTAGTCTTTGTAAGCCTAGTACTTATTTCATCAGTCTTTTTCGCCGAACTGCTAAGTTACAGGGACATAAACACACCAACATCAGTTGTCAAGCGATGGTTTTTTGAGGAGTACAAATACAGAAATACACACAAATACACACACACACATATATATATGTACGACAGGCTTCTTTCAGTTTCCATCTACCAAATCCACTCTAAAGGCTTTGGTCGACCCAAGGCTATAGAAGAAGACACTTGCCCAAGGTGCCATGTGGTTGGGAAGCAAGCTTCTTAACACACGGCCATATTGTGAATAATCTCTTGGTACTTTCATAATTGCAGGCAAGTTCAAGCATCCAGTCATTAGCATTCTCTTATTATCATAGTCATTATCATTATTATTATTATTATTAAGGCAGTAAGCTAGTAGAATCGTTAGCATGTTCAGCAATATGCTTAGCCGCATTTCATCCATTTTTACATTCTATTCAGAGTTCAAATTCTGCCAAGGTCAACTTTGCTTTTCATCCTTTTGGGGGTCAATAAAATAAGTACCAGTTGAGAACTGAGCGGGGGGTGGGGGGCAATGTGATTGACTTACCCCACTCCTTCAAAATTGCTGGCCTTGTACCAACATTTTTAATCTTTATTATAATTATTATTATTATTATTAAGGCAGCAAGCTGGCTGATTCATCAGCACACTGGACGAAATGTTCAGCGGCATTTCGTCCACTCTTTTCTGATTCAAATTCCGCT
>NC_068987.1:104824195-104829653 GCF_001194135.2 Octopus bimaculoides
TTATTATTATTATTATTATTATTATTGAGTGAGAGAGCAGTACATGCCATCAAAGTGACACTGGGGTAAAATATACGAAGCCCAATATACCCATCATGACTACCCGTCTGATAAGGGTACACCAGACACATGCACCACAACCATATGTGCGTGACATGGTGATCCCATATCAAGATAAACAGCGCATGACCTCGCAGGAGGGGCCCAGTTAGAATCTTCTTCAGGTCGAGTAGCCCATCCCGCTCAAAAGGTCTTTGTTTAAGGATGTTGAACAAAACACCCATGTTTCCAAGGGTGAATTATTCAAACCGCAAATAATTCCTCTCAACACATGGCTATGATGCTCCCCAACTACTTCTCATGATCAGAGATGCACATATCATCAGCCACTAAGGGACATGCTCAACTGGTTAAGGTCAAAAATTGACAAGCAAATCTGTGGTATTAAGCAGAATATTTGCTGCAGCCCATCTTTTATACCAAGACAAACCAATGTACTTCCAATCAGTTAAGATCAGAAGCTATGAGAGCCACTGCCTGGTACTACATCCAGGTATTATTATTATTATTATTATTATTATTATTATTAACTCATGAGTTAGCTTCTTTAGATCATGAGCCTGTTGGAAATTTTTGCTGGCAAACAACAATCCTAAATAATCAAAACCTTTGTTTTGATAATTTGAGGAAAACGGAATAATAACTTGCTAATGATTAAAATTTTATTTACCATTTAACATTTAACATAATTAGACAAATCGTTCTCGGTTTCAACCAATTTTCTACACTTAAAGCTAATTAGACTTCTACACATACAGCTAATTAGACTTCTACTTTTCATGCATATAGGTGCAGGCATGATTGTATAGTTAAGATGCTTAATTTGCAACCATGTGGTTTCAGGTTCAGTCCCACTTTGCTGCACCTGAGCTGACCTTTTGAATGAATTTGGCTAATGTAAACTGTGAGAAAGAACAGTGTGTGCGTGTGTGTGTGTGTGTGTGTTGCGTTTTTACCCCACCATTTGACAACTGGAGTTGATTTGTTTAATTAAACCCTTCAAGCAGTGCTCCAGAATGGCCACACTCCAGTGAGCAAAGCAAGTAAACGATAAAAGATAAGGACTTGCAAGAAGTGGCAAACATGTCATATCCTACTGTAATGCAAAAGGGAAGGGCACATATGAATGTGTATTCCCAGATATTCTTGAAAAGGCAGGATAGTCTTGGCTGGAATGTCTTTGATCCTCTCAATAAAAGCTGATCTGGGACTTAACAGTCACAACATCTGATTAGTTCAACAACTGACTTAAATAACGACTTATATTGGTGCTTTCAACCTCTTAGCAAATATCTCTGGGGATCATACATATTCCTTTGTCTTATTTTTAATTACTTTACTCTCTGTTTTCTGTTTGATCTTCATAGCTGATCCTTCCTTTAGTTTCACTTAAGGTAACTCTTACAATTCTTCTATTATAGCCAAAGGTAAATGAAGTATATTATGACTGGCACATCTCCCAAATGACAAACTGATTCATATTGAATTCAATCTCAACATTTGAGGCAGTTCATTCCCTCAGTCTGGAAATATCTTCTGCATTCTTCACTTATCACAGTTTATTTAGTTTGGCTGGAACATTGCTTGGTTAAGAAGTTTGCTTCCTGACTACACAGTTTCAGGTTCAGTCCTGCTGCATAGCACTTTAGGTGTCTTCTTTTATAGCCCTAGGCTGACCGAAGTCTTTTGAATGGATTTAGTAGATGGAAACTGAAAGAAACCCAACCACTTTACAAGCTGCAATGGGAAACACCAAATAATGAGAGGAAATTGTGAGCAAAATAGGAGCAACATTTATTGATGCATGTGAAACATGTAGATAATTGTTTCAAAGCCTTCTTCTTTAAGACTTAAAATTCAAACTTAAATTCTAAGATGTTTAAAACTCATATCTGGATGACTACAACAATGATGACAACAACAATGATGACAACAACAATGATGACAACAACAATGATGACAACAACAATGATGACAACAACAATGATTACAACAACAATGATGACAACAACAATGATGACAACAACAATGATGACAACAACAACAGTAATTCATGATCTCATATCCTGTACAGCACCTGTTATTGAAATTTTTGAGGTTAAAAAACCAACAATAAATAAAGGAAAAAGTCCCATGGTGGGGACAAAAATTTGGGAACCAAATTGAGCATTTCCATAGAGACCTTGGAAGAATGAATGCAACCATAGAAAAGATGGTGAGAGAACAAATTGCAAAGAGAGTACATTTGACACAAAAGGATTACACAATTATAGAAGACTTAAGGCAAAAATCAAAGCAATGTCCAGTAAAACACACACACACATACCAACAGAGAACGAACCAGTACCAACAGAACTGGCTCTTCAAGAACAAGAGAAAATTCAACCAACAGCTGGAAAATGAAGATGAACATCATGGAAATGATAATCCAGATGCTGAAACAGCAAGATAATTTTGGTCAGAAATTTGAAGCAAAATCCAACATAATATAGAAGCAGACTGGATATGGAAATTTGGAAAAGAAATGGAAAATGGAGCAAAATAAGAAAATATAATTATCCTAGATATGAAAGAGATGATATTGAGATACTCTGCAATGGACAAAGGCTGAGCTACAGAAATTTGAAAGTAGAACAAGAAAGCTGCTCACAAAGCATGGAACGCACCAACCTAAAAGTAACATAATCAGACTCAACCTACCAAAAGACAAGGAAGGAGGCAGCAGACTGCTTCATTAGTACTGTGATACTGAGTTTGAAAGATTAATTATGTCGTATATAGTAGTGAAAGAATATTATCAAGAGCTACAGATATCCAGAAACTTACTGAAAAGAGCAGAATTCAAGTATAGAAGGAAGAACAACAGAGCAAGCAGACATGGAATTACATGGCCGATTCAAGCAACAAACCAAGGATGTTGAAAGTAAAGAATGCTTGTTATGGCTGATGGACAGAAACCTGGAACAAGAGACTGAAATACTGATTATAGCCATTGAGATACAAGTCGTTAAGACAGATTTAACAAAGACAAAGATCAACAAAACTCAGTTGGAGAGCAAATGCAGAATCTATGGGAAAGGAGATGAAAGTATCAATCATTTCTTGAGTGAATGCAGTAAGCTGCAACAAAAAGAATACAAGGGCAGACATAATTGAGAAGGTAAAAGAGTGCAATTAGGATATTAGCTAAATGTGTGGCTTAGAAATGACAGAAATGTGGTATGAACACAAACCAAAGGCCGTAATAGAAAAAATGAATTACAGGATTCTATGGGACCTCTCCATAAAGACCAACCATACTGTTGAATCAAGAAGACCAGATATGATTATAGAGAAAAAAAAACAAACAATGTAAGATCATAGACTTGGTAATTCCCTATGATAACAGAATTGATACAAAAGAAACTTTCAAAAAACTGAAAATCATCAGAATCTAACCAATGAGCTGAAGTAACTAAAGTTCCTATGGTAATAGGTACACTTTGCACAACACCTAATATGCTACCTTAGAGACTGAATAGGGTTTAAATTGGAACTTGCATTGTTCACCTGCAGAAAAGTACCATCTTATATTCTGCAAAAATCCTAAGAAACTTTCTTGGAATTTGGGGAGACTTGTCATCACACCTCAAGATAAAATTCCTGCTAATTAGATTAGCATGTAATAGCTTAATGAGAAGAAGAAAAATTACTACTACTATTATTATTATTACAATTCTAATACATCAAAATTAAAAATACAAGGAAGAGGTATAATGCACGATATGAGAGCAAGAAATACTCAAACAAAAGACAGTGAAGAGAAATATTTTTTGCTTCTGCAATTGTTATGATGGGATGAGAGAAGATATTTGCTAAAGCAAGGCAACAGATGAAGAGCTACCCACCTGTTGTAACCAAAGACGTGTGATATTTAATCACTGATGTATCAATCAATTTAACTTTGTTTCCGTTATGCAAACATTGGGAACAAAAATTATGTTTGTCTATTCAATAAAGAAAAATAATAACGTGAGTGATTCAACACCCAACAACACTATAGCAGGATCAATTCAGCTTAATAGCCTATTCTCTTCTGATGGCAGCATAATTGGCAGCTTACTAGTTATCCTGTTCAGTGAGCTAAATGATACTATAACTACAGCTAAAAGCCAACATGCTTTCAAATGAAAACCCATTAGTTTTAAATCCTGAATCTTTGAAAAACACAGCAACAATAAAAGAGTTTTTGACCTTTAATAGTAACACTAAAAGTCAGTTAATTGGGGTTCCTCTACAACTAGTAGTTATTTATATTTGAAGTAGGTATGCTGGAAATAAAGGTTTAAATTAAGGCGTTCGTATCTGTTGAACTATTTACAGCAGCTTTAGACATTGTAGTTTTCCACAACCCCGAGAATTCTTAAATACTTTTAACAATTCTATTTTTGTCCTAAACTTTTCAATGATTTCTGCTTTTAATTGTTGCCTTCTGTTGGATTTGATCTCAAGTCCAGTAGGATATGAATTTACTCTGAACCATCTTCACAGATATTTTGTCCTTTAAATCAAATTTCACTTGCAATGATAGGCACAGGCATGGCTGTATGGTTAAAAAGCCTGCTTCCCAACCATTTGGTCTCAGGTTCTGTCCCTTTGCATGGCACCTTGGGCAACTGTCTTCTTTAGATGACATTACAATAAAATATGATTTTACTCGTATGTCAATTATCAGTTATATTAGAAAACACAGAAAAGGCATTCCAACCATAACCACCCAACAATTTATGAATATTGGTAGTAAGGGGGAAGTCTGAATTTTTGCACAGACACACATTAAGATTTCTGTCATTGCTCTTTCTAAGTTCAAATGTAAATATTATGAAGTCCATTTGCCCCCGTTTGATGAACCTTCTTTAAATTATGCCTCAAGAATAAACTCTGTACATCAACCCACAAGGTGAAATATTATCACCTCCTCAAATCCAGAATGACAAATAGGCATTGTTATCATTAATTCCTGCCATTGCAAAATCCTCAGGCTAGCCAAAGCCCTGTGAGTGGATCTGATGGACAGAAACTGAAAGGCAGCAAGCTGCCAGAAACGTTAGGGGGCCGGGCGAAATACTTAGTAGTATTTCGTCTGCCGCTACATTCTGAGTTCAAATTCCACCGAGGTTGGCTTTCCCTTTCATCCTTTCAGGGTCGATAGATTAAGTACCAGTTATGCACAGGGGTCAATGTATTCGACTTAACCCCTTTGTCTGTAGCCCCTTGTGGGCAATAAAGAAATAAGGAACTGAAACAAGCCCTGTGTGTGTGTGTGTGTGCGTGTGTGCGTGTGTGCGTGTGTGTGTGCGTGTGTGTGCGTGTGTGTGCGTGTGTGTGCGTATGTGCGCGTGTGTGTGTGTGCGCGTGC
>NC_068987.1:104832322-104836008 GCF_001194135.2 Octopus bimaculoides
TACATACATACATATATATATACACTTTCAGTTTCTGTCTACCAAATCCACTCACATGGCTTTGGTTGGCCCAAGGCTATAGTAGAAGATGCTTGCACAAAGGTGCCATGCAGTGGGACTGAACCCAGAACCATGTGGTTGGTAAGCAAGCTACTCACCACAAAGCTACTACGTAATTGGATTGCAGTGATAAATTATTGTACAACATGAGCACCACTCTCTGAATTTCTGTGATTAGTACCTAGTGATAGGCTGAAGTGACATGACCAGTAATCATTTGAAAATACAGGTTTTACATCAGTCTCTCCCTCCTAGAAAGATGCGATTATAACTGCTAGGGTTTCCTCACTTCTGGTAATTACATTGCATACCCTGACAACAACCAAAGGTAGTTCTGCACTCCCATGTTCAGACGGTTTGTTATCCTATGTGCTAGTTATTCCATAGCTGGGAGCCTGAAAGGTACAACTACTATGGGTCAGAAAAGACCTAGGAACAATAGTGGCTGAGGTAGTTCCATACTCCTCAGAACCCAGGAACTCCACCCTAGGTATGACTTCAAATTTCATCCCATAGCAGAACATACATAAATACACAGGCATGGCTATAGTCAAGAAGCTTGCTTCTTGATCATGTAGTCTCAGGTCCACTAAGACAACATGATCTCAAGGTCCCACTGCACAGCACCTTGAGCAAGTATCTTCTACTACAGCCCTGGGTTAATGAAAGCATTGTGAATGAATTCAACAGGTGGAAACTGAAAGAAGCTCATTGTGTGTATTTGTGCATACCCTTGTCTTGACATCATGTGATGATTGTAAATGAACATCACCATCAGACCAGCTGCATTAATTCAGTTCCAAGTCTTCCATTCTTGGAGACAGGTGAGGGTTGACAACAGAAGTAGCATCTGGTCATAGAAAATCTTTCTCAAACAACTGACCCATGAAATCATCAGGAAACGATTCAATAATCAACTGAGTTCCTTTAGGAAATCTTTCAAAAATGTTGCAACAAAACGCCAAAGGAAAAGTGGATGTTAAACGTTGGTGATGAGAATATACACAATATACAACAGGGTGCTGAAAGGTTCCTGGTTTCAAGGGTATTGCAGAAAGCTTGACTGGAGACCCAACCTTCCAAGTTTTTACAAGGCTTAGAGAAACTGAAGGATTGCTACCATAAGTGTGGGAATCTGAGAGGAGAATATGTTCAATAAAATCATAATGAACTGATCCTCATGTATTTTCTTTTTATCTAAAGCCAGGAACTTTTCAACACCCCCTCATATATATTTCAGTTTTTGTTTACCAAATCCACTCAGGGCTATAGTAGAAGACATTTGTCCAAGGTGGCATGCAGTGGGATTGAACCTAAAGCCACATGGTTGAGAAGCAGGATTTCTCAGCCACACAGCCATTAAATGATTATCTGTGCCATTCTTCTGTTAATTACAATCACTACTCATTATATGAACAAATTAAATTTTGAAATTTGTTTTTTGCAAAGATGTTGATCCTCATTATTTCCAGTAAATGCTCTCAGTCAATCACAACATCAGTTCTCTTTACAAAAGCCTACCAAAAAGACTATGAATAGGTGCATGGCAGAACCAGTATGATAACCATTTGAGATCTTACACCTCATCTTGTTCATGACACATTGGTTATGAGTAACACTTACCTTCTTGTGTGTTGCATATTGATTTTGCTCCATGAAAAATCTATAAATAAGTCACTATTTCAAAGTGCTTAATTATAATTTGTTAATGGTCTCATTCTAAGTAAAGACCTTCGTTATGACTAATAAACTATACTTTTAATGTATAGTAATAAACGTGAAATTCTGTCTGTCTGTGTCTGTTCAGACCCCTGTATCTCAGTCTACATTTGCTCTACATAGACATATTATATCTTCTTGGAATCAGGATGATCCTGGGATTGGAAATCTGCCCTTCATTTGGTCCTTGAATATGTAGCATTGGGATGTATTTAGACATACAGACAGACAGATATATGTCTATATATGTGAGTGAGTGTATTTTGTGTGTGTTTATCGTCCCCCTTACACCACTTGACCGCAGATGTTAGTTTGTTTACATCCCTGTAACTAAGTATTTTGGCAAATGAAACCAACAGAATAAGTACCAGACTTCAAAAAAATTAGTACTGGGGTCAATCTGTTCAGCTTAAACCTTTTAAGACTGTGCCTCAGCATGGCCGCAGTCCAATGACTGAAGCAAGTACAAGATAAAAGGAATCAAGTTATGTCTGCTGTGATCAGTGTTTAGCCCCACGCCAGCCCTATTTGAACAGGCCTAGGGCTAAGAGCATTCCAATCATGACCATCATGGACTACAACATCCAACAAGATTTAAGGACGATTTTGCTGCTAATTTTAGCAACTACATAGAGGCTGTCTTGTTGGTTCATCCTATTAAACTAGGATCATATCTCGTTTAACTTTGATTAGGTGACATAGAAATAGCTGTGTTAATGTTAGGGGATTCACACACAGATAGGGTTTATCTAGTTTGTAGATACTTCACTTAGGATTCTAAATTCAAGCAGGATTTTAATTAAAACTGATACATCACCTAATTTACAATCAGTTAATATGGTAGGTTATCACAGGGTGATAGTGACAAAATCCTGTGAACCTATTTCAGCAGCTGGACACTGCTAGTGAAGTAGAGCTACCAAGCGACACCTCTACATAACCATAACCACACTGGTCACCTGGTAAAAGCATTTGTCAATCTGTTAACTGATGGCATTGGATGTCTTCGAGAAGGACATGTTACATGCCATAAAAGATAGTGATGGATGACAGACCAGTGTCATGCAAGTTTCACCTAATAATGATGATGATGATGATGATGATGATTACTGCAGATTTGGTAATATGTTCTTGAAAGAAGCCCATCATCATAACTGTAACTTAACGTCCATGTTCTATGCTGGTATGGGTTGGACTGTTTGACAGGATTCAATGGGTTCAACGAGTCCACCATACTCCAGTGTCTACTTCAGCAAGGTTTTTACAGTTGGATTTGGATGCTCTTCTTATTGCCAACCACTTTACAGTGAGTACTGGGTACTTTATTCATGCCATCAGCATTAATGTGGTTACCAAACAGCTTACAAGACTACAGACTCCAAAGGAGAAGCTATATGCTAGAAGATGATAAAAGTATGAGAGGAAGAGTCAGAGCAGAACAGGTTTCTTGCTGTAGAGAAGCTACATTGGCTACTCATATTTAGAGATGAGGGTGGGAGTGATTGAGTGGAGCTGGAAAGTGATAAAAATAATGATAAAAATAGTGATGATGAGGTGTCAGGGTGGACCTTCAAGGTATGAGATGGGTATATAATGAGTGTAGCAGAGGGACCAGGAGTATGGGCTAGTAGAGGCTGCAAGAGAGTATGGAGGTGAGAGATGGAGCATGGGTGAGGGGTGTGATTTATTCTTTTACTCTTTTACTTGTTTCAGTCATTTGACTGTGGCCATGCTGGAGCGCCGCCTTTAGTTGAGCAAATCGACCCCAGGACTTATTCTTTGGAAGCCTAGTACTTATTCTATCGGTCCTTTTTGCCGAACCGTTAAGTTACGGGGATGTAATCACACCAGCATCGGTTGTCAAGCGAAGTTGGGGGAACAAACACAGACACACACACACACACACA
>NC_068987.1:104836399-104837398 GCF_001194135.2 Octopus bimaculoides
GATTATCGGATGACATTTTGAAATGGGGTTACATGCCCGAACCTCTAGGCCTCTTCAGAGATTCACAAAGGGTTACATACAGATGTAGAGCAAGAGGTAAAAACAGAGGTGTGGTAGAGACCAGAAGAAAAACAACAGCAAAAATAAGATAGAAATAAAAATAAAAATACAATTGAAATCAAAATATAAATAATAAAAAATACAAATAAGGGTACAGCAGGAAAAAATAATAATAGTAGTAAAAAAGAATACATAAATGAAGGTATAGCATGTGGGACATGCAAACATATAAAAAAGATATATGTCATGTTTGTAGGCTTTTTGGGTGCCTTGTATTTCTAAGGGTTTTTTTGACATATCTTTTTTATATGTTTGCATGTCCCACATGCTATACCTTCATTTATGTATTCTTTTTTACTACTATTATTATTTTTTTCCTGCTGTACACTTATTTGTATTTTCTATTTTTATTGTTATATTTTCATTTCAATTGTATTTTTATTTTTATTTCTATCTTATTTTTGCTGTTGTTTTTCTTCTGGTCTCTACCACACCTCTGTTTTTACCTCTTGCTCTTCATCTGTATGTAACCCTTTGTGAATCTCTGAAGAGGCCTAGAGGTTCGGGCATGTAACCCCATTTCAAAATGTCATCCGATAATCACTCCGGAAAGGAATATTCGGATAGAATGGGGTCTGCCAAAACTAGGCCGTAACAGCTGTAAGATTAAACTTCTGTTCATCCTCTAATTCCTTATGTACTTTGTACTTCTATATGTAAACCATGTTGCCAAAATAACAGTCTGCCATGGACACCTGTGCTTTGGTTCTTTCTTTTTCTTTTCTTCCTCTCTTTTGTCACTTTTGCTATGAATTAAATTAATGAATTCAACGGGATACACCGTCTGCAAGTAGTTGGGTTCAGCATATTATCCTCCATTTTCTAATTGTTACACATATATATATGTATATGTATATATATATATATATATATATATAT
>NC_068987.1:104837408-104852061 GCF_001194135.2 Octopus bimaculoides
AGTCTGCCATGGACACCTGTGCTTTGGTTCTTTCTTTTTCTTTTCTTCCTCTCTTTTGTCACTTTTGCTATGAATTAAATTAATGAATTCAACGGGATACACCGTCTGCAAGTAGTTGGGTTCAGCATATTATCCTCCATTTTCTAATTGTTACACATATATATATGTATATGTATATATATATATATATATATATATATATATGTGTGTGTGACGGGCTTCTTTCAGTTTCCGTCAACCAAATCCACTCACAAGGCTTTGGTCGACCCAAGGCTATAGTAGAAGACACTTGCCCAAGATGCCACGCAGTGGGACTGAACCCGGAACCATGTGGCTGGTAAGCAAGCTACTTATCACACAGCCACTCTTGTGCCTACTGATTATTGCTAAACAATAATCAGTATGATGGTAGTAAATGCTGAGTTAAAAATTGAATTTTGTAAATATGTTTGCTTTTGTACCATTTAGGGTTCCTCAGTAGGAGAAGATGATAACTGAAATGCAAAAACAAACAGTATTCCATTTGTTATATTAAATGGAGTGGGAGATATGAAATGAATTGCTAAGCAAATTTCTTATATGGAGTTAATAAATCACATATGGTTTCTAACCCAGCATGAAGGCTTAGATTTTAAAAGTTAAAATAGAAGCTAAACAAGATGGGGTTATGGTGGTAGTTGTTTGCAGGTTGGATGTGCTGCCAAGCCAAGCTAACGACTGTGAGAGAAGTATTAGTCAAAAATAAACAGATACAAGCTTTAGGCTATCTCTATGCACATTATGATTTCAGCCAGACTCAATGCTTATTCCGAAGCTTGTATTATTAGTAGATTTGAAAACAAATTACATCCAGACGATATCATAGAAATGCAACAAGAACGGTATTATTATAAAGAAAATTTATCATCTTTGGTGGGTGTGCAGTACTCACCTAACACACCCAGAAATGTACACCTGCTTAAATATCATTACCATCCGCATCATAAACAATAACGAGTATCTCATGTGTCTGTCTAACATATCTATCCTTGTAATTCAAGGTGGAGTTTTCCTGTGACATATATTTCCTTTAGTAGTCAATTCATTCCAAATATCAGTAGGTGTCCTGCCAATAGGATAAAAGCTAATACAGATGATATGTACTATCTATGTTCTACAGTTTAACAGCTGGTCAACAAGCATGTGAATGGGGGGAAATTTCCCAGGGAGACCTTCTGCGTGTAGAACATGTATTTAAATGGTAGAGTAATATAATGTATTCGGCCAAGCATTCTTTTTAATTAATTAGAATTATATTTCTAGTAAAAGGAAAAATCATTAGCTTTAATAATAGATTGGTGTCAGGACAAGGGAGACAACTTCACAACCTAAATTAAAAATATAGGAAGTGAGTTCATCAATGGCAATTACATTGAAAACATGTTTCGGTCTTATTATAACCTCCTCAGTAAAGTATACTCTAACCAATATTTGCAAGACCTAAGGGACTGAGAGTATGAATGTTTTGAAAAACACTGACAAATCTTAGCCTTAGTTAATTTGGCAAAAGTAATGTTATAATCCTCACATCATCAAAACTTTCGACCATATCTAGCATGCACACCGCTTATCAAGACTACCCATCTATAGGCTCCATACATTTCTCACCACTTAGATCTGCAGCTTCCTATCAAATCCTATCACCACATGTGCTAGCAGAGAATTTTCTGTCCTTCATTTAATCAATTCCAGCAATCCTTAGAGTTCAGCTGGCCCCCTTTCTGCAAGATCAGAAGATATTTCAGTTCCCAACAATTGCTGTCATTCTACAAAGCTCAGGTGAGCCCAACAATAGAACACTGCTCTCACATCTGGGATGGTGCTGCTGCACTCAAAGACATCCTTGACCCCTTCCAGAAAAGAGCCATCAGATTGGTTGGCTTAAAGCCACTCACAAGCACACTCCAGCCTCCGGTTCATTGATATGCTGTCTCTGTTATCAGCCTCTTTTTTTTATTGTTCCTACCATAATGCATAATGGCCTCTGCTTTTGGTTCTAGCTGGACTCAGGCCACTCCCACCCAGGCATTCCTAACCCACTTATCTTTTCTCTCATCACCTCAACACCCCAGACACTGCACTAGTCATTACTTGGGTCTTTCATTCTCAGAATGTCAGCTTTCAGTCCCTTCCTGCTCACATCTTTCCTTAAGTGTTGATTTGCAAAAGTCATGGCCACTGCCCTTCATCTGGATCCACCAAGTTTACACACACACACACACACACACACATATGAAAGGTGTGGTACCTTAGGCAAGTGTCTTCAATTACAGCCTTGTAAGTGAATTTGGTTGGTGGAAACTAAACCATATATATCATCATCATCATCATCATAAATATTTGTAGAATGTAATGCTTGTGTTTTGTGTGTTATTTCTTTCTTTGACAACTATATTCCATGCACATTATAGGACTTCTTATAAACTTATTTGTGGAGATGTAAAGCTAATCATACAGCAAGGTAGCTAATCACCTAATTGCATGTTAAAACCCAGAAAGAGAGCCAGTCGTTATTCCCAATAATGAAAATTCACAATACCCAGTTTGAGAATCTGCAACAGATTAATTAATAGTGTGACAAATGAAGATGCAACTGAGGACAGGTTGTAGAATCAGCATGAAACTTTAGGTTTGGGTAATATTTATCAGACTGAAGGTGACCCACGTCTCGTCTTTTTGTGTGCAGACAGCCCTTAGCGAAATGTTTATCATCAACGGGCATATTAAATAACTGTTCTTCGACATACGGTAAGTGGATCATACTGCGGGGGTGAATATAGTATAAATTTTGGCAAGATAAACAGGTATATAATATATATGTATACATATATAGAAAACTTAAAAAAAGATGTGCAGCACGTTTGCTTATAAGCAAGTACAAACGTGTGTGTGTATGAGTGTATGTGTTTGTGCGCGTGTGGGTACGTTCAGATAGATGAAGAGAAAGACAAATAGTGGGAGGATAGAGAGACTGCTTATTTTACTCGAGTATCATAACAGAGGCATTAAAGTTTTTTTTTTCTTGTTTTGTTTATAAAGGCTTCTTAAAAATGGGAATGAAAACTGGAGCAAATTACTGATTGGCTGTACACCGTAGTTATTTATGGTAAACTTTCTGAAAGGTGGTTCTGTGGGAAAAAAAATGTTCAAATTGGAAATGACAAGTTTAGCATTTATCAAGGAAATATGAATGATAATAATAGCAACAACAACAACAATAACAATAATAAAAGCATACCTGCGGCAAAACGGCGCCCAAAGATATTATCCCTGCGATGTTTACAACTCAGTAAACAGTTAAGTCCTATCTGAGAGTTGGCTACTTCTCGGATACACATAATGCATTCCATCCTTAATACCATGTCGCTTAGATGGGGACTGTGCACTTCGGTTAGATTACGTAAACACTGGAATAAAAGACCTAATCCATCAAATTCTAGAAATTCTTTCATCCAGTCCAAATCACTGCATTTAATTGCTCGGCACAACTTGCCCAGGTTTTGAACTGTCGGATTACGGATCCACCACAGAAATTCTGTAGCATCACTTTCTTCGGGTTTTTTATTATGTTCATCACCAGCTCCGTCCCCGGCAACATCTTCGTCGTCGGAGCCTGGACAAATCGCTTGGCCCAGAACAAATCCATCAGAACGAGCACGTTTCGATCGATCCTTTTTACGTTTGGCGAAGCGACTGGCCTTTCCGGGCCTCATAACCACAGCCTCTTCACTCATGATGAATAGTTTGTAGTTTTTTCTTTTGGTTTTTTTTTCTTTCAATCTGTAGTTCTATCAATACACGTAAAAATGTGTGTGTGCGCGCGCGCGTGAAATTATTAGACTTATACTGCGAAAAACTTTTACATTTCTTCGTGTTTATAGAAACCTGAATTGTTGATATTTAAAAACAAAAATTCTTCTTCTAACCACAGGAGGCTTTCCGGACCAAAATAGCTACAAGCTTTGGATGTTTTGCTTCTTATTCACATCATAACAGTAACATTGATAAGATAGAGCGTCCCGACAACTCTGATAGCAAAAATTTGGTACCATGCGTCAAGTAACAAGTTTACTGACTTTTCTGCTAAAAGTCAGGTTAGAAACAGCAGCAGCTTGACGTGGTGTGGTGAAGGAAGAGTGGTGGCATTCGAAGTAGGAGAGAAGACATTCTTCGGCAACAAGCGCAGCAAGTGTAATATCTATCACAAGCCATATCCATAGTAATGCGTCAGTCAGATACTGCTATTCAGCTACAGCGAATACCCACAACAAACGTTGGTGTGTGTAGTAAATATCAATGTTTTCATTAGCATTCATCTAAAAAGCAAGAGAACATCTTTTTTTTAATACGAGTGCTGAGAATCAAAGTTATACACCCGCCTAAAGAAATGGTAAATTGAATCATAATCGTAATAAAATAATAAATACACTTGTAATCATAATTATATGCTAAATATTTATTTCTTTATTGCTCACAGGGGGCTAAACAGAGGGGTCAAAAAAGGACAGAAAGAGATTAAGTCGATTACATCGACCCCAGTACGTAACTGGTACTTATTTAATCGTCCCCGAAAGGATGAAAGGCAAAGTCGACCTCGGCGGAATTTCAACTCAGAACATAACAGCAGACGAAATACCGCTAAGCATTTCGCCCGGCGTGCGAACGACTCTGCCCCTCTTACACGCTAAATATTGAATAAGAAAAATGTTAGCAACAACAAACAGACTAAAAATAACTGAAGAATGGGAAATCCCCTGAGAAAGTTTTTATGTGTATTACATGAAGGTATTTATTAAAGAAAGTAAAGGGTAAACGCAACGTTGGGTTAATATAGAAGGATTAATTCAACTAACTATAATAATAATTAAAGTTGTATAAATCATTTTGATCGTAAGTACTGTATAGTCAAAAAATTCAACCGGAGATAAATTAGTTTTTGTTTTGTTTTGTTTTTGCCTAAGACAAATGTCAGTTTGACAATAGGAGCGAGCAAATGCATGCTTGTGCTTGTTTATATATTTTCATTGACATAAGCAAACTCGTATATAAACAAACTCCTACACGCATAAACTAAAGGAGTTTTAGTTGATTGAACCATCCAATAGATGAATGAATGAAAAAGATAGATGGACAAGCTTGCGGCGGGTGGGGGGGGGAGTCAACAGGTGAATGGAGATAAGTAGATGCATAAATTATGCTAATGATTCGCACCACGTCAGCTCTAACCGCGTAGACTGATCAATGGAAAGCATTTCACCCACGACCAACTGGCCAGTCGTTTTTTCTTTTAATTTTTTCTTCAGGCTCCTCTATTTCCTTCTTTAAAACAGTAAAGTGTGATTAAAAGATTTAGTTGTTATTTTCATTAGGTTATTGGCTTGTAATTTTTATCAATTTTAATTAAATGTGGCTGTAAGAAACATAAAAATTACAGTTATACAACATGTGTCAATCAACATGTGTGCTCGGTTTGTATTGTGAACGAGGTTAGAGGTCAGACTAAACAGTATAATCTACAAGTGCAAGTTTATTGTTGCTGTAAGATCCAGAAATAGATTCAGATACGCTCATCATCCTTGTTGACGGTGTTTAGCCCCAGGTGAACCCTGAAGGAATAATACTTTGATCAACTACATTCCCTTTTAAAATGAAGACAATGAGTCAAAGTAGGGTACGAAGGAGTACAACGTTCCTCTACTTATCAGCCCACGAAAGGGGTGGCTTATAGTGTCTGGTCTTGAAGCGTAGTTGGGATGAGGGCGGTCAGTCCCGGACGACATTTTTATATGGGCTGAACCTTTGGGACTGATGTATATGCTTGAAGGCCCAGGGTGGGGCAGCAAACTGAAAGGCTACCCAGGGCGATACTGGTCTTCTCTCATCTTCTCAACCTCGATCTTTTGGACCATAGCTTACACTTGGTTTTTAATACCCGTTTCCATCACTGTGAAATTCTTAACCTCCCATAATCATTAGAGACCGTGATTACCTTGTACTTCATTACATAATGTATCCTTTTCTTTTTTTAAGACTATAAGGAGAAATAGCACTCAAACATCTGAAGATTTAACTGCTATTTCAAGCAGTTCGAGTGACCAGGTAGAAGATCTTTCTTTAACACCACAACCAATCCGTTCATCATCAGTCAGAAGGAAGCATCGAGAAATCAAAGACACAGGTCACAGAATAAGAAAACCCCCTTCATGGAAATTAGCCAGAGACGCATTCTACATGAAAACCAAATTGTTAATTAAGGGCTAACATGATTAATTTCATTTTAAGAGGAGGAAAATCGAAAATCATTTCAGACAGCGTGATTAGAAAAGAATGTTCAATAAAAAAAAGATGTATTTCGTTATGGAGGTGGGGAAACCTTACTTCAGTAACATAGTTAGGTTGGGGGTCGATGAGAGTAGTTCGCCTCGGGCAATGCTTATATGGAGCCGACACTTTTGTGTCTGTTGTATAAACATGTATAGGGGGGTGGCAAACACCCAGGTTTCACCACTGCATCACCTAAGGCTAAATAAAACTAATTAGTGGACAAGATCACCATTTAAAAGTGGATTTATTCAGAAGCGAGTTTAGAGTTTACTGGTTAGGATTTTCACCACGATATTCTAAGTTAAATGCAACCATTGTCGCAGCCAAATCGATTCTTTCTACTATAGGAATAAGGCCTGGAATTTTGGGAGGAAGGGGATGGTCAGTTATATCGATCCCAGCACTGAACTGGTACTTATTTAATCGATTCCCTGAAAGGACGAAAAGTAAGGTCGACCTCGGCGGAATTCGAACTCAGAACGTAAAGCCCGAAGAAATTCCGATAAGTATTTTGTACGGCATGCAACAGATATCTCAAGGACTTGTATCCGACCGAATGGTTCTGAAGGATTAATATTCAATATATATAAAAAATGAAACGAGTCCGAAAATATGTTCATACGTATATTCAATACAATCTCACACCTTTCATTAACAAATAGGTTAGTTATGCAAGAAAGGTGTTGATGGTTAATTAGGACGAGGTATTTCGAAAATAATTGCATTTTTCTTAACGGACACATCCTTTGAAATGTAAAGGAACACATGGATTTCTAAAAATTGTTTTTATGCTGAGCTCTATATACCGCACTACACAAGTATATAAAATGTGTGTGAGATATGTATGTGTCCTGGGTATGAATTTAAACTGAATCCAGTTGTGCAACGATGGTACGGGACTTCCAAGGTTTTGAGGGGTGTGGGACCACCCTTAGCCACTATTGTTCTCAAGTCTGCTTTGACCCGGATTAGTAGCACCTGTTAGAATACACGCTATGGGATAATTAGCATGTGAACTACTCGCTAGAACTTCCATCTCGTAGCAAGTAAACTGGTATAAAAAAAACAACAACTTGAAGTGCAGTTGGTGTCTAGTCGTCTCAACCTATGTTGTGCCACTTGTTTTAGGGCTAATTGCACTGGAAAGTGGTTTCACTGTTGTCCAATACTTTATTCACGCAAAACAAATTCAAGAATAGGAACTTCTTGGTCTCTCGGGACGTTTACACGGACTTACTAAGATTAGGAAGTGTCTCACTCAGCCACAAGTTGACTGCCACCATGTGTTTGTGTGTGTTTAATGCAATATATTCGCTTGAATTTCTGTACTGAACCTCTGTGATTCCCTAGACTAAATTATCTGATATGTCTTCAAATCAATGAGATAAAAATTATCTGCAAGGATAAGATGCCAATTTATTTCTATTCGACATTGCAAGCATAAGAAACTCTAGTCAGTTTTACAATACTGATAACGTATTCAACAGCGAACAGCTTGCTCCTTATCTTGCCTAGCCTATTAACATTTTTAAGGAGTAGTCTGGGTCAGAAGCTCTAAAACTGGCAAACTGCGAATTGGCAGGAGCGTTAGAGCGTCGGATGAAATACTTTGCATATTCGTTCCAACTCCCTGCATTTTAAGTTCGAATTCCGTTGGGGCCAACTTTACATTTTAACCCTACGAGATTTATTCACCTTCTTTCGCGTTTTCTTTGGAATAATATTTGGCAGAGCTCAAGGTACCGGCAACTCAGGCAGTCACTCGGAGCGCCATGTGCTAGGGGATGCCAAGGAAGGCGTAACAAAGACAAGGAAATTTCCATGACCGTCAGTTTGTACACGCCGAAGTTTAGCTTGCCCGGGCCGCCAGCAACCCTAGGGCTGGCCCTGGTGTTCAGATAGAGAGAGAGAGAGAGAGAGAGAGAGAGAGAGAGAGAGAGAGAGAGAGAGAGAGAGAGAGAGAGAGAGAGAGAGAGAGAGAGAAAGAAAGAGAGAAAGAGAGAGAGATGGTCTCCAATAGGTTTCGATATTTATGGCACGTTATATGTTATAAACGCTACCCTACGATTCCATCAAGAGATGAGGGGACAAGACAAACTGTCAAATACCACTTCACATCTCAAAAATATTAGTGAAGTTTTTCGCCCTCCTTTTTCTTTAATCCCATACTTCACAGCAGCATTACCCCATCCATTTGTGAAGATGGCGACCAGTTGGAGACTGGGAGATACTAGCAAAGCTTTCTGGGAGAAAAAAAGCATAAAAAGCAGTAAATATTTTTAAAAATCAACTAAGAAGTGTGAGCAGGAACTCATCTCACTTAAGGAGACCATATATCGCTGGTCACAATGCACTTTGCTTCGTTCTAGCTTTCGAATGATGCTAACCCGTTGGCTAGGTGAGCAGGCCAACATTCGCCCTGATTGGAAGGCCAGTCTGTCACAGGGTTACACATTTACAGCTGAGTGGACTGGACCAACGTGAAATGAAATAATTTTTTGCTCAAAAACACAATGTACTGCTCGGTCCAGAAATCGAACCCCCGTTCTAGCGATCGTAACCACAACACTGGTCACAAGCCACGTGCCTTCGCAAGCAATAATGTATTTAGTATTAATTACTAAAATATTTAAGGAGAAATTTGAAACGGGACCCACATTTCACATTTGGCTTGAACTTTGCCTGAAGTATTTTTTTCTTCTTTTTTTACGACACAAATCACTACTAAATTCATGGACGACTAGATTTAATTTATTAGCTGTAGATAGTAAATAGCTGTAGAAGTATTTGACATCTTTCGAGGTTTAAAAGGTTTGATGGGGCAGGTAACATCACTTCCATCTCATCTTCATTCTTCCATCACATCTTACGTTTTATTTTTTTTATTTGTTCTATGTCTCCAATGTTTTGTTTGTCCTGCTCTTTGTTAGCCCGTAATGGGTAACAGTAAAATCTTTCGAGGTTTGAAAGAAGTACACACCAGTTTATAACAATGCAAACAACAATTGCACCTGCTTATTGTGTTTAATCTGTTGTTATAGAGTGGTCTTTATCGCACTAAACAGATTTAATTGAATCCAAATGTAACCGATACCAGACAGTTAATTACATAGTTATGTTTAGACTTGCTAATTGAAAGTTTGTTTAATTAACTTCTCCTGGTCTTGGAATCATTAACACTGGCCAGTATTATCCAGACATGAAGAATTTCATATGCTCCATCTCAAAGAACTTTGTGAACGCGCCAAAATAGTTTAGATATTGTCTTGAGAACTAATTCCAATGTAAACGAAGTCTGACTGGAAGTACACTTATATACAAAAGATGCAACTTCTCGCCTTTCAGAATAGTGCTTTGTTTGTCGAAATTAAACTAGAGTGTGACATTTGAAGAATTTCTTGGAACATTGAGGAATAACAGATGCTTCTTCTCAGATTTTTATTTTTTGATTTTTTAAATAACCTTTTAGTTGAGAGATTGGTGTGACTTAGACTAGAGGTATATTACCACTTTCTGCTACCTCTGCTAACTGGTCTTGCAGCCATGTAGTTATATACACACAAAGAAACCTTTGTGTGTATATAACTAGACTGCCCAATGCGTTTTGGCTAAAGACGATTAATACAATTTGAGGCAGATTTAGCTGTTATATTTAGCAGGTCGAAAGAACACGTTGAAGCTCTTTTGTTGACTCAAAAATCTGGAGTTTACGCAACAAAGGGAAATCTGGATAGAGAGCAAGAATAGATTAATGTCAACTGACGCCCTAAACACACACCCACAACAATAGCTCTTTGCTCCTTCCATTGTCTAACTGACAAGTTAGTTAGACAAGTTAGTAACACGTAATTACTGAATCTGAAGCAAACTCAGTTTTATTCTCGGGCAGGCCTCACATCTATATTGAATGTTAATGTTATTTATATAACTTTAAATAGTGATAAGTAATATAAGCAAATTATTTACTTTGACAATAGGGAAAAATGTAGGTTCTCAATATTGTTACAATTTACCATCTACACGATGTTAAATCCAGCACTAGAAACATTATGCAGTGCCTCACTCAATACCACCAGGAATATGTGCTGCCTGGGACAGTGCTTTGAGTTTGCACACTTCCAGATCCCTAAGAGTATACAGGCTTATACAGCAGATCCAAACGTGCCACCTTTATAAAAGCGTCGTCTGGGGCGGACCCCCACCCCCTGGTTCCCACCGGCTGCATTTCCCTTGGTGGCCTAAGCAGGTACTTATTTTATCTAATGGTTAAATCCGTCCCTGGTTGAAAATTGATTCAAACTTGAAGTTCTCGAGAGAAAGAATTTTGTATGAAAGGTTAGTATGTAATGGGATATCACAGTTATTTACTGCAGACTCAACAATCCACAAACAACTCTGGAGTCTTTCTCTTATTTCATTTACATCACGTGTTCACAATTCTCGATCAAGTTACTCCTTTATGAAATCCAGCAATGAGAACAGATGCAGTGGTTTTAATCTTTTAGACTGGAAAGAAAGTAATACAGTTCTATATTTAAGAGATGAGGAATTATGTACATTATTTGCAATTGACGGATATTTGTCCTCATCTTGTTTGTTGTTAACACAACGTTTCGGCTGATATACCCTCCAGCCTTCATCTTGGGGAAATTTCGAACCTGAGTTCTCATTCCTAAGGTATTTTTCGATGTTATTATTCAGGTCACTGCCTGGAATCGAACTCTGAATCTTGGAGTTAAGAGCGCGGGCTACTAACACCGAGATTCCGAGTTCGATTCCAGGCAGTGACCTGAATGATAATAATAACAATAACAACATCGAAAAATACCTTAGGAATGAGAACCCAGGTTCGAAATTTCTTCAAGACACCTGATGAAGGCTGGAGGGTATATTAACCGAAACGTTGTGTTAACAACAAACATGATCAGGACAAATATCCGTCAATTGTAAATAATGGAAAGAAGATGACCTCTACACTCGTTTTTAGTGCCTCCGAGACTGGAGGTTATCAATATTTCTAAAAAACTGAAACGTTTCCATGCCTGTTGATAATCCCTTTGCATCAATTTTCAATTCCTTATCAGAACTTTGATTTTCCTGAATATTTTCAAGGAGACTTCCTTTTATATATATTCTACTTTAACAATTTCAATCACTCGTGATGAATAGTTCCATCGCTTTGAGAAGTATTTTCCTTCAATTCATCGAGCAAAGAAGTTCCTTTCATAGAGCTACTAAAAATGATAAAATATTTAACCTTGAGATTAAAAGAATGTATGTAATTCAGGAATGTGAGAACAGCTTGACTTACAGCAAAATTCACCTCTGATAATCTCTCCCTCTCAAACTTAGCATTAAGTTTGCTTTCCAGTCCAGCAACCGCAGCATCGTATATTTGGGCAACCAGTTGTTTAAAACAGACTAAATCATTTAGATTCGTTCGAACTGAATCCAAAAGAAGGGCTTCTTTCTGCTTTAACATAAGTAAATCCAAGAAATATTTCGTAAATTTGTCCATTTCCATCATTGTAACGATCAACAGATGGAAGAGAGTACATGCAATTTACGTCAGCATAAATGCATTTTGTAATCTCCTTTTTAGTTTGGTCTTCAAGAAGACTGATGGCTGAATGGATTAGACCATTCTGAAATGTCGAAGAAAATCAACAAGCAGTAGCAGTGTTTAAATGGTTTTGCATATTTTCATCAAAATTAACAACGCAAAAAGCTAACTCGATATTAATTACCATATTTACAGATAATTCACTATAATCGCGACCACGAAGACTTAATACTTACCTCTTCAAAAAACATGCTATTCTAATTAGGCTTTTTAAGATATCTCTATTTTGCAAAACGTGGAGGCGCAATGACCCAGTGGTTAGGGCAGCGGACTCGCGGTCATAGGATCGCAGTTTCGATTCTCAGACCGGGCGTTGTGAGTGTTTATTGAGCGAAAACACCTAAAGCTCCACAAGGCTCCGGCAGGGGATGGTGGCGAACCCTGCTGTACTCTTTCACCACAACTTTCTCTCACTCTTTCTTCCTGTTTCTGTTGTGCCTGTAATTCAAAGGGCCAGCCTTGTCACACTATGTCACGCTGAATATCCCTGAGAACTACGTTACGGGTACACATGTCTGTGGAGTGCTCAGCCACTTGCACGTTAATTTCACGAGCAGGCTGTTCCGTTGATCGGATCAACTGGAACCCTCGACGTCGTAAGCGACGGAGTGCCAACAACAGCATTACCTCCCATGAAGAGTGTACACAGAGGGGACAATACAAACAAGCATTGGGGTCAAACATTTTTTATTGTGTCTGCTAGTTGTAAATGATTTCTTATCAAATATTAAATCGATTCAACCTACTTTCGCAAATTGCTTAAAATAAACATAGGCTTGTAATTGGATAACCGGCTTTTCGTAGCGAGCGATTGCAGAATGCAAGTTATTTAAATAGTCATATTTTTTATTTACAGAACCCAAAACTAAAATATCAAACAATACAAAATATTATCCGAAATATTTTTTACATAATGTTTTATAAGTTGCATAATGTTCAGTGTTATGCGTTCTCATATATCATTTGTTTGCCTTTGTCGAGTTTAATGTCAGAAGAGACCTTCCACTGTCGACTGTGTTTCTTTCATCAAAAGTTAACGAAATGATGTTTTATTCGACTCAGTGAAAACCCCACGGCCATCGCAGCAAAGAGGAATCCACAAAGAAAAAGGAGCAGGAGGAGTGTTGAATTTGCCTTGGCGTGATTTGAACTCTGAGAGCTGGAACAACTGTCACACAGCAGTTCTCTGCCTGTTATGCTTGGTTATAATGAATTTGTACTACATATCTGCCCCTCCCCTTCTTTAATGTATGCTCAATGAATCAACAGTGTTGATGACTGGTACAAGGCAGTTATGGAGAGAAGACGTGAGTCGAAGAGAGAGTGGTCGCTCGACTTGCTCGAAATAGTGGCTAAACCTTCTTCAAATCCCACTCTACTGTCTTAAATAAAGACAGATACGATGAATTATGTAATCCTTGGTCGACAAAAGACATGACATGCACATTTTGAGACGCCTTTGCTCGTAGGTCTGCTGGATCAGGATTAACCAAGGGCTAAACAACAACAACAAATAGAGGACCCTATTTATAGTATTCAACAGTGTGTGGAAGCCCTCCGGAAGAACCATTTCTGTTTTGAGAAAATAGACTTAATCCGATACCTTGTTTAACACTACCATTTGTTCCTCGGGTACCATTAGGAAAGTACTTTTGACTGTAAGAAACTTTCAGGCTAGATTTGCGGGTAACTTGCTCCCTTCCTTGCACCAATCTTAGAGGCCTTAAAACGGGTCATATGCGATGCACTTCCCCCTCTTCTTTTATCTTCTTTTACTTGTTTCAGTCATTAGACTGCGGCCACGCTGGGGCACTACCTTGAAGAATCTTTACTCGAATGAATCGACCCCAGTATATATTATTTAAGCCAGGTACTTATTCCAGTGGTTCTTTTGCCGAACTGCAAAGTTACGGTGGTGGGACACACGCACCCACACGTTTATACAGGGTTGACCAAAAGTCACCCGACAGTAAATCAAAATTCCATATCTACTATCTGTAATTCTGTATTGACTCGAATGGGAAAATGTGTCACTCAAGAAGGGCTTCAGTTGGAACAATTTTTATGATGTTTTTAAAGATGTTTTTATTAAATTCATTCAGAAGTTAAACACATATAAATCTTGGAATTAAATGGCTTTGTTTTACTGTCAGGTGACTTTTGGTCAAGACGGGCTTCTTTCAGTTTCCGTCTACCAAATCCACTCTCAAAGCTTTGGCTGGCCCGAGGCTATAGTAGAAAACACTTACCAAAGGTGCCACGCAATGGGACTGAACCTAGAACCATGTGGTCAGAAAGCAAGCTCCTTACCACACAATGCTCTTTGAGGCAAAGTCTATATTATTCTCAGTCTAAATTTCGTCAGTATGATTCAGTCATGGGAGACATAGTTGTCTTAGTTATAGTTAGCCATGACGTGACCTGCTGTCAGCTGAAATCCGTTCAGTTAACAGTATTCTATCAAACGATGAAAGGTTAAATATAAACAATTGCGAATCTTTTCAATCAAAATTGTATGTCGTCATCGTATTTCACTCGGTCTCAGAGCACGCAGCATATTGGGAAACTATTTATTGCTTAATATTTTTAGAGCGGTTGATACCTTGTGAGTGAATTTGGTTTACTGAAACAGTGAAGAAGCCTGTCGCATATATATATATATATATA
>NC_068987.1:104852806-104855803 GCF_001194135.2 Octopus bimaculoides
TGTGTGTGTGTGTGTGTGTGTGTGTGTGTGTGTGTGTGTGTGTGTGTGTGTGTGTGTGTTTGTGCGTGTGTTCGTGCTTGAGGACGCATGGCCTAGTGGTTAGAGTGTTGCACTCGCGATCTAGCGATCGTGATTTCAATTCCAAAACCGAGTGGTACATTGTGTTTTTGAGCAAAACACTTCATCTCGCGTCGCTCTAAGATCACTTCGACACCTGACGCGTGGCACAAACGTTGATTTAATGGAGGAAGTGAGCACAAGGCCCGAAATTTTGGGGGAGGGGGAGCCAGAATCGTTAACGCTGTAATCGACTATCCCCCTCGCCCAAATTTCAAACCTTATACCTATAACAAAGGATTATTAAGCTGGCAGAATCGTTTGCACACCGGGAAAATGCTTAGCAGTATTTCGTCTGTCTTTACGTTCTGAGTTCAAATTCCGCCGAGGTCGACTTTGCCTTTCATCCTTTCGGGGTCGATTAAATAAGTATCAGTTGAGTACTGGAGTCGTTGTATCCGTCTAACCCCTTCCCAAGAAATTTCTGGCTTTGTGCTTACAGCAAGAGGAAATAATAAGATAGCAAGCTGGCTGAACCGATAGCGCGTCGGACAAAATGCTAAAGACATTTTTTTCCGGCTCTTTACTTGCTGAGCTCAATTCTCACAAAGATCAACCTTACTTTTCGTCCTTTCGAGGTCGATAAACTAAAGTACCAGTCAAGTACCTGGGTCGATGCAATCGACACACCCACTCTTGCTGGCCTTGTGCCAAAATTTGAAACCTTTGTTATTGTTCCTAAAAGACTAAAACTCAAAATTAAAGAATAGAATCGTTCAATAGAATCGTATTACTTTTTCTTATAACCCATTCAATGGGTTCGCTCCCCGCTGCTAGCGATGTATTGTACATGAAGGGTGCAGTGCTTACACTGAAAACCAGCTGGTGGAGAATCCGCCTGGGGTTAAACTAGTAGTAACGTTGATCTGCCACTTTGATGTGGCTACTCGCTTTACCAATTAAGAAAATGTTTTATAGAAATTTAAATAACATTGTAACGTATATTCTGTGATTTTTCACACCTTTACATAACAACGAGAATGAAAGCTCATTTGATCATAGAGTTTTTGCAGTAACGTGTGGGGAAAAGAAGGGCCGGTCTGCTCCGGGCAACGCTTTTATGGTGGTGGTATTTTGGGGTTTGCTGTATGAGGGAGTATAGGGCTCGAGATGGGTGGAAAGAAGCAAACTTAGGGATTATTCCGGAGGTGGGGCACGTACTAGCTACGCCACTAAGTATCTGAAATTATTTAAACCTTAACAAAACCTGGAATTTTTAATTAAGATTGAGGAAGGGATCATTGATATGTTTGAGTGTGTCTTTGTGTCTATGTTTGAACCCACCACCGTTTGACAACCGGTGTTGGTTTTTTTACGTTCCTATAACCTAAACAGCTCGGCGAAAGAGACCGATAGCATTTGGCTTAAAATAAGAGCTTGGGGTCAATTTCTTCAACTAACCCGTCAAGGTGGCGCCTCACTGCCTGGCCCTCCTCTTTGGTGCTTTAAGTACGGGTTTGTTTTGTCTCATGGTTGGTTAGTCTGACCCTGCTTGACCTGTATAGCAGCTTCACCCGCTCGTTTGCTAACCATTGTTGTTGTAGTTGCTGCTGTTGATGATGACGATGTTTTTGTTGTTGTTGTTGATGATGTTAATGATGTTGATGTTGTTGATGAGGATGTTGATGATGATGATGATGGTATTGATGATGATGATGACGACGACGATGACGACATTGATGTTGATATTGTTTTTGGTGATGATGTGGTTGCTGACAGTGATGTTTAACCCCAGGCCGGCTCTGATTGAGCAAACTTTATAGTCAAAGACATTCCAGCCGTGACCAGTTCATTTTCCCTACTTACAGAGAACCCTTGGCCACACAGTCCAACTTGTCCTCTTCTAAGGTGACAAAATGTGATTTGGGTGCTCCTTCTAGCGAACTACGCATCCACGTAGAGGTTCCTTCATTGGCATAAAGTAATTAATTACAAGACTAAGATTTCGATATGAAATTGTAAATTTGGGTTATGTAGTGATGAAAGTAAAATCAGCTGATTCTGTTTAGAATAATCACCTATAATAATAAAGGCGCACGTGCATGTGTGTGTGTGTGTGTGTGTGTGTGTGTGTGTCAAAAAAGGTATAGCTACCTAGCTCTGAGTGTGTGTGTATGTGTGTGTGTACGTGCGTGCACGGGACTACACTTTTATGTGCATAGTCAAAGTAGATGCACATATGACCTATATACCTTATATATTGTATTTATGCATAAACGCATATAAGTCAAGTGTGTGTGTGTGTGTGTGTGTGTTAGTGTTAGCGGCGTAACGAGTGAGCTTGCCGGGCCCTGCCGAGCCTATACAGACTTATACAGCAGATCCAAAAGTACCGCCCCCACAAAAGCGTTCCCCGGGGCGAGTCGCCCCCTGCCTTCGTCTCCTTCTAAATTCTCTCATGCTACTGATAAATAAATAAATAAATAAATAAATAAATATATGTGTGTGTGTGTGGATGGATGTATGTAGATAGATAGATAGATAGATAGATAGATAGATAGATAGATAGATAGATAGATATGTGTGTGTATTTTTCTGTATGTGCGCATAGATATGTGTATGTGTGTGTGTAAGCGTGTGAGTGATGCGCACATTTGAATAGATGAGGGGAAAACATCTGGTTAAGTAACATTAAGACAACATTATAAAACTGAATAGATCCAAGTCAAAGTAATAATTAGTTTAGAGAAAGGCTAAATCAAACGAGATAACATTTACAATATTAATGAGGGTATGCATGTATGTATGTATGTCTATATATATATGCATGTATATATCTCTATATATATATGCAGGTATGTATATATATTTGTGTGTGTGCGTATATATATATATATATATATATATATATATATATATATATATATATATATATATATA
>NC_068987.1:104856767-104857495 GCF_001194135.2 Octopus bimaculoides
TAATGATAATGTGTGTATGTATATATAAACGCATACATGCATACGTACATAGCCGGAGGCTTTTCTGTTTGCATTTTATTGTTTTAGTACTAAGCATATATAATTATTCCTCTAACTCCTTGTACAGCCGTAAGGCGTTTTCTATTGTACAGGTACCGTTACTTGTCTGTTACATCTTGCCATTATTTCTTATTGTATACGCAATGCTATTTTCTCTTGTCCTCGTACACATTCGTCAACTTTTTCCTGTAGCTTTATGCTCTGGCGCTCCCGTTGTTAACAGTGGTCTTGGTGTAAAATAGCGTGAAACCCACTAAGGCGTCACGGAAACCAACTGATAAGAAAATCAGCTGCGAATGCTCCTTGTATCGTGCTTTTGTCTCCCTTTTCTGTCCGTTATGTTTTCGTCCAGTTTTCGTCCATTTTTCTTTCTCTGTTTAACGTTTGAAATATATGTGTGTGTGTGTGTAAAGCATTTCACAATGAAATGATAAAGCAATCGCCTGAGTATCTCTACATAGTATTCTTTGAAGAATAATGAGTCAGACAATATAGTGAGTTTGAATGACAAGAAAAATTGTCACAAATCGTTAAGATTGATTTTACATTTTGGCAGATGTATGAGTGTGTCGTCCAAAATGCCTACAGTATCTTACTCTATATTGTTCTGTTCTGAGTTCAAATTCCACCGAATCAGCTTTAGATTCTTGTTCATTTAGTGATGGAGA
>NC_068987.1:104858149-104864585 GCF_001194135.2 Octopus bimaculoides
GGGGGGGGGGTACTATATCTATATGTATGTATGTATGTATAGTTATATATATATATTCACATCCATGATGGAGACGAGTACCAACGTTCCATGTGGCAGCCTTAATGATTGCTGAGAATTCTCGGCATGAAACCAATAGTAGCCTTGTTAACCAACAAATAAAGAATATTTATCCACCAATACGGTGTTGAGCACTCATATAATATATGAATATATATATATTCATTGGAGCACATTTCAATCCATTTCAAAATCACTTTGGTTAAGTCAAAAAAAGATGATGGACCATACCCATGAAGAAATCTCAGGTGGTGATTGATTGTATTAATGGATATTACCTTATTTTCTGTTATGAAATGCTGCTGAAGATCTAAAGCCTTTTTTGCATTATAGTTTCAAACATATTCAGTTGTTAATTGTCTTTGTTAATGGATAATTCCTAAACAATTTAGACTTTACATGACTTTTCATGTGTAATTTCTGTCTGCTCCATACTGACTCATCTACTGTATTTGATGGCACATAAGACGCACTTTCTTTGTTTTTGCTTTGTCTCTAAATATATTACCCTGGGTTCTACGTGCGAAATTCGGCCTATATTACATGGTATAACGCACTAAAAACGTTTTTCCTGAATACGCGCTGCTGAAATCGGGGTGTGTCTAATACGCTTGTGTATCTTTTATGCCACCGAATACTGTAAAATATGGAGAAATAGTTATTAAGTGATGATGCAGAAATTCAGTCAAGTATACTGTGTCGAATGTTTTGGAAATACATAATTGCCACTAAGAGCCACAAATCAAAGAACTTTTTGATGAAATTCGATTGCACTTCTGAGACAAAATAATTGTTGGTCGTAGGTCGGGGCACAAAAAGTGAACGAATTTATTGTGCAGGTCGTGGTTACGCTGAGGGACATCGCTTTTGTATGTTTTGGATGTTGTAGTGTCAGAAACTGCAAAAGAAACGAAGATACTTTTAGAGTATATTTTTAATTTGAAGAAGAGCATAGCGGAAGGTGGGGTTAGTTGAAACACATATCATAAAAACACTTTTCGATCTATGGTTATATTAATAAATCTGCTATATCATTTGTTTCATTGATATAATGTATCTGATGTCATATTAGTCGCACTTTTTTCTCTATAAAAGTTTCAAATTATCGTCCTGGGTCTTATATGCGAAGTTGGTGTTATATTAATGCTTTAATGCACTAAAAATACGATAAATATGTAGGGCAAAGACAGCAAATAGGTTCAACGGAGGCTCGGAAAGATTTCTGAAAACCAATTTGTGACCTAACTGTGAATGTTTCCAACAGCGAGAAAAGTTGGAATATATTCTGGAATGTGTTGAAACACACCAGTAATTATAGGATATTTCAAAAATTATGTTGGTATCATTTCCAGTTTCAATTCCAATTTATGTATTTTATCAGGTAACTTCAACTTCAGCGGGACCCCACGAGCAAGATGATTGGATAACATCGCTTAGGGATCCAGCCAGAGCAACTGGAGAATGCTGCTTCTCATAAGACCCGATGAAAGACGTACTTTCAGACTCTTCCCCCATGACCCCCACCATCGCCCGGAATAAGTGGGCAAAGAAGATGGGGGTGAGATGAATTTCAACTAGGCATGATTGTCGATTTGGTTTGTCGCTTATAAATAAGGTTTATTGGTTTACATGTACGAGGGGTGCAGAAAAGTTCCTGGCTTTGGGTAAAAGAAAATACAGAAGGATCAGTTAATTATGGTTTTATTCAACATTCTCAGATTCACACAGATATTACAGTGGTCCTTCAGTTTTTCTAAGCCCTGTAAAAGAACTTGGAAGGTTGGGCCTCCAACCAGGCCTTTCGAAATACCCTTAAAGCCAGGAACTTTTCAGCACACCCTCGTAATAGTGAGTTGATGGTGGGGCATGGCGGGGTTGTCTACTCAGGGCGATGCTTTTATGGAGGTGACGCTTTTGGCTCTGCTCTATAAGCCTGTGCAGAGGGCGAGAGCAGAAAACCCAAGGGCTGTCACGAGCGGCACACATTGTGGCTACACCACTGTCTACATATTATTGTATATTGTTTGATTTGCCAACCGATAAATCAATATAAAACACAAGTTTGCGTTGAAAACTGTTCGCTTACTGTTGTACGGAGAAGGTAGATTAAAAATAATGTACTCATGCTCTAGTGTGCATATTTCAACATGATGTGGCATTGTAGATTTTTGCTCGGAGCACGTTTGAAGATTCTGTTTGTTACTTCGTCATTTTCGTTCATTTCATTAACCTGGGCAACATAATAGTGTGCATCTTTCTTTCTTGCAAAATGCACCCATCATTGCCTTCCCCGCTCCTGCATTTAAATGGTTTCCATTATCCTGTTCTCATGTTTCTAAAGAAAATAATGCAACTAATGTTTTGCCTGCGCTTTCATTCTCTACCCAAAACTGTTGTGTTTTCAGGCAACACGCATGTTCAAATGCTAAACTTCTGACCTCTTTTTGGGTTTAAGCGCTACTACGTAAGACGATGTACCTGGCGTAGCTAGAATGTGTGCCACCCGAAGCAGCCCTTAAGTTTTCCACCCCACCCCTCTAAGCTTATACATGCTTTTACAGCAGACCGAAAACTGCATTGCCCAGGTCGGACTGCCCCTCACCTCACTAACTACGCTATAGCCTGCGATAGTGGAGTTGGTTAAATCAGTTCTAACTAAGCCCTCTCAGGGTATTCCAACTAACCGCATTGCTGTAATGACCTCAACATACACGACACAGATTGAAGCAAGCAAAATAATTTCCCGTCTAATTCCAATTATTTTCAGTAATCAATCAACACAAGAGTTCATCCCTGTCTGCAATATTTACTATACAAATATTATATTTCTAATAAACAAAAATTTTACTTTAACATGTTAGAAATACGAAAAGCCTTTTTTTACACATGAAAAGCTTCTGCATCAATTTGATACCAATTTCGTTGAAAAGTAGTTTGAGGTTAACAGCACAAGCCTCACCAGGATTTTTAATTTCTGCTAAAAATAAGAAGCGTTTTAACTTATGGGTGTAGGTGTTGTATCATAGAAATAGTTCACCCATCCCAGCCCATGTTAAATTATATGCTCTCATATGGTTCCCACACAAGGGATTCATGAGCACAAAGGCCTCCTAAGCCCCAGGGTTGCAACACCCGTAACATCTACCTTAAGAAAAGCACTACGTGCGGCCATGAGTGTGTGTATGTGTGTGAGAGAGAGAAAGAGAGAGAGAGAGGGAGAGAGAGAGTGTGTGTGTGTGTGTGTGTGTGTGTGTGCTCATGCATATACGCATATAGTTCAGCGTGCACGTGCATGCTTGTCTTTATGATTGTATACATACAGTTAAACGCGCGTGTACATCTGTTGTGTGTTCTAACATATGGACCTGTGCTAAAGAGTATACCTGTGTGTGTATGTATGCATGTATATGTGTATGCGTTTAAACGTGAGCGTTTGTGCATCAGTGCATGTCTTTACGCATGTATGTAATAATGTGCATTTGCATGCATGCGTATATGTGTTTAAGTGTGTGTGCACACAAGAACATATAGTTAAACATGCATGTGCATGTGCATTAGTCCATGTGTTTAGAAATTTGTGTATGTGCGAATGTGCATGCATAGATTGCACGTGCCTGCGTGCAACCTGTGCATGCACGTAAATTCAGCCTGCCTGCACAAGTTGCGCGTCCATGCATTTGCGTGTACGTGTATGCATAGAACAATTTAAGCATGGGTGTATGAGAGTATGTGTGTGAGTGTTCATAGATGCATGTACTTATATGTGAGTGTATGTGTGTTTGAGCTGTGTGTGCGGATGAGCAAACACATATTTTTTCATGCGTATGTGTTTGTGGAATTCTCTCTGTTTCTTCACTGCCCACAAGGGGCTACACACAGAGGGGACAAACAAGGACAAACAAACGGATTAAATCGATTATATCGACCCCAGTGCGTAACTGGTATTTATTTAATCGACCCCGAGAGGATAAAAAGGAAAGGTCGACCTCGGCGGAATTTGAACTCAAAATGTAAAGACAGACGAAATACCGCTAAGCATTTAGCCCGGCGTACTAACGATTCTGCCAGCTCGCCGCCTATTCTCTCCGAATCTTCAAATCCCTATTTCATCAAAGATCTTTCATTATTCGCCACTAACTGAGCAATGGAGCCGGTTGTCAATCATTTTCTACCTAAGGATCTCCTTTGATTCCAATATTAGTAGGGTGGACCCTCCTAGCCATTCGCTGTTTATAAAATCCTATTATATTTTTATAATCAAATACTCTCTCTTTTACTCTTTTACTTGTTTCAGTCATTTGACTGCAGCCAGGCTGAAGTACCGCTTTTAGTGTATATATATGTATATATATACGACGGGCTTCTTTCAGTTTCCGTCTACCAAATTCAATCGCAAGGCTTTGGTAGGCCCGAGGCTATAGTAGAAGACACTTGCCGAAGGTGCCACGCAGTGGAACTGAACCCAGAACCATGTGGTTGGTAAGCAAGCTACTTACCACACAGCCACTCCTGCGCCTGTAAAAAAATTTTAAATAGTTTGTGGTATTGTAGAAATATAAATCATTTATTGCACATAATTTTTAACAACAAAATTTTACATGGACCCTCACTAAGGACCATGTGGATCCCAGCTGACAACCACTGCTCTAAATCTTCGCTCTAGATACTTAGCAGCCAAATCACCTTACCATTCACACCCTACAGTCTTAAATGAAGACGAATACGCTGGACAAATGCAGAATAATCACAGCTGGAATGCCATTGTTCGTAGGTTCGCTTCACCATGACTGACCGGATGCTAAACAACAGTAACATAACTACTCACTGCTTGCTCTGTCTATCCACTGTCTATCAGTAGTAGAACAGCACACCTCTCACTTGGGGTTGTCCACCACAATACAAAATTTCGTATTTTAGAAGTTATTTCGTGATAAAGTTGTCGTATTTAGGTAATTTTAACCAATCAACGACGTGTATTCAGCTGAAGAAACCTACTGCTATTTGCGATAATAATCGAAGAGCAACAACTTCCAGGTCATTTGTACTAAATGTATTTTTCAACCACGTGTGGATTATTCGGAGTGGAGGTGACCCGGAAGTTGTTGCTCTTCGATTACTATCGCAAACAGCAGTAGGTTTCTTCAGCTGAATACACGTCGTTGATTGGTTAAAATTACCTAAATACGACAACATTATCACGAAATAACTTCTAAAATACGAAATTTTGTCAAAAATGTTGAAAGTAAACCATGTCCAGCGTGAGAAATTACACCAGTATACGAAGTTTCAAACTGTTTAGTTAAAAAAAATAATTTTTAAAAATCTGTGAGCTAATCTTAAAAAGGAGAAAGACACTTAATATAAAGTAGTCCTAGATACCGTAAAAAAAAAGGAAAGCTGGAATGGTCACGGTTGGCATACTAAAATATCATAACTCTACTCAACTGAGACTAAACAACAACAATTATTTACTCAGCTTTTTGTTTTACTTTTTTTTCTGTTTATACTAGCTGTATGGTTAAGAAACTCGCTTTGCAACCATGTGTGTTCGAGTTGAGTCCCACTTTCGGGTACCTTAGGCAAGTATCTTCTTCTATTACCCCGGGCCAACTAGTGCCTTGTGAGTGAGTCTAGTTGACGGAAACTGTTCGGAAGTCCATTCTGTGTGTGTGTGTTTATGCTAAACACTTGAAAGCTGATGCTGGTTTGTTTACGTTCCCGTAACTTAGCGGTTCTGTAAAAGACACTTAGATTATTCTGATATAAAGCAAAGAGTTAAGTGCTGAAACAAGTGAATGATAGAAAAATTTATATCCGCAGAAGTTTTCTCTTTCAATTTATCACTGTTCCTTCTCACCCCTTTACTTTTCACTATTTCGACTCGACTGCCCACTTCCTCCCCCTCATTCTACCTCTCTCTCTCTCTAAGTATGTATGTGTGTGTTTGACAACCCTTGTCACTTTCTTATACGAAGCAGTTCCTAGGGTCTGTGTAATGTTTCGCTTTGTCATTCATTGTTCTTGACGAACGTAAATACATTGTTCAATGTGCTTAAATACGTTTATGTACATAACGTTTTTAATACGCAGAAATACCAATTAACTATTGAATAGGTTTTCCAATACTTAACTTTTCTTTACGTAGGCAGTATTGTAGTTTATGATGAAACAGTTAATATTTTCAATCGCAGGGACATTACTCTTACACATAGTTACTTCCCTTGTAATATTTAGCAGAGCTGACAAAAATTTACTTCATAAATTAATCTAATAATTATATATTACATGCGTTATATATATATATATATATATAGGCGTATATATATATATATATATATATATATATATATATATATTTATATATAGGCGCAAGAGT
>NC_068987.1:104865175-104875199 GCF_001194135.2 Octopus bimaculoides
TATATATATATATATAAGGATTTACTTTCCGTAATGAGATAAAAAGAAACCAAGGCTGTGTATATTTTAGAACATTTATAAATAGAAGGTCTTACAGCTGTATCCAGGATATTTATTATATTCCTTCATCAGAGACGGTGTGAGAGGATGGTTAAGCAATAGTCAATTTAGATAAGATAGGAAATAGAGAGTGATGCAATAGTTTATTTAGTTAAGATAGGGAAATAATTAATTTAGATAATTAATTAGGGCAATAATCAATTTAGACTCCTTATTCGCATAATCACCGAAGCCGGAGCTTAACTATGGTCTATCCATAGCACTTACTCAGCATTACCTGAAACCTCTGGGTCTAATTGACACCACTACCGCTCATAACCCCCAAATATATATACCATCTGAGAGGAATTTGCAGAAAATTTCATGAAAAAATATTAATTTTTTGGAAGATTATGATGAAATAAAGTCATGGTAGCATTTGTGTAGGTTTACCGACCCTGTAAGTGATTGGCGGTAAGCGTTAGTTACAATAAGTATTATTCATTCCAGCATCTTCAAAACTATATCATTATTTCGTCTGTATTTTACATTTCATCTGTGAATATTGAATTTACAACGCTTCTTAAGATTAGAATCACAATACCTTTCTCTTTGCGATTAGGAAGACATTTACCTGAATGTGAATAACTCATCTTTCATCGGATAAAAATCCATCTTGTATACAAGAAGTAGGTATTACAAATTACAGTGTGTCATTCGTTTCAAAGTGGAGATTTATTGCTATTAATTTTTCAATTTCATTAGCCCAACTTTACTTTGCTTAATATTTTCTCCCCCCACCTTCTCTCTCTCCCCACTTTTCTCTCCCCCTCTTGTCCCCCATCCTCTCTCTCTCTCTCTCTCTCACACACACAACTCGATAAACTCCTTACTTTTCGCCCAATACGCCTCTTCAATGAGATAGCAAGATTGTGCACCACCCGGGATAGCTCTTCAGTTTGACGCCCACCCAGCCCCTAAGCCTACACCGAATCACACCGTCCCCATAAAAGCATCTCCCTAGGTAGACCGCATCCTCACCTCTCCCCCCATACTCGGCTACCCTACTGCGTTTCCTAAACTTATCTTCTCTTTTCTACTCTAGGCACAAGGCCCGAAATTTTGGGGGAGGGGGGGGCAGTCGATAAGACCCCAGTACGCAACTGGTACTTAATTTATCGACCTCGGCGGAATTTGAATATCTTCTCTTTCAAAATGATGGACTCACCGTAATTCCAACGAAGGTTCTTTTGCTTTTCCATGTGTCCTACATCTAAAATAGTCATTTCATGCTGCAAATTTGTGCATTTCATGAACTTAATCATTAACAACTCTATTACAGAATATACATTGCTTTTTTTTTTACATGGAATATGCCATCTGTGGGTGCCAGACATTTTCTCCTGAAAATATATTAATATAGTATAATATAATATAATATGATATGATATAAAGCAAAGAGCACTGAAATTCCTTGCTATTCTTAAAGTAATTTTAACTGTTTATATACACAAAAATTCGTAGTTATGAAATGAGATTGCTTGGCTTGTAATTATGAAAACTGAACAAAATCAGTTATTTGTTAATTGACACATCTCATTAAATCATTTGATTTTGCCAATAAAGGTAGTAAGGTTGAGAGAACGTAGTTTCATCTTAGACCTAGCGGTGTGTTGTGTTCTGGTGTAAAACACTTCATCTTGCGTTGCTCTGCGATCATTTCGACATCTGACGTATAGTACACCGTGTTCCTGTCCAAGCAACGTCGATTTGAAGGAGAAAATGAGATCAAATAGAATGCATACATTTGTTCGCTATAAGCAAAATCATTTGAGTTGATTGTTCAGTTAGAAATTGCAGCATCCTCTCTCTCGCACCACGAGAGACAACATCATAATTATTATTAGGGTAGCGAAAGGCGGTGAGCTGGCAGAATCGTTAGTGCGCTGGGCAAAACGCTTAGCGGTATTTCGCCTGCCGTTACATTCTAAGTTCAAATTCCGCCGAGGTCGACTTTGCCTTTCATCTTTCGGGGTCGATAAAATAACTACCACTTGCCTAATATGGTCGATCTAATCGACTGGCCCCCTCCCCCAAACATTTCAGGCCTTGTGCCTATAGTAGAAAGGTTTATTAAAGCGGTGAGCTATCAGAATCGTGAGCACGTCGGACAAACTGCTTAGCGGCATTTCTACCGGCTTTTGACGTTCTGAGCTCAAATCCTGCCGAGATCAACTTTGCCCTTCATCCTTTCGGGGTCGATAAAATAATGTACCCTTTGAGATCGATATAATCAACTTACTCCCTGCCCTGAAAATGCTGCCCTTCCGCCAAAATTTAAAACAATTATTATAATATTTGCAACTGAAAGATGTCGTTTCGGGACGAATTTTGCTGCTTCGAAGAAAATGATTTTAGTTTTTGTGGTATTATTTTGTTATTTAAGCAAGGAGCATCTTCTGAGGTTAGTCGGCTTTGTGGAATTTTCACCACATGGGAGTAAATTCTGGAATTTTTGACAGCGAATTTAAAGACCTAAAAGGATATGGATTTGCAGATCAAGGGGACACTTAGCTGTTCTGACAGCCAATACATTATTAATTTTCCACTATTACCAGCTAACAGAGAATGTATGAACAACAATAGCAGTGACAACAACAACAACAACCAGAATGGAAAAACAGGAAGAAGAAAACTAAATTGTCGATTCAACACACCTGCAAATTCCACTACCACCATTAGCACCAACATAAAAATTAGAACACGACGATTGACCCGTCTAACGTCGGTGGATTTGCCGACGTAGTGTGTAGAATTTATACAGTTATCGACGACTCAAGATTTTTAAAATGCCAAAAACTTCCTTCCGAGGTTTGATTGTAATATGGAATTAAAGATACAACAATCCGTCCGACAAGAAACATAAACAAATAGCCGTAACTTATAGATCCTCGAGAATAAAAGTAGTGTGACACAGCAAGCGACACGGTAGCAAATAGAAAAGTACCTCAGACCAATATGGGGCACAAAACCTACATTGCTAGTAGAAGTGGGATTTCCGACAGAAGATGAGGTGAGGAAGCACTCCAGAGCAATCTGCCTTGGCCGTCGTGTAGTAGGAGTAAAGATAGTTGATGTGCTCCCAGAGGTAAACGTCTGTGGGTTGGTGGTAGTAGTCCTCTTCGATATAGCGGGGAAAAACTAATATTCTGCAAGTCTATTATAGGCTGCAGACACAAAATTGGTTAAGACAAGGATGGATATATTGATTGAAACATATCAAGAAACTTATACAATTTATTCTGGATGTGATCAGTCTACCAGACGGCAGAAAAGTGTACATGGCCATCGAGGGTAGAGAGCTACACACCACCGCAAGGCTTTCTTTCCACAGCAAAGGAGAGATGTGGAGACATACACCGTTGGTGGTCTCATCTGAGCTTTGAGGAAAACCAGTAATGGTTAAGGGGCTGAAGTATTTACTGATACGGAAGAGAAAGCAAGTCTTTGAGATGCAGCCTTAGCTACAATAATGGCGTTCATTTGCCATGAAAGATCCCTATTGATAGGAGAAGCGGAGTTTTCGAGGTGATCGCTAAGACTCTATTTGCGCGCTGCTCATGTCCAGAGGGGATGAGGTACGATAATGTTTTCTATATGAGCAGTACTTTTGTTTTAGCTGAGTTGATTCGAGCAACGTGTGCTTGCATTACTAAAATTAAGCAAAACAGAGCAAATGTTGAGTAAAAGAGAAGGACGGTAGAAGCAGAAAAGTTATTACCAAAATTGTAAACAACTAAACTTGATATGTGCATTATAGAAAAATTCTACTGCTTTGAATTCTATGGAAAAAATATCTCCTACATGTATCATATACCCTATTAATCTCATAATTATTTAATAATTACGGAGATGTACTTGCATAGCAAGTGACCTGATCTGAGATCGTGTGCTGGAACGAAAACAATTGCAGCGTAGGTGTTTATAAGCCATTTAAGAAACACACAAAGCCCGTTAGATTCACTTCAACATTTAGATTTAATTTTCCAAAATATTTTCGTCGCTTTGACAAGATTCCGTGATGCATCTCCAGTGAACAGGTCGCGGTCTCAAAGCGACGAAAATATTTTGGAAAATTAAATTTAAATGTTGAAGTGAATCTAACGGTTTTTGTGTGTTTCTTACATGGCTTATAAACACCTTCCACGCTGCAATTATTTAATAATTAATCTCAATATAAAGATTAGTTTACTCCAAAAAAAAAAGTGATGTTTACTTACAAAAATAAAGACGCCACGGTAAAGACTTTCCCCAAAAAACTAATATTGGTTGAGATCTGGAAGTATGCAGTGAGTACGGATATATTGGTTTCATTTGATGTCGCAGAGGATATTCTGGAAATAATAGTAATAAGAATAAGTATTTCACAGTCACTACAAGCATTTAATTGATAAAATTGTTTCTAGGATTTCTTGTTGACAACTTATTACAGTAATCCCTTAATTATCGCGGGTGTTATGTTAAAAAAAAACCCGTGATAGGTGAAAATCCGCGAAGTAGAAACAGTAATGTACTGTATGTATTTTTTTTATTATTTTCATAATTTGTATACATTTAGCTTATTATAAATGCAAAATAACACCACAGAGGAATCGACGTAAGCTTAAATGATAAACAGCGTTAGATGAACCGCGTTAGATGAACCGCGATATAGCGAGAGATTACTGTATAATTGTATTTTTTACATGGAGAACTATTGTCATTAACCTCTTGTTATTTATTCGTTGGCAACAATGACTGAGAAAAACTACGATCGAAAGTTTTCCATCCATGACTTTCCTGTATTTCGAAGAATTTTTTTCGGATTACGTCATTCAGTGGACCCTTCCTTGTTTAAGATATCTTACCACGAACTTCTTGGTGCTGGTGACATTGTCTAGCTCTGAACGAGCAGACCCATGTTCAATGATACTCCAGCCACTTTAGCTGAACCGCTAAACTATGGAGAAGTTGATCTGTTTTCGTCCCCATAACTTAGCGGTTCGGCTAAAGTAACCGATAGAATAAATACCGGAGTTAAAGTTAAATACTGGGGTCAATTTGTTCCACTAAACACTACAAGCTGATGCTCCAGAAAGGCCGCAGTCCAATAACTGAAACAAGTAAAAGATAAAAAATAATAGACTAAAAATTCTTACTTCTACAATAGCGCTGTCCTGGTGAATCCCATTTGACTATCGTCTTGAACAAATAGTGTATCGTTCGGCATTTCATCTGTGATGGACCAACAAGGTAATAGTTGCGTCTGCATCTTATGTAGACCGTCGATCCGGAGTTGTAATTTTTGCCAAGAATATAACCATTGTCAGGAATCAACGGCTTTGGACATAGGTGATCTGCCAATAAAGGAATGAAAAATGTGCTCAAAATATACATACAGCAAGAGTAGCTGTGTGGTAAGTAGCTTGGTTACTAACCACATGGTTCCGGGTTCAGTTCCACTGCGTGGCATCTTGGGCAAATGTCTTCTACTTTAGCCACGGGCCGACCAAAGCCTTGTGAGTGGATTTGGTAGACGGAAACTGAAAGACGTACGTCGTATATATATATATATATGTGTGTGTGTGTGTGTGTGTGTGTCACTTGACAACCGATGCTGGTGTGTTTATGTTCCCGTCACTTAGCGGTTTGGCAAAAGTGACCGATAGAATAAGTACTAGGCTTACAAATAATAAGTCCTGGGGTCGATTTGCTCCAGCATGGCCGCAGTCAAATGACTGAAACAAATAAAAGAAAAGAATAATACATACATATGTATATATGTACGTATGTGTGTGAGTGCGTGCGTGTGTGCGTGCGTGCGTGCGTGCGTGCGTGCGTACGTATGTATGATCTATACAGCCCCAAAACAGCTGGGCTCTCTTACCTCAGAGAAGACCGGGATGGAAAGCACTCAGCATACAAAAAAAGACCATGCATGGGTATGTTACCCGGAATCTTGAAGAAGACAGCAGAATTGACATGAAGTGCAGCCTCTCTTGGGCACTAGATCACTACATCACATCACATCACATTTTGAGGGCTATGCGTTTGCAATCCAGGAATAGAGGATTGCCACAAAGTACCTGGTGAATAAGAGCAGTGATGTTCTTGTAATCCCAAGATGCAACCGCATGTGTAGGCTGTGTCATGTTTCTGTGGAAGACATTATGCATGTGATTAGCAGCTGTCCTAAAATGTCATCATGGTACTGCCACCCTATGTGACACGATGTTGTTGCTAAAACAATTTACAATGCCATCCACAAAAAAGACTGTCCTGAAATAAACTTAGAAAACCCCTCTATTATGGAATACATTCATAAACACCAACTCAAGGAATATTGGTGGAATATTTCCATCAAAATTTCTATCAAAAGTAAACATAACAGGCCAGATATTGTTGCTTGGAACAGAAGGGCAAAGGTATGTACCATCATAGAGGTTGGCTGCCCTGCAGATATAAATATCTCTTTGAAAATCAAAGCAAAAGAGGATATCTAAGGACAACTGCTTCAAAACCTCCAGCTTCTATATCCAGACTATGAATTCATATTCAAACCAATAATAATTGGAGCACTAGGTTTTGCTAGTAAATGCTTAAAGGAAAATCTGGATAAACTGGGATTTTTAGAAAGAGAAATTTGACTGGCTGATTAGTTCATTACAAGTGGAATCTGTGAGTGGAACAGTAAAAATAAACAAGACTTTTTTCAAGTTCCAAATGTGAATTTGTCTGTGTTAACTACATCCCAAAGATGGAGCCTTGTATCTTTGTTGGAAACCGACTCCCTTCTCAGCGGATGATTTATAATAATTAAAAAATAGAAGGGACATACATACATCAGTCGTTCAGGAGGTTAACGGTTGCTCTGAACGAGATTGGTCTTCAAGCGACAAGTGACAATTCCTAAAGCATAGAAACCTCTCATGAACTTGTGTGTTGCTCATGACAACGTTCTTGTAAGCTGTTTGAAGTATGACAACTGTTTCGGCCGCCGTTTTCTCCAGCAGAAAACAGAATTCCTTCTTTTAACAGCGGAAACCTGAACTACAACGGGCTTGTCCCACAGACAACTTTTCCGGTTATTTTGGGGTATCCCTTGTACATACATACATACATACATACATACATACATACATACATACATATAGATAGTTCGGGAAAATCCGTATCTAAGATATACCGTTACATACATTTTGTAAAGAAGGTAAGGAACATGTTTATTACTATACTGTCAATAAATAGATATAGATTTTCTATTTCCACAACAAACACTTGCTTTAAGACGCATGCGTTAAATCTTGAGAGAGAAAATCAAGCAAGCGCTAAAGGCACGCGCACGCATACTTATACACATACACACACAATCGAACACAATAGAGCGCTACTAGCGTACGCACATATATACTTGCCTTCCACGCTCACACACAAATACACATATGCAGCTAATTGTCGTCTGTGCTTATGTACATATATATATACGCACGTATGTGTAAGAGTGTGCATGAGTACACGTACCGAAAGCGTTCGTTTGAATTTCTCTCTCTCTCTCTCTGTCTACATATCTATCTATCTATCTATCTATCTATCTATTTATCTACCTCTATCTTTCCCCCCACCTACGCGCACATTTTTATCACGGTATGACAGACTTTTTACACCACAGGAATCTATATAGCGCTTTGATATAATAAACACAGTATAAGAATGTGTGTGTGTGTGTGTGTGTGTAAGCATGTACGGCTTTTTACTCTTGCCGTGCCGGATATAGGTACAATATAAATACTTGCATACATGCAAGCAAACACACACACACACACACACGCGCGCGCGCGCGCGCGCGCCTACATGCTTGCTTGTATAAGTATGTCGGCTTAGGAAAATGATTGCGTGTGAATATGAATATATGTATATATGAATGTGTATATATATATATATGTGAGCGTGTGTGTATGTGAGCGTGTGTGTGTGTGTGTGTGTGTGTGTGTGTGTGTGTGTGTGTGTGTGTAGCTATTTGAAATGTAAATTGCACGACAAGTGACCTTATTTAGAACTCCATGTGTATTCCCGTATGTCAAAACGGAAACTGTGAAGAGGATTTGTCTTACAGCCCACGTATCATTTGGTTGGAATCCGCATTGATTATGTCACAGAGTACAAAACGGAAAACAAAATAGGAGAGATTGTTTATAATATATTTTATTACACCATCTATATTTATACGTATTTATATGGAAATATATCTGCGTATGTGTATGTGTGTAAGTATATGTACGTATGTGTGTACATCTGTATGTTGTATATGTGCATATATATATATATATATACAGACACACACACACACACACGCACATATACACACGCACATACACACACACACACACATATATATATATATATATGTATGTATATGATAGGATTGCTTCAATATTTCAGGGGTAGTCTGAAGTATCTAAGCAACCAGTAATTGTTTCTACTCTCGGCACAAGGCCTTGAAAATTTGGAGGGGAGAGGGATAGTCGATTACATTGAACCCAGTGCATAACTGGTACTTATTTCATCGACCCCAAAAGGATGAAAGAGAAAGTCGACCTCGGCGTCACCCAATTAGTAATGCGGTTTTTTCAATTGCATGAATTAAAAATCGGAGGGAGACAAGAGAAAGTATCTGCATCAACTTGCTATAAAAGCAGTTGTAATTTTACCTCTTCCTTATTCTTTGTACAAGTTTTGAAGAGAACGGATCGATTTTACTAGTTATTTTTTCAAAGCTATAACAGAAGTGACAAAGGAACATATTCAGTATATTTTGCTTTATGTGTTCAATAAAGGCAACAACGCAACGGAAAGTGCGAGGAACATTAATGCAGTATATGGACATCGGACAATAAGCGTAAGCCAGTGTCAACGGTGGTTCCAGAAATTCAGAGCCGGAAACTACAGTCTAGAAGACAAGCCTCGTCCTGGAAGATCTGTAAAGCTCGACGAGGACGTCCTGTAAACCCCGGTGGAACAAAATCTTATCGTAACTGTTGAGGAACCAGCAGAGAAGCTTGGATTTGGTCATTCAACTATTCATTGACTCCTACGTAACATCGGAAAAGTCAGCAAATTGGGTCAATGTGTTCTTCACAAACTATTCGAGTCTAATCGCGCACGGAGAGTGAATGTGTGCCCTTCTTTGCTGCCATGTCTCACGAATGAACCTTTTTTGGACCGAATAGTGACTGGCGGCGAGAAATGGGTTCTCTATAAAAATGTCAAGCGCCGAAGACAGAGTGGGTAAGGAAAGGAGAAATACCGGCACCCCAGGATAAAGGTCTTCACCCACGTAAGGTGATGTTATCGGTTCGGTGGGATATGAAAGGTTTAGTCCACTTTGAACTTTAAAAATGAAACCAAACGATAACAAAGGAGATCTACTACGAGCAAATCCATTTTATCCATTTTCCCGCTTTCAGCCTTGTGTGTAATTTGAAGTTGTCTTTTAGAGTCTTTTGACGTCTATTTCTGGCGTGTAGGTGCTGTTTCTTAATACGCTTAATTGTATTTCTATTTACATAATTATCGGTGAGAATGGTTTTGTTATACGGTGCCGAGGTTTACAATCCTGTAAATAATAATAATAATGGTATTTATATAAGCTTATAGCGATCACTGTGCAATGACTAAGAAAAATAGTCTAATAATGGGGCCTATAAGCCCTCGACAGAAAAAAGTAGCCTACTTTTTATGTCGATTTGCTTCTATGCCCCATTATTAGACCATTTTCTTTAGTCATTGCACGGTGATCGCTATAAGCTTTAAGCTTATATAAATACCATTGTTATTATATAATTATATATTTATATTAATGCTTACCTATATGTTTTTTTACATGCTGGCCACTAATGAGATCATTAATTGATTTTACCTTTAATTATGTGTCTATCTATCTATCTAT
>NC_068987.1:104877255-104879727 GCF_001194135.2 Octopus bimaculoides
CCTCTCTCACCTTTTCCATTTCAAACAAGTGCACACGCACACGAAAAGCACTTCTCTTACGAATGCAAACATATAGACACATCTCTCCTCCACCCCCACCCCACCCCAACCCTCTCTCTCTCTCTCTCTCTCTCTCTCTCCAGACACAAACCCGTACATTCAGTCATTCTTTTCCTTTCTCTCTTACAAGCACACGCATTAATACATATTAAAAGACACTTTCTCTCCGCCTCTCTCTCTCCCCATCCTCTCTCTCTCTCTCTCTCTCTCTCTCTCTCTCCCTTCTCTCACTTTGTGCGTTTCTGTTTTCTTTCTCACTCTCATTCTGTGCGTTTTCTCTGTCTCTCTCTCTATCCATCTATCTTATCTATCTGTCTATCTGCTATCAATTTATTCATCTCCTTTTTAGACAGACAAATAGTGAGCGAGAGAAACAGAGAAAGAGAGAGAAACAGAGAGAAACAGAGAGAAACAGAGAGAAACAGAGAAAGAGAGAAAGAGAGAGAGAGAGTGTGTGTGTGTGTGTGTGTTCCGTTAGAAATTACTAGTTTCGATCTGTTTACACCACAAATTACTCTAGAAAAAGCAAACAAATGAACAAAGCAAATTAAAACTGACAAGCAAATACATAATCGCATCTAAAATCATACATACACACATACACATACACATATACACATACACATATACACATATACACATACACATACACATACACACATACACATACACATATTCACCTACACATATACATGTACACATATACACACATATATAAGGATAAAAGCTTCGCCATCTTCGTGTCACCTACAACGTATTTTTAACGATCAACAATATAGTTTCTGCAGAACCAGAGACAATGGAGAGCCCCCAACCACCCACCCTACACACCAATCTTCTCTTGCCCTTGAAATTTTGGGTGAAAGAAAAATTTGATGCCTTTCCCATTAATTCGTAAAATTTTCGACCTTGACTGGCATGAAAGAAGCCTCTGAAAAAAACTGCCCTCTTTTTCATTGTAATCTATCGCAGTGCACTGTCTCTACTGTATAGTTAAGTGTTTCTCAGGGCTCTGTTATCTTACCCACACTCTTCTATGGGCAGCGAGATTACTTGTAATTTGGGCAGCGAGATTACAGAATCATTAGCACTCCGGAAAAAAATGCTTAGCGACATTTGATCCGTCTTTACGTGCTGAATTCAAATACCGCCGAAGACATCTTTGCCTTTCCCTTTCGAATATGATAAAATAAGTTCCATTTGAGCATTGGGGTCGATGGAATTGACTTATTCCTTCCATCGAAATTGCTGGCCTTGCGCCAAAATTTGAAACCAATATTACTTGTAATTTTGGCGGTTGCAAGAAAAGGCTACATGTAGCAGATTACAGGACTACATGCTGCTTACTATTTTCATTGTTTTAAGCAATTTTCTTACATAAATTTTCTTTCTTGATGGTCAGGCTTGGTTGTGTGTTTAAGCAGCTCTCTTTGTAACTATATGGTTTGAGCAAACCCCTGACCGACCTATGCTTTGTGAGAGAATTTGATAGGTGAAAACTGTGTGAAAGTCCGTCAGTTATATAATATATATGTGTGTGTGTGTGTGTGTGTGTGTGTGTGTGTGTGTGTGTGTGTGTGTGTGTGTGTGTGTGTGTGTGTGTGTGTTGTGTGTTGTGTGTATATCTTTGTGTTTGTCCCCCCACCATCTTTTGACAACCGGTATTGCTTTGTTTGCGTCCCCATAACTTAGCAGTTGGGAAAATTACATCAATAGAATAAATACCAGACTTTCAAAAAAGTGCAGTGATCGATTTGTTCGGCTAAACCCTTCAAGGTGCTTCCCCAGCATAGCTGAAACAAGTAAAAAGTAAAAGATTTGAATGTCTTATATTAGGGTGAGGAAAAAGTTCGTGCACCGTGTTCAAATAATACTTTTTTTATATATTTTTGTGGTGTGTGTGTTCATTCAGTTCATGTCATGCTCAATGGTGACTCACGGCGCACGAACTTTTTCCTCAACCTAGTAAATTAGAACCAACCCACATGCAATCCTTATGTATGAAGATGTCACAAATTTACCATAACGTAATTACTAACTAACACCTAAGTCAATTAATACTATATCTAGAAAATCCCAGACGCATTGATACTCATAACAAACTAAAACTTTGATGTAAAACTGATTAGATATATGATCCGTATTTTCCATTCATCATAAGATTAAATTAAAGTCAATAAAAACAAAAGAAACTAATCTAAAATCCAATCAGAACATGGGGATAACTCGACATAACTTAGAATACGATCAGAGATAACAGTGAAATGTTGGCAGACATAAAATCACACAAAAGAACAGCCTTCCTCGCTAAAGGGTAAACGTACAAACAACTAAAAATAGCCGTACTATAACAGCAAATTTTATCTTAACATATATTGTGTGTGTGTGTGTGTGTGTGTGTGTGTGTGTGTG
>NC_068987.1:104879965-104888525 GCF_001194135.2 Octopus bimaculoides
ATAGGAAGACTTATGACCACAACATGTTCATGTTTGAAAGTTTTCCTGCTTTTATTAATTAATTTAGAAACATTTCTTTATAAACACAACTTTGCTTTGAATTACTTAAGAAATAGGACTTCACTGTTTGTTCTTTATCGTTCATTCGTGATCGATTTAAACACTTAATGGAATAAAAATGAATTGTTAATTTTTCAAATTCAACGTTTTGCTGTCCTTTATACATGTAGTGAGATTTTAGCTTTTCTTGAGTGTGTGTGTGTGTGTGAGAGAGAGAGAGAGAGAGAGAGAGAGAGAGAGAGAGAGAGAGTCAAAGTACACAATATTATTGATCCATTACAGCCGATCTTATCAATCAGTTTCGCACAGAATGTTGGGTAAGTAATCGGACAATTATCTAATAACTGCGCTCGTCGGAGATTGCTCAGATGGAAAAGCTGGCAACTGTTCTCTATTATTGGAGATGAGGAAGTTTATGGGTGCTTTTGAAAAAAAAGAAAAAACGAAACGAAGTTGCGGGATACAGTTAAGAGAGAGATTCATCAAGAGTTACGCTCCTTGCCCCAGAAAAACCTTTAGTGAGTTGTGATTGCCAGCAAAATCGGGGTGGGGGACTGATATATACATAGAGGTTGGAAGGGTTGATATGTATGTAGAGTGTTTGGAGGGGCCACTGAGCGGGTGCCCAAACATTTTACTTCATGTGTGGCTGCATATGTGTAAGCGTGTTAAGGTGTGTGTGGTTTGATGTGGTCAAACTCCCAGGTTGTGATAGTAAAAGGAGCGATGGTGGAGCCCGCAGTTTAGGTAAGTGTCCGAGAGAAGAGAGTATTTTAACATAATTCTTTTCTTAGCTAGGCATAACCAATAATTTCTGCTTGCACATCTCCAGCACTTGTTTTTAAAGTTTAATATTTATTCTTTCGTTCTCTTTTGTCGAACCGCTAGGTTACGGGGACGTAAACAAACTAATGATAGGCTTCCAATTAGTTTTTGCCTGCTAAATTCACCTACAAGACATTGGTCGGCCCGGGGTCATAGTAGAAGACAGTTAAACAAGTTGCTACGCATTGAGACTGAACTTCAAACCACATGGTTGCAAGACAAGCTTCTTTACCACACAGCCATGCCTGTGTCTAAGGCTATTGGTTACCTCGTTTTTATTAATCATACTCATACATGATTAACAAAGGCGGGGAGATGGCAGAACCGCCTGCACACAGGAGAAAATAACGGCGTTTCGTCCGTCTTCACGTTTCGAGTTCAAAGTCCGCCGAGGTCGACTTTGCTTGTCGTCCTTTCGGAATCGATAAACTAAGTACCATTTGAACCTCCTCCCCTAAAATGTCAGACCTTGTGCTTAAAGAAGAAAGAATTAATCATACATGAGTGCAATAAAATTATGAATAACGCGTTTTCCAAAATCTATTTTTTTATACAGATTTTTTTTAAAGCCCTAACTTAAACTTCAGAAAGACACAAAAGAAAAACTCGGCATACCGTTAGAGAACCACTAAAAATACAATGGAAAGTTGTGAAAATTGATTAAAGAGCAGAGAAAAAAACTCGGAAGAAAATGAAAGAGAGAAAATGGTATTGCAACAATTAATAGAGGCATCATACTTCACATTCTATTAAATGACTGCAAAAGAGAAAAAAAAGTCATGTTAAAACTCTTTGTGATTGTATAGATCTGACATGAACGATTCATAACTGCCATCGGACTTGGGTCGGGTGTTCACCTGACATCTTTGTTTACACAGCAACATTACACAAATTTGTGGTAAACGAATGAAATTTCATGAAGCTCAAGTATGAGAGTGTACATAAATAAAACATCGAGAATACGTGAATGTAAAGCAACAAAAAATAAGAAAAGGTAGAAAAAAAAAAGACAAGACGTTTATAGTTAATTTATATTCGTTACGTTACAGAGCAATAGTTACAGGAAGGTGATAACATGGTACATGTCACCGGATAAATATTGATCTCTAACATAAGCACAAGGTCACAAATTCTGAAAGAGGGTATCACTGGTTATATCGACTCCTGTATTTGTCAGGTGTTTATTTCATCAGCCCCAAGAAGGGTAAACGGCAACGTCAACAACAGCGGGATTCGAACGCAGAACGTAAAGAGCGGTAACTAAATGCAACAAGACATTATTTAATGCTTTAACCATCCCGCCAATCTACCGCCCTAATAGCCTCAAGTAATTAATATTTAATGGCATAGATACAAAAGCTCAAATTTGAAGAAGGGATTGTATTGATAATATCAAAACCAGTATTTTATTTTACCAACATCGGAAAAATGAAAAGGAAAGTTCTCCGCCTAGGATTTGAACTTACATCGTAAAGAGACCTAACTAAAATGTTCTTTCTATTATAGGCGCAAAGCCTGACATTTTGGGGGAAGAAGGACAGTCGATCCCATCAACCCCTGTACTCAACTGGTACTTATCTCATCGACCACCAAAGCATGAAAGGCAAAAATCAGCATCGGAGTAATTTGAACTCAGGACGTAATGCCACTAAGTATTTCAACGGACATGCTAACATTTCTATCAATTCCCCGCCTTAATTCGAAACCAATATTCTTTTATACTCTAGGCACAAGTCCCGAAATTTGGCGGGAGGGGGCCAGTCGATTAGATCGATCCAGAACACAACTGGCACTTAATTTATTGATCCCGAAAGGCAAAGTCGACCGACAGCGGAATTTGAACTCAGAACGTAAAGACAGACGAAATACTGCCAAGCATTTCACGCGGCATACTAATGTTTCTTATTTCTTTATTGCCCACAAGGGGCTAAACATAGAGGAGACAAACAAAGGGGTTAAGTCGAGTAGATCGACCCCAGTGCCTAACTGGTACTTTATTTATCGACCCCGAAAGGATGACAGGCAAAGTCGACCTCGATATAATCTGTACTCAGAACGATAAGCCGGATGAAATACCGCTAAGTATTTTGTCCGGCGTGCTAACGTTTCTGCCAGCTCGCTGCCTTAATTCGAAGGCATTACTGAGACAGAAAAGGCAGGAGCTGGCAACATCTCTAGCACGCCGGACAAAATACTTAGCGGTATTTCATCCGGCTTATCGTTCTGAGTACAGATTATATCGAGGTCGACTTTGCCTTTAATTCCTCCGAAGTCGATAAAATAAGTACCATTTGAACACTGGAGTCAATGAAATTGTCTGGGCCCTCTCCCAACAAATTTCAGGACTTGCGTCTATAATAGAAAGAATTGTTATTAAGACATAACCAAGAAACGTATGGCTTGATGTAGAGCAGCAGATAATTTTAATAAATTAAAAGTATACCCATTATAATGAGAGAGAAAAAATCACAATGTCAATGACTGATTATTTATTTATTTAGCTCGATGTAAGGAAAGACGTTTGCAGGCCCCACGAGAGCGGTGAGATTGATTCTGTTAACGCTCATTTGGAGCAGTTTCTAACAACTGCTGGGGGAATGGGTATGAGACATTTTGATACCGCCATTTTGATATCACATCAGACGGTCTAATCTCTCTCTCTCTCTCTATCTATCTATCTATCTATCTATCTATCTATCTATCTATCTATCTATCTATCTATCTATCTATCTATCTATCTATCTATCGCTATCTCTCTCTCTCACTCTTTCTGTCTCTCCTGCCTCTCTCACACACACGCACTCTGCTTATATATGCGAGCTTCTACTAATGTTTGTATGGATGCGTAATCTCTCTCTTTCTCTCTCTCCCCCTCTCTCTTCTCTTCTCTCCTCTCTCTCCCCCTCTCTCTTCTCTTCTCTCCTCTCTCTCTTTCTCTCTCTTTCTCTCTCTCTCCCGCCCATTCTGTAAAGCCGCATGTGATTATTTCTGCATGCGCGCATGTGTGAGTGTGTTTGCCTCCTTTGCCAAAATGCACCGTCACCCAAAGAAGATGAACGTCCAAGTCAGCCGTGTCAAATCGTCAACGTTCAAACAGCCGCACCCAGTCGTTTCATTATGGAGAAAAATATGTGCAAGTAAGGAATTCCAGAGGGTCGGTAATGGGGTCCTGGTTCGAAAGTTCCAGAGTTTTGAGGTGTATGGCATCACCTCTTAGCCACTATTGTTCCTAGATCTACGCTGACCCAGAGCAGTAGCACCTGTTAGGGTCGCAGCTATGAATTAATTAACATATTAGGGCTTACTCACCTATGATTATGAAAAATGGAACCAGCCGACTCTCGAGGAGGAAGGCGGCTGCAGCAATACATTCTGAAATGCAGAGAGTAAGATGAGACATGTTAGATATCTTGGTCAGATAATCCACTGCATTTGTCTCCATCCTCAGTTGCCTTTACCTGGTCATGCTTCTGGATGGAAGACAGGTCCTCGTTGCTCCAACGGACGAACATGCCTAAGGTCCTAGGGTGACATTCAATCAAGGAAACGAGATGAGAAGAGATGAGTGAGTCCGAACTGCCTTATTGGAGGTGACATGAAAACAGCCAGTTCCGAGATATGGAGGCACTGTTGTAGCGGTATAGAAGTCAGACGCTGTAGTGTGGTTGTAAGCGACTTCATGGTAGTCAGTCTTAAAGGTACCATATGTTTCACATCTGCCATATAACTACGAAGTGTTATCAAAAGGTTCCCGGACTAGCTATGTTTAATAAAAATAATAACTTATTTACTTAAGTTTTACCATCATCTCCTTCCAAATAGTCACCTTGCGCAGCAATACACCGGTCCAAGCGTTCCTGCCACTTTTGGAATCCGGGCTGGAAGTCATTTTCTGTAAGCAAGACGAGGACCTTCTGCGATTCGCTCTAGATCTCGACAACGGTGATAAAACGGTGACCTTTGAGTTGCATTTTCATCTTGGGGAAGAGATGAAAGTCCGCAGGTGCTAAATCTGGCAAATAGGGAGAGTGCAGAAGGAACACCATGTTTTTGACGAGAAACACACGAAAGAGGAGAGCTCATTGACAGGGTGCGTTGTCGTCGTGAAAAATCCGATTCTTCACACTCCACAGATCCGGTCATTTTACCGTATGTCCTCCCTCAAACACTTCAAAACGTCGCAGTAGAACTCTCAATTAACGGTCTGGCCCTGGGGAACGAATTCCCTATGCATAATACCACATTTCTGGGAGCGACGCTCGTGGCAGGGTTTACAGAACGCTCATCGTCTTCCAATGAATAGATTTAATCTTCATTGTATTCTAAATTTTATTAATTTTACCTCCGGAGTTCTTTCCCCTGCTGTTCTTTGCCAGACTCAATCATTCACATAATATTTTTCCCACTTCTATAGGTGTGATTTGAATTGATTAAATTTTTTCTTAGAACATCCCACGTGTTTGCATCTACTTCACCATAGATTATTTATGCACCAACTATTTTTATGCTGCTGCTACTGCTACTGCTGCTGTTATTGCATCTGTTGAAGTTGCTAGTGGTGTTGGTGATGATGGTATCGTTGCCTAGCACCAGAATATCCCCTATTGATCAAACTTATGATCAGGAGCATCCTATCCGTGCCCATCCCGTTTTTCCCCAAGATTTACTTTATCTTAAACAGCAATATCCAACAAGTCCTTCCATTTTTTAAGGTGGTAGGATGTAATTTAAGAGATACTTTATCGTTCTTTTTATCGGGCATGGCTCTGTAGTTTAAAAGTCTGATTTGAAACTATATATCTTCGAATTTAATTCCACTGCTACCTTGAACAAGTACTTTCTACTTATTTCGGGAACGGAAATTGTGTGGAAATTCGTCGGAGGGGTCACTTTTGCTCTTGTTTGGTTGACTGAAGCCATCGCTCACTTCAACACCTTTACTACCTGTCCTCACAGGTGCCTTAAACGGTGTCCATTCCGTTGTAAGCAGTCGAAACAGGTGTGTGGTCTAAGAATAACTTTATACATTGCAACCACCATTGCGACCTAAAAAATTGACTCATTATCTCGTTACTAGTATTTTTGGAGAGCTGAGAAAATCGTTAGAGTGCCGGAAAAATGCCTTGCGGTATTCCCTCCGGCTCTTTATATTCTGAGTTTAAATCCCGCCGAGATCAACTTAATCTTTTATTGTTCTAGGAGGAATGACGTTACATGCAGTTGATCTTTCCATGAAACTTCAGATATTTGACGTATCCGACCACATGTTTCATACCTCCAGCACTTTGTTTTCATTGAATTTCTTTTGACAGTCCCTCCGAAGCCAGCGCTTTAGGCTTTCGTGCTCAAGGCAGCCGTTTTCAAAAGGTTTACAACCTTCCCTGATACGCTTCTTCCATCAGCTTCTTTCCACAGCCAGTTCTTGCTAGTTTTTTTTTACATTGATTTGAAGTACCTTCAGGTTACATTTTATGCAGTCTTTGTACCTTTGTTTGTGATTTGTGCTGAAGACGCTTTCCAACGCACAGCTCACTGTAGAACAGCCTCTTTGAAACCCTGTTATCTTCCATACACATAACATGGCCTACCCTATGCATCTAAGAAGATAATTTGAATAACTGGATACTTATGCATCTGAACTTCGCAAGGACTTCTACGTCAATTGTTTTACTCTGTCACTTGATATTGAGAGTGTCTCAAACATTTTTGATGGAAGTGCTCAAGCAGCTTGAGACGCCTACGGTTTACTGTCCATGTTTCAGAAAAGTACAATAGAGCTGTTAGTACGCACGCCTTGAAAACGCTCAACTTGTATGAACAAATGTATACACAGAGGTATTCATACATCTCTACACATATGCATATATTACACGCACTCACGCGCGCATGCATGTATGTATGTATGTATGTATGCATGTATGTTTGTATGTATGTGTAAAGTTCGCAAATTTGAAGAAGTTCATGTCATTAGAAAGAAGAAAATACTGAAGAAGGGCTTTACTCGAAACGTCTGTCTTTTCCACAGCATACGAACCTATCCAAATTTGTTAACGCTATCAAATGAATAGCTTCCTAGGACTCTTGGTGGTGGGTAGACTTCTTTTTTATATGTCTGTGTATTTATTCATTCATTTATTTATTTACTACTTTTCTTATTTAAACAAGATGCCGAAATATCAGTAAGGTAATGAATGAATGCAGTTGAGTAAAAGATAAAAAAAAAATGTGTATTGACTAAAACGTCCTCTGACGATGTCTTGCTGAAAGAAATTCATTTCAGTAATGTATATTATGATTATTATGCTAATAATAGCACCGACGAATATGACACAAAGAAAACACGCAGTCTGACCCTTGTATTCTTGTAAGCGTGAACCAATTCAAAAAAGAATAAAAAATGAGGAAATGAGAGAGAAAAATCTCTTATTTGACGACCTTGTGTAAAAAGATGTAACGTTTACAATGGGGAGAATTTTTGTGAACAAATAAAATAACCAAAAGCGTAAAACAAAATGTAATACAATAAAAAAATTGGGGTCTTGAGAATGAAGAAAAGGGAGTATTTAGTTTTACAATGAGCCTAGATGGTGAGAGAAGTATGTTGACAAGGCTTTTACTGGTTCTGTACGGCGACGTCGGCACAAGGAAGCGACCTGCTGAGACATAGCTTGTGAATGTCGGCGGCTGTTGATTTGGTCAGACTGGTAGTGCCTCCCTCTGTAAATGTCCATGGCGGTCACAAGCTTGGGTTTCTACTAGCTGCTAGTTTTGAGGGCGTGTACAACGCATTGGCATAGAGCCGGCAAGGTGGTGTGTTGGTTCGTAAATATTGGCTGGTGGATTTCAAGTCAGGTATACCGCCGTTAATAAATATATCACAATATGATAGTACTTTGTATTAATGCAATATGTGTATATATGTATGTATGTATGTATGTATACATGTATGTTTACACGCGTGCGCGCACACATACACATACACACATGTGCGCGTGCAAACACAAACGCACGCTCATACATACATACATACACACGCATATGCACACAGGCATTATATGTGTAGTAGGTGGGCGTTTGTAAATAGCCACAATCACAGACGGGTGGTTAAAAAGTACGTTTCGTGATCCTGAGGCCTCAGGTTCGATCCCACTCAATCTCTCTTGGACAAATGTTATTCTATGGATCGCAATCGCCCTTGTAATTTACAGACGTCTCTTTGTCATATACCGTATCACACAGATTCTACCAGAGGATTGCGTTAAGGGTACAACTGTATGCGGAATACTCAACCACTGACAGTATAGTTTAATGAATATGTAGTTCCACTGAGTGTGAAGGCGCATGGCTCAGTGGTTAGAGCGTCGAGCTTACGATCGTGAGGTTGTGAGTTCGAATCCCGGACCGGGCTGCGTGTTGTGTTCTTGAGCAAGACACTTTATTTCACGTTGCTCCAGTTCACTCAGCTGTAGAAATGAGCTGCGACGTCACTGGTGCCAAGCTGTATCGGCCCCTTTGCCTTTCCCTTGGATAACATCAGTGGCGTCGAGAGGGGAGGCTGGTATGCATGGGCGACTGCTGGTCTTCCATAAACAACCTTGCCCGGACTTGTGCCTGGGAGGGTAACTTTCTAGGTGCAATCCCATGGTCAGTCATAACCGAAGGGGGTCTCAGTTCT
>NC_068987.1:104889206-104890398 GCF_001194135.2 Octopus bimaculoides
GTGTGTGTGTGTGTGTGTGTGTGTGTGTGTGTGTGTGTGTGTGGAGAGAGAGAGAGAGAGTTTTTGAAGTGATGTACAGATATTGTATAGTCTTTCTGCTCTAGGCACAAGGCCCGAAAGTTTGGGGGAGGGGACCAGTCGATTAGATCGACCCCAGTACGCAACTGGTACTTAATTTATCGACCCCGAAAGGATGAAAGGCAAAGTCGACCTCAGCGGAATTTGAACACACAACGTAGACAGACGAAATACTACCAAGCATTTCGCCCGGCGTGCTAACGTCTCTGCCAGCTCGCCGCCTTACAGATACTGTATATTGAGAATAACAAGGTAGGCAGAACGTTGGATGATTATATATATTTTTTAAAGCGCTGAAAATGTAAATAAAAATATATATCATTATCTAACATTCTGCCTACCTTGTTATTCTCAATGTGTGTGTGTGTGTGTGTGTGTGTGTGTGTGTGTGTGTGTGTGCGTGTGTGTGTGTTTGACCCCTCCTCCGCTATCACTTGGCAACTGATGCTAGTTTATGTCCCCGTAACTTAGCGGTTCGGCAAAAGATACCGATAGAATGAGTATTAGGCTTACAATGAATAAATCCTGGTGTCGATTTCTTCGACTCAAACCTTTTAAGACGGTGCTCCAGCAAGGCCGCAGTCAAATGACTGAAACAAGAAAAGGAACATAAGAATAAAAGAATGACTCCAGTTAATTTTTCAAGATTTTCCCTCTTTCAGATTTTACTTTCATTGAAACGTCGATGGTTGTTGAAACTTTGTTTTAAATATACATCGTTGCACGTTATTTAAACGTATGTCAAGCACGAGTCATTTCTGGGGATTAATTAGCCCCATGTCAACCATTACCGAGTAGGGATCTTTTTTAAAACGGGGGCCACATTTTTCATTAATGTTTTACGTAGTGTTTTTGGTACCGAAAGACTTTCAAACTTCGTATACTTATCTATTTTGTGTTATAGAACAGAAAAATATTTTTGTATTCGAATTTATTTCATGTAAAAAATTGTCTTATTTCGATAATTTCAACCAATCACTGACGTCCATTCAGCCGATATACATTAAGTGCCGACTACATAAACAAACGATTCTTCGTTTTATTTGCTTTTTTCATTTTAAATTTGCTTTAACCCTAACCCTAACCCTAACTCTAACCCTAACCCTAACTCTAA
>NC_068987.1:104890679-104897809 GCF_001194135.2 Octopus bimaculoides
TAACATGGAATAATTTATGGATTTCTTTTTTTTTTAAGAAGACTAAGAGAAAAAGATGTTTTATATGACACATTCTACCAGTGTTCCAAGTTTCAAAGTGTTTCGTTAATGAAAAATGTGGCCCCCGTTTTAAAAAAGATCCCCGAGTAGACATGTAGTCAAAGACATTTCAAATACAGTAATCCCTCGACTATCGCTGGTGTTACGTTCCAAAAACCCCACGATATGTGAAAATCCACGAAGTAGAAACAGTAATGCACTGTATATATTTTTCAAAATTATTTTTATAAATTTTATATATTCATTTTGTGAAGGCGCAATGGCCCAGTGGTTAGGGCAGCGGACTCGCGGTCATAGGATGACGGTTTCGATTCCCAGACCGAACGTTGTGAGTGTTTATTGAGCGAAAAAACCCTAAAGCTCCACGAGGCTCCAGCAGGGGAACCCTGCTGTACTCTTTCACCACAACTTTCTCTTACTTCCTGTTTCTGTTGTGCCTGTAATTCAAAGGATCAGCCTTGTCACGCTGAATATCCCCGAAAACTATGTTAAGGGTACACGTGTCTGTGGAGTGCTCAGCCACTTGCACGTTAATTTCACGAGCAGACTATTCCGTTGATCGGATCAACTGGAACCCTCGTCGTTGTAAGCCCCAGAGTGCCGTTATATAGTCATTTTATAAATGCAAAACATCACACACTCGCCTCCCGAGTTTCGTTTTCCATACAGTATATGCGATTCTTTGTTTACTCATTTGCAGTACACTACCTATTTTCTTTTAATATATTTTGATTAATGTGTTATGCAGTGCAGTACTGTACTCTCTTTTAATTTAGTAATTTATGAAATTTTTATTAAAATTTTTATTAATTCATAAAATTTTACCACAGAAATAATTAAGATCTAAAAACAAATCAATACCTATCGGTTGCAGAAACCCGGATATACTGAGGAGACCGTGATATAAATGTACATATATCAGCCAGAAAAATCCGCGATGTACTGAGAGCGCGATAGGTAAACCGCATTATGTCAAATGATTACTGTATAATCATCCCCTTTTATACTGAATATCTAATGTATCTTTCATGTTTTTTGGGTTTTTTTTAATCAGTAATGAGATCTAAAGAAAATTGGTCGCTTTTTCTAGCATGTCGAGCGAGTGCGAAGTAGAACCTTTGTTAGTCATAGCTAGCAGTGAAAGGTGTGAAACGCTGTTTGGTTGATAGTTATTAAATGCCATGCGAGAGGTTATGGCTGTAGTTAGGTCTCGATTGTTTCTCTCTTCCGTTACCTATCGGACAGAAATAGAATTTATTTTCAAAACGATTTTGGATAGTTGAACCGTGATACGTGGTGCTGACCGGAAATGGGACCAACACTCGCTCAACGTATCGATTTCATCCTTCCTACAAAACGAAACTTCACCTATGTAAATTATGTGCAACGGTAAATCAGGAGCACACACAAGGACGGAAAGTGTCGCTGAAGAGGTCACAGATGTGTGACGAAAGATTTCTGGACAATGGACATGAGTTAAACTATGAACTGTAACAAACGAGTGAACAACGAATATATAGCCCATGTGTTTATTTGGCAAAAAAAAATGACCATCCCGAAATACAATAACACGCGCGTCCGCGCGACGTATAGATTTAATTTTGCCAGTTTGAGCCAATTCTAGCAACTAAAATAGTTTCCTTGAGTAGAAGTCATGCAGTTTTTCAGATTGCTTTGCTTGAATAAATCTCACAAAATATGTTAACGAATGGCAGCAAAAGCTTCATTTTTACCTCGCTTTTTTCCCCATCCATTCATGAGAAATTACTCTCAGACAATTAAATTTCGAAACGAGGCAACCCAATCCTCAATAGGAAAACCGAAAATTGACATAAAATGTGGATTCGAAGGTTGACTTCAAAGTCAATACAGAGAGGGAAGTTGACAAAGAGGAAGTCTGTATGCAGCCCAGGTGTTCACTCACTCACTCATGCTCTTACTTCATGGGGTTGGAATCATACTAGGTTAATGGTCCTAGAGGCATCACTGTGCGTAGAACCGACCGGGTCCACCGGTGCCCTCCATCGCTGGCTGTCCCGTACCAGCCCCTTCGCATTCCGATGTTGGGCATTCCAGTTGCTTCTGGTCAGTGTCGTAACAAGTTGAGGATTCTTCTGGGCTGGTTGTTGGCTCTCCGCAGGATAGTCGGATGATGAGGCTGCCATCTTGGCGACGAGCCGAAGATTACCGTTAGTCTGGAACCTCTCTGGGAAACGGGCCCGACTAGGATGACCCTACCAGGAGCAAAGCTCCAGATGGTAGCGCTCTCTCCGATCTACGGAACACACAAGACACACAAGTCCCCTCGCCACAAGGCCAGACCCAGGAGGTGTTACTGCAAATCTATATACTTTCGTGATCCATGGATTCATTTGCAGTTTATAAAATTAGAATCGACACAACACACACCAGGTCCAAGATGGTACGAAATTATGTTGACTGAAGACAGAATTCATGCAGGTATATTACTGGTGTAGAACCATTCGTTATGCTAGTCTTGCTACAAGCTTTTCCGTGTGTCGCATACTGTTTATAGTTTGCTCATAGGATAGAACACGGTTTCCGTCAGTCAGAAGTACAAAACACAAAATACAACAACAAAATAATAAATAAGATGTGTATGCAGTGTGTGCTTTACAAGCTCATCTCTAATCTATGTGCGCAGTAGCACAGGCCTGCTCTGCAACTAGCTGGTACTCCGTCGATTACGACGACGAGGGTTCCAGTTGATCCGATCAACGGACTAGCCTGCTCTTGAAATTAATGTGCAAGTGGCTGAGCACTCCACTGACACGCGTGCTCCTTAACGTTGTTCTTCAGCGTGACACAGAATGTGACAAGGCTGGCCCTTTTGAATTACAGGTACTACTCATTTTTGCCAACTGAGTGAACTGGAGCAACGTGAAATAAAGTGTCTTGCTCAAAGACTCAACTCACCACCGGAAATCGACGTTACGATCGTGAACCGATTACTCCTTACCAAGCGCCTTCACGATTTGTAAACTAGATCTGATATCATAAATGGTAAATGTATGTGTGACCAATGGACTGTTGTTTCTCAGCATGCCAATCTCGTTATCGTATGCATATCTACGAAGGCAATGGTCTATGATAGATTTCTTAGTTGAATTCAAGAGCATATAGTTATAATTTTATGGTTTTATTCATTTAATTTTTTTTTTTTTTTTGCCTAAATTTCATAAACTCCATAAATGTTTAAAACTTTACAACTGATCTATGCCATAGATTAACGTTGGAAGCCGGGAATGTTTTCTCTGAAGATCGGTCAGCAAACTATGAAACGGTCAGTCAGGAGATTCCTTCATTATTTTTTTTTCTGCACATCAACAGCATAGAATGAATGTGTTTACGTTCTTATTTCATCTATGGTGAGAGAGTAAAATTTTTCATTTTTTTTTTCTGATTTACGCTATGTTGGGCATAAATTATCTACTGTTTTTTGGGGGTTTTTTGCCTATCTTTTTTTAAGTACTTTTAAAAATACAGAGAACACAATGGATGCCAGTATTGTCATTTGCGGTATCTATACAGATTTTCTCCAATTTCATAATGCATACAATCCTCCTGAAAAGGCGTATGAACATTGAACTTCTGAATCTGAATCATTGAATTGCATAATAATTCGGGGTTCCGTTCCAATGTTAATTATTAATTTTTTTTTTTTTTTCTGGAAAATTGTGGCACTCCAACAAGAAGGAGAAATTTGCTCGTGTGAATTTTTGTATTCTCTGCAGCATCATCGAGATGACTTACAACAAAAATACATAGAGGAGGGAAAATAAGAGCAATGGAATTTAAAAAGTGTATCGATTGATATAATTTATCTTTTACCTTTTGCTTGTTTCAGTCATTATACTGCGACCATGCTGGGGCACCGCCTTTAAGGGTTTCGTATTACATTATTTAAGTTTGGTATTTATTCTATTGGTTCCTGCTGCCGAACTGCTAAGGTACAGGAACGTAAACAATCCAAGATTGGTTGTCAAGCGGTAGTGGAGGCAAATGCAAAGACACGCGCACGCACACGTACACACACACATACACACACACACACACACACACACACACACACACACACACACACACACACACACACACACACACACACACATACACAAATACACACACACATATAGACTGGCACGCTGACGTACTTCCACGCAATTTCCATCTACCAAATCCACTCGCGAGTTTTAAGTCAGCCCGAGGTTATAGTAGAAGACACTTGTTCACGCTCCGTGCGCTGAGAATGAACCAGAAACCATATGAGTGCGGAGCGAGTTTCTTAACCACACAGCTATTCCTGCGCCAAAAATATTTAATGAAACCCTCTTTAATTTCTCAGACTTTGACACCTCCACCTATGTTTTTAAATCATTAAAAAACGAATCATTTCATGTTCCCGCGAAGTTTCTAAATTCTAATGGCGTAAACAACATACAATCCGTGCTGAGAAAACCAAAGTTTCCAAGAATGAATACAAAAATTCGAAGGAATGCTTTGATCCATTAATAGAACGTCTGTCAAGTTTTCAGAAGATGTGGGTTCGAGCACTGTCGGATCTTTTTTTACCCAAAGGGTTTTTTTTTTATCAATAGCTACAGGCTAATACTTAGAGCTTTATCTACTTCGAGTTCAACCGGTAAAAACGAAGTTTTTCACGTTATTTAGAATTTTCTAAATTCTGACGTAAATTATATAACTTTGATAGGTTTCGGCCTGTATAGGCCCAGGGCATGTCTAATTTAATAGCACCATAGCCATATATGGAGTACCATGGCCCTCTCTAGCAAAGAGTTATGATTGTTGGAAACATATCCGAATGTAGGAGGTTGGTCCGGAACTTTTTGAAGAAATTTGTCCAGTGGACTTTTGAATTTTATGGGATCCGTTTCCGTTTTGATGTACTTTGGTATTATACTAAAGAGAGCTGGACCGGTTGAGGTTAAGTAATTGTGACGTAATGTTGCTATGTATCCTGAGTTCATTTTTTGTAGTGGGCGGACAGCACGGGGGCCAAGTCTTGGATGGATTTTAAAATTGATGCCAACATCATTTGTGAAATATTGATGGAATATTTTCCACATCACGCAAATGAGGTAGCGCTCCCGGCTGCGTTGGAGAGAGTAGAGATTGAGATTTTTTAGTTGACTACAATAGTCAATGCCTCTCATGCCGTCTATCTTTCTTGTGATTGACCTCTGGAGTGCTTCCACTTTCATAATGAGTTGTTTCGTATCGGGGGACCACAGTGGGAAATAGTATTCAAGGTGGAGTCGGGCAAAAGTAGAATAAAGAAGGATGATGGTGTTGGCATCTTTAGACCGGAAAGTTCTCAGAATCCAGGAGCACATCTTGCGGACCAAGTCAACCTTGCTGTTTACGTGGAAACTGCAGCTTAGATTGTTATCAACAATTACTCCAAGTGTGTGATACACTTATAATACATGTAATGCATCTCGATATAGTTATTAGGTGTAAGACATCGTCTACTAAACACTTCGAATCAGGAAGGGATCCTCATATTAACTACAGTCGATCAGCATATTATTGTATTTCAACCTCCCTCAGTTCAAAAGGATCGAGAGCTACATTCTTTCAGAAATGTCTTTGCATTAATGAAGACAAACAGGGTCGTCTGTACTTGACTTCATTAAAACGCTATTCATAGAACAAATAATATTATATCCAATCATTGGCAACAATACGCATAGGCAAGAAAAATTACGGAACTCATCCAAAATATAAAGGAAACGCCGATGATTTTCACTGGTCATAACAGAATGCAGGATATAAAGTTCAAAAGGAACTGTAGCTAGGCACCTTACAAGGGTATTCAAACTCTATCCGACATGTAATCCTATAATGTTCACTGGAAAACATTAAAAACAAATTCAAACAAAATAGGCTCGAAAGTCTTACTATAAACGACAATGACAAGAAATTAAAGCGATTTTTTAAAATTTATAACGCAAGTTATAAGTTATTTATAATGCTTCTCTTAGAAAAATGTAATTCCCGTGAGAAAAAAATCTGAGGAGACAAAGATCAATGATCTCAAATCATTTTGATGAAAAATTCAAAGAGGGCAAAACTTTTCATTTATAAAAAAGGATAATTTCAGAAATAAAATATTCTCATAAAGATGGGAGAGCAGAAAGGACTTGGACAACATAAATCGAACACTAAATTCTTATATTCGCATCAGATCCAGCTTCAGTGCATTACAAAAAAGTCATTGTTCCGAGGAGATATTTCCTTTGTTGGGGGTAAGTAAAAAAACTGACTGAACGATTCAAACGTGTTTTCACCACCCCAATGGAATGCACATAAATAAATACGTCGGTTAAGTTCGTCAATATTGTAATATTCCTTACATAGGAAAGTGGCAATCATCGATTATATCGATATAAAGGGAGATGTAATATCAGCTACAGATGAAGTGAACCCAAACTCAATGAATGGCTCCAAAAGAGTTTCCAGAAATTCTCTTGAAGACCTACAAAACTGTTCTCGCAAAACTACTCCAGATACTTGAGGAAGTTTCCTTGCATTTGTTAAGTTCTTAAAAGGCTGGAATAAGTCGTAGTATGTCCGATCCATAAAGGAAGAAGTAGAGCAGATGCTAAAAAGTACAAGCATATTTTTCTGACTTAACGTATCAGCAAAATCATGGAACGAATTAAACAAATTATAGGCGGAACCATGTGGTTGGTAAGCAAGCTACTTACCACACAGCCACTCCTGCGTTTATATGTAAATTTATATCGCAGATTCCTCAGTATATCCAGTTTTCTGCGGCCGATAGATATTTATATTATTTTTAGAAATTCAATTATTTCTGTGTGAGGTTTTGGAACGTAACATCTGCGATAGTCGAGGGATTATTGCATATCTCTTTCGCTCTGCGTGTTTGTGTTACTTTGGCCATCCCTTTCTGCAATACAAATAAGTCATTTCATTTACAGACCCGTATTTTTTACTTTTATTGCCTCCACCTTCGCTAAGGCGGAGGTATTGTTTTTCAGTGGTGTTTGTCCGTGGACAAG
>NC_068987.1:104898627-104904863 GCF_001194135.2 Octopus bimaculoides
ATATATATATATATATATATATATATATACGTGTATGTATGTATGTATGCATGTATGTATGTATACACATATACACACATGCACATACACACATGCACTCATACATGTATATGTATGTATATGTATCGTTTTATAAATATATGTATATAAATATTTATATATACACACATGCGTTCATGGGTATGTGTAGGTATGTACACACATACACACACACATACACATACACACACACACCTATAGACATAGTTAACTGCAGATAAATATATGGCATTTATTTTAATAAATTACACTCTACATTTCCCTACCATATATACTCACACACACACACACACACACACACACACACACACACACACACACACACACACACACACACACACACACACACACACACACACACACACACACACACACACACACACACACACACATACATACATACATACATGCATACAAACATATAAACATACATACTTGCACCGTCCGCACATATACATACATACATACATACAAAAATACCTTGTTGTTGATGTTGAAATTCCAATGAAGGAGCCTTGGATCTAGGTTAGAAACCGGCTCTTTCTCTATAGGCATACATACATACATATATAAGGACTACGGAAGGTCAGACTGATATACCACATTGGCATGCTACAGCAAGGACAAATCTTGTTGCCAAAAATGAAATCACCGAGATGGCAGTAAACTACAACCCATTGCTTGCCTAAACATTGTGTACAAACTGTACACAAGTTGCGTCAACCAATTCCTCCAGGACCATTGTGAGTCGAACAACATTGTGACTGATGAACAGGCTGGTGGAAAGAAGGGAGTGTGGGGATGTGCCGAACAACTTTTAATAAACAAAGCTGTACTGTCTGAAGTAAGAAAACAACGTAGAGGCCTTGTGACAGTATGGCTTAACTATAAGAAGGCATTCGACTCTATCGCTCATTCATGGCTTTTGAAGTGCCTACATCTGGCAAAGGTACCGACTACCTTAATTGCTGCTATAGAGAGACTCACAAAGACATGGACAGCTATTCTTACCCTTACAGCTGAGAACAGAATAATTGTTTCTAATAGTGTAGACATTACAAAGGGAATATTCCGGGGAGATAGTCTTTCTGTACTTCTTTTCATTTTGGCACTGAATCCATTATCGTTCCTACTGCAGAAAACAAATGGTTACATGCTAGGATCTTCAGCTGCCAGAAATATCAATGAAACTCATAATTTCTTTGTAGACGACCTGAAAATTTATGCTAAAATTGTTAACAATGCCAAAAAACAACTGGAATTAATAACATTTTCAGCCAAAAGAAATGCTCATATTTGGTTATAGAACGAGTCCCCCAAACCCAAAACATGTGCACCAACATTCTCTCTATCTCCCCCATTCCACACAAGGAATGTTACAAGTACCTAGGCACAGACGAAAATGTATCATGTGGAGGCACTGTGAATAAAGATAGAGAGACCCGAGAATATTACACCAGACTTAGGAAAACATGGCAGTTGGAACTCTCCTCTTACAACAAAATAATATCCCACAGTGCATTTGCAATATCGGTGTTGATCCCAACATTTGAGATACTTGATTGGTCTGTAGACGAAATCCACTCCATAGATATCAAAATCTGCAAATCCTGACAACAACTGGGAACTTCCACAGGAATATTGATGTTGACAGGCTTTAAGAAGAAATGAAGGTAGTAGAGGCCTGAGATCAATGCAGACGGCCTTCGAATACCATATGGTATCACTCAGGCAGCACCTGCTAAACAACAGCAGCAAAAAGAAATATATAAATGCAGTGCTGAAAAGTGAAGTGAGCAACATTGTACGAGTTGGCAGTGAACACCTCAAGAAACACTCTCATCCTTATGATCTCCTACACAGACCCCAAACAGCTGGACTCTTTTACCTCAGAGAAGACCTGGATGGAAAGCACTCAGCATACAAAAAAAGACCATGCATGGGTACGTTGCCCGGAAGCTTGAAGAAGACAGTACAATTGACACGAAGCGCAGCCTCTCTTGAACAACAAGACCACTACATCACATCACACTTTGAAGGCCATGCGTTTGCAATCCAGGAACAGGAGATTGCCACGACGTACCTGATGAACAAGAGAGACAGTGGTGCTCTTGTAATCCCAAGGTGCAACCGCATGTGTAGGCTGTGTCATGTTTCTGTGGAAGACATTACGCATGTGATTAGCTGCTGTCCTAAAATGTCGTCACGGTACTACCTCTCTTTGCGGCATCATATTGTTGCTAAAACAATTTACAATACCATTCGCAAAAACAGACTGTCCTGAAATAAACTTAGAAAATCCCTCTGTTATGGAATACATTCATAGACACCAACTCAAGGAATACTGATGGAGTATTCCCATCAAAACGTCTGTCAAATGTAAGCATAACACGCCGGATATTGTTTGGGACAGAGGCAAAGGTATGTACCATCATAGAGGTTGGCTGCCCTGCAGATATAAATATCTCTTTGAAAATCAAAGGAAAAGAGGATATCTATGGACAACTGCTTTGAAACCTCCAGTTTCTACATCTAGACTATGAATTCATATTCGTACCAATATTAATATGAGCACTAGGTTTTGTTAGTAAATGCTAAGGAGAACCTGGATTAACTTGGATTTTCAGAAAGAGAAATTGACCGGCTGATTTGTACAGTACAAGTCCAATCTGTGAGTGGAACAGTAAAAATATACAAGACTTTCTCAAGTTCCAAATGTGAATTTGTCTGTGTTAACTACATACATACATACATAAGTGCAAATTGCATGTATACTTCGTTGATGTCCAAATTACAATAAAAGAGTCTTGTTTCTACCTTAAAAATCATCTTCCTTCATTTTCTTTTATTTGTATCTTCTTTCAGTCATGGGACTGTGACCATGCTGAGGCACCAGTTTATCGGGGTTTAGTCGAACAAATTGACCCAGTACTTATTATTTGTAAATCTGGTACTTATTCTATCGGTATCTTTTGCTAAACTGCTAATTTACAGTGACCTAAACAAACTAACACTGATTGTGGGATAAACACCCATACATACACACACACACACACATAAAGACATGCTACGCAGTTTCTGTCTGCGAAATTCACTCGCAAGGCATTGGTTGACTCGGTGTTATAATAGAAAACTCTTGCCCCCGTAACATGCAGTGGGATTGTACCCAAAGCCACGTGACTGTTAAGCGAGTTCCACAACACACGGCCATGTCTGTGATTAAGAAATTTGGGTAAAAAAATCAAAAAACCAAAAAAAACACATACCTACAAATAGACATATATACAAAAGATTTGAGATAGTAAAAAAAAAACTATATAAAATGCGATGTATATGAAAGTTTATTTTATTTATTAATTTTATTATATTTTTTTTGGGGGGGGGGCGTTATATATACCAGAAGCTGAATATATATATATATATATATATATATATATATATATATATGTATGTATGTATATATGAAATCGAGAATGGTGGGTTTGTGCATGTGTGAGGAACGTTTGTATCAAATAAAGGGACAACGGACCAGTAGTGATCTCTTGTATAGCTATTTGTATAATGTTGACATCGAAAATAGGAGATCGTGACGTTTATGGTCAGGTGACATTGACTCTGCGGAGGTATTATTCTCAATGGGAAATATTTGCTTGTAATTTTATTACTATTGAAAACAGAAAGTGTAAAACAACTGCGTACCAGATTTTACATTCTCAATAAAACATACACATATTCATGTAAACATACATACATACATACATACATACATACATACATACATACACACGTACGCGCACACATACATACATACATACATATATATATACATACATACATACGCACGTACGCGCGCACACATACAGAGACATGCATAAATGCATACATAATTTTGTCTTGGTAGTATTTCGGAAATGACTGGGCCTCCTGCAAAGTGGGTCAGACTTTCACTGTAAAGCTGAACTTGTTAATGTAATATTTAGTGACCTAGTCCACAGTATTTTCATTGTATTTTAACAATGGATAAATGGCGCTGCTTACTAGCTCCTTACTTAAGAATAATGGTAGTCTTATATCCCTAACAAGACAAACTATCATTGTGTTTTATATTTCCTCTCCTTTCTTCCTTTTTATTGGTTGTCAGTTTGGCAAACAATTCAAAATATTACATAAGCTGTCGATTTGAATAAGAATTTCGAATATGAATTATATATAACCGATGTAAATGTTAGTGACATGTTAAATACGAAGTAGGTTCTGGTTAATATTATATTAGTGACCTTAGAAAAGAAATGAGTGTTAATGATGAAATACAGAGTTCACATAATAGTACTAAAATAGGGTTAGCGAGAAAAACTGGAAGTGTAATTCTTACTTTAACTTTGAAGTAAAGGCCATTTTGTCGTTCACAATATATTACTTGCAAACTGTGCTGCCGCTACATACTAGGCAAATGCTTTGATTGTTAAAATCTGGAAGCGCCTCATAAATTCTGAGCGACCTAAGTTTGTTGTTAACGTCATAAGAATTTATAAACTTTCAAGAGCGAACGTGAAATAATTCTTTTTTGAAACAATGGATCTTGAAGTACACATTAAAATATAAATAATAGCATGTAAATATTGGGTAGAAAAACCCGTGTACTTCCAGAGCTATTGTTCAATAAAGGTCTTTTTTAATCAAACTAAAAACACGAAATCTCATATAAAAAGAAAACGAGGAAAGGAAAAAGGGTCTTGGGGTCTTATGATTTGTCAAATGGTTTCGCATTTAAGACCCTTAAAATTTTGCCAGAGGACTGATGTTTTCGTCAATATGTTTGATACTAATGATATACATTTCTTGTTCGAGTGTTAATTTTAATTTTTCAATTGCATTTTCTGTTTGTATTAAAAGGGTGACGCCTAGTAGAATTTATAAAAAACAAAAAGTTGTTGATGGGTCGCACATTGTAGGGCTAGGATAAGGAGCGCACATTCTAGAACTGGGAAAAGGGAAGGACATTGTTAGGCTGGAAGAAGGGGTGCATGTTATACGGCTGGAGAAGGGGTGCATATTGTAGGGTTAAGAGAATCGATCACAGAGTAGTGGACTAAGAGAAAAAGGTCACACATTGAAGAGCTGGGAGAAAGGGGTGCACTACTAGGGATGAGAATGCTAATTCGAAGAATACACATCCAATTCATCACTGGAACTGTAAAAATCTGTGAAACTTTCCAGAAGTTTATCATTTAAATATATATGACCTTGTCTAGATGAGCAAATATATGCATCAGAAACATACATAAAGCAAAACATACAAATCTGCACACATACATGCATACATACATACATACATACATACATACATACATACATACATACATACGTACATACATACAGACATACATACATACATACATACATACAAAAATACCTTGTTGTAGATGTTGAAATCCCAATGATCTTGAGAAATAAGGCTTCTTAAAACCAGAAAGGAGAAAGCTGATTCGAAGATTACAGATCCAAGTCATCGCTGGAACTGTAAAAATCTGTAAAACTTTCCAGAAGTTTATTATTTAAGTATATAGGAGCACGTCTCGACATGCAACTGTATGCATGAGGATACATAAGACAAAAATAAAAATCTGCACATATACATACATACATATATACATACATACATTCATACAAAAATACCCTGCTTATGTTGTTGAAATTCCAATGAAGGAGTCTAGGATCTAGGTTAGAAACCGGCTCTTTCTTCATTGGCAAGAAATTTTGAAATAAAACCGAATAATGACATGCATACATGAGTATGTGTGTTTATGTATATAAACGCACATACAACATACAGTAACACCAAGCAAGGATTTTAAATGATGTTTTGTGATAGAGAATTTACTCTAATGGTGAGTTGTTATGGGCTAAAACATACTCAAGTATCAGACAGGTATTTCTGAATGAAATTCATTTAAGTACAGTTTCAGAATATACGATCGAATTATTTTTTGGTTGGTTCGGGATGATGTTTTTCCACTCCCATTCCACAAATATGCAATCACATGTCAAGCACAAACACGTATGTATGTATGTATGTATGTATGTATGTATGTATGTATTTGTGGCTATTGGGTTGTTTTGAATCTTTTTTCTAGCAATGCCTTTAGGTTGTTTATATATATAGGTAGACACATACATATATGTATATATATATATAT
>NC_068987.1:104908943-104911725 GCF_001194135.2 Octopus bimaculoides
TTCTTTTCCTTTTCCTTTCGTGTGTAAAACACAACTTTCGATAGGAACATGCTTAGAATAGGTTGTATAAATGTAGATATAACCGTCACTGAGACCAGACTCCACAACCCGCGGGCCCTCGAGCACATGTTCGGCGAACAATTGGACATTTATTTTTCTCCGTGTCTGCTGAGAATGGGCGGAAGCGGTACCGCAGTGCTTTTTCGGAAGAGTCTGGACCCAAAGTAAGAGCAACATTCCTGGCCCCGGAGGGTAGGCTGGTCGTCTTGGATGTCGATGGCATTGATAGGGGTGATTTTCGACTGATAACAGTTTATGCGCTGTCCTTAACAGGTCGGCCGGATTTCTTTCGACGTCTAGAGGGTTTCCTGGGAATGTCTCGACCTTTACTTTTAGTGGGGGATTGGAACACTACCTTGGACACCATCTAGTCTATGTGGGTAGAGATAGGAATAGGAGGAGATATAAATGCCTCAAAGACTTACTCAGACATTTCCAACTGTCTGACAGGTACCAACTCGACCACCCGAATGTGCCAATGTGGACATAGAGCAACCGTATCGAGTCGTCCAGATCGTATTTATATAGAGTATTCTGTAGGACAGTGGATAGTGATAGTGTAGGTTGTCCACAATTTCATATAGTCAGCTACACAGACCACAAATATGTGACTTATACGTTTGACGTAGATAAGAATCATAGGTAGGGTCCCGTTTACTGGAAACTGAACGCGTCGTTCACGGCACGACATGTTTACAGAGACCGGATTAGCACATTAGTTAAGAGGGTATACCACCAATAACCGGTGGTATGCCCCAAAGAGAGCAATTAAAGCAGAATCGGTTAATTATAGTAAGGCTCTAGCGATAGATCGAAATAGAATAGATGGAGACCTAGTTAAGAAATTAGAAGAGGCACATAAAAGTGGCCATTTAACAGTACGCGTTCGGTCCGTCAATAATGTTCCCTGTCGTCGCTTCTGTATGTATTAACTCTAGAGCCACTACTACAGAAATTGGCGACGCTGAGGGGCATCCTGCAAGAACTGGGAAGCGGTAGGAGCGTGTCTGCATATGCAGACGACGTCACCGTCATAGTATCGAGCCACAGGCATATCAACCTGGTCAGCGAGACACTAAAAGAATACGAATCAGTAACGGGAGCGAAAATTAACCCGGAAAAGTCAGTGGACTAGCGGCTCGGCACCTGAAGAAACAAGCCCATGCCGTCCAACAGTGTCTCCATCGTGGGACACTGGACCAACGGACCGGTTAAATTGCTCGGGGTCTGGTTCGGTCCGAACCTCCAAATGGAGAAGAACTGGGACGAGTAGAGTGGCCAGTCTCACCCAGCAATGGGCCGAGAAGAAGCTACCTCTAAAAGGTCAGGCTGAGGTGGCGAATGCGTGTATCGCATCCGTCATCTACTACCGTCTGACCGTCGTGCCCTGTCCCGACCCTACCATCACAAAACTGGAGCGCATACTCTTCTGTTTTTTGTGGAAGGGAAGCGTTCCGATGGTCAGGCGATCCATTTGCTGCCAACATCTGCTAAATGCGCTGAGACTGCAACATCTCCAGCGTTCCATAGACGACGGTGATCAAGTGAGGTCGCCCTTTGTGAGATGCACTTTCCCGCAGCACCTCTCTTTGACCGAACTGCATTTGTGGATAAAACAGAAACCGAGGCTGGGCAAATGGCACCGCGAGTGCCGCCATGCCCTCGAGCAGCTCTGTCGTCCGGGATCGTGCGACTTCAATTCCACGAAGGCGTTCTATAGAGGATTAATGGGGACGAGGTGAGACGACGTTCTTGGGGAGACCCTGGGCGTCAACGAGGAATATCTGGCCAGTCTCTTCAGGACCACGTTCGGGCCGGGACCTATGAACAATTTCCAGAGATCCCTGACCTTGTAGTGCTATCGGGAAGCATTGCCCGTTCGAGATAAGCTCTACAGGCATGGTTCAAGAAACACCGGACCAACTTGCCCAAAATGCGATCAGAGCGACGAAACTTCTGCATGCACACGTGCAATGTCCAAGCATTTCAGACCTGTGGGCTTATATCGTACGGCTGCTGTGACGTGTAGGACGAATTCGGTTATCGGCCGAGTCTATCAGGAATATTGCCCCGCCACCTTTCTTTAGCCGGGAAAGCAAGGCAGTTTTCATTGGCTATGGTGAAAGAATGTGTGTGGTGGACTCGTGCGAAAGGTTTTGAGACAAACGCTTCCCTCTCTGGCCAACCGCTCATCAACTTTATCAAGTACCACTTGAAAAGGAAGATGAGAATAGAGAGGGAAGCTTTGTCCCATGAAAGTTTCAATAAAAGGTGGGTAAATGTAGCAAAGATGGTACGCATGAATGACGAAACCACTTTGAGCATAATCCTGTAAATCCAAGAGTGAGAGAGAGAGAGAGAGCGCGCTTTGCTCTCATGCGTTTCTTTCCCTGCCTGAGGTTAGCGAGGTCTTTTTCGTAGGCTTTTCTTTCCACGGATAAGCCTAATCTGTATTACATTTTTACGCTCCCCTTTGAGAACTCTATTATAAACGGAAAATTGTTATTTCGCTGTTTACACGTCCCAAACGCTTTTGATCCATTTTGATCGTATGTATGTATTTATACATATATATATCTGTGTATTAGTATTAGTGTATTATGTATATATGCATGTATATATGTATTTGCTTGCACACACACACACACACACACACATATATGTAATATATATATATTATATATATATAATATATATATATAATATATATATATAATATATA
>NC_068987.1:104912107-104913407 GCF_001194135.2 Octopus bimaculoides
AATAAATGAGTATATGCATATATACGTACATGTATGTACATACCTACATCTACATGTATATATAGATGCATATCTGGGTACACGACGTTGCAAAAAAAAAACTTGGAGAAGATGATAAACAGAGCACAGAAAACACACAGGCCACATAGAGAACATTTCCTTCATCAGCTGCCACCATTCTAATACTAAGCGTTTCGAAATATAATATACATACATACATACACACAGACATACACACATACATATGTACACATATGTACGAATATGTGTATTGGTATGTGTTTTATATGCGGTGTGTGTTTGTGTGTTAGTGAGTGTGTGTGCGTGTGTGTGTGTGTGTGTGCGCGCGCGCGCGCGACTATGCATATGCACTTGAGTATATCATGTGGCAAACAGGTGGACATATATAGAAATAACAGTCAGACAGGAAAAAAAAACATAAATGATGTATACATATATATAAAAAAAAACTCAGAAAATATGTAGTCTAGCACATTATAGAAAATATTCGGATAAAAATAAACGCAAAAAGACTTCGATAAACAAATACAGACATACTGAGTGTCCATAAATTCCATTTGCACTTCACCGTGCGGAAGTTGTGAAGATAATTTATGGACACCGTGTATATATAATGAAAGATATGTGTGCGTGTGTAACTATAGATTACAACATTGTAGTTTTCAATAAATATATTTCTTTATTAATTCGTTGTTGTTTGTTGTTGTAATTTACCGCATAGTGCATAATGCGAAAAGTTCAAATTTGGCTACCGAGACCCCGCATATAATCGTTCGCTGAGTGGAACTTTCGTAGTGTTATAGGAAAAATTTGTGCACAGCATTACTTCCCTTGTTACCTAGAGTGTTTAGTGTGTATGTAGTGTGAGGTTATTCCCGGTCGGCATACAATGGTATACCTTAACTAAAATTAGAAGCTAGCTAGTACATGTGCACATGATTATGATTATCTTCCGTGGTAACTATAAGCGGCCTTAATAACGTATATTCTTTTCTACTCTAGGCACAAGGCCTGAAATTTTTGGGGAGGGGACCAGTCGATTAGATCTACTTCAGTACGCAACTGGTACTTAATTTATCGACCCCGAAAGGATGAAAGGCAAAGTCGACCTCGGTGGAATTTGAACTCAGAACGTAAAGACAGACGAAATTCCGCTAAGCATTTCGCCTGGCGTGCTAACGCTTCTGCCAGCTCGCCGCCTTCTTAATAATGTATATTGAAATAAGGTGCCGAGCTGGCAAAATCATTAGCGCGCTGGATGAAATGTTTAGCGGTATTT
>NC_068987.1:104913965-104916669 GCF_001194135.2 Octopus bimaculoides
GTGTGTGTGTGTGTGTGTGTGTGTGTGTGTGTGTGTTTGTATGTGTGTGTGTGTATGTATGTGTGAGTGAGTGTGTGTATGTCTATGTGTTTGTCCCCACCGCTTGACAACGCGTATCGATTTGTTTGCGTCTCTGTAACCTAGCAGTTCGGCAAAACACTTTGACAGAATAAGTAAGTGACTTTAGCGGAAAGTACTGGGATCGATTTGTTCTAAACGCTTCAAAGAGATACTCCCGCACAGCTGCAGTCTAATGCCTGAAACAAGTAAAAGATAAAGAAGATATGTAAGCAAAAAAATATTTTGGGAACAAATTCCAGAATTAAAACAATAACACTGGGGAATTGAGTTTTTGTTGTCTGATGTTGGAGACATGTTTCCTACTAATTCTAGGGTGCCGATTTCGAAAATGAAATCCATTTTGCTCTATCACGTTAAGATTTTCCACAAACTTAGATGTCCATTTTGCAACATTTCTGGTATTGCCACCATTTCTAAGGATAGATTTAACTTTATCAAATACGAACCCATATATGGAGCATGACATAACTTTGGAAATATAGTTTATCAATGTCATTTAAAGTAAATACAACTAGAAAAGTGAAAACAATAGTCATGATTTAAGTATCTTCAGTAAATGATAAACGTCAAATTTGAGCAACTTTCACTATTTTCAACCTAACCAGTTTCAAATGTCGTGATGATGATAGAAATGTCCTTTATACAATTAAATGTTAAGAAACAAGATATTTTGTGGTCCTTGACACCATACATGTCTCATATTTGCGGAATTTATCAGCATAAATGCGCACGCTCTGCTTAATTTAGTGTGACTGTCATTGCAAACTAGATGAGACGTGTTTTGTTGAACTTTTAAACCGTTTCTTATGAAAATTGGTATTTTGAAAATGCCCGTAATGTTTTGATAGTGAGGTCATATGGATCAAGGTCACTTTTCGTCAAGCATGGTCAAAGAACTGTAAAAAGAACTTCATGGTATGTATGCTCTTTAAGGAACTTTGTCATCACAAATCTGCATTTGCTTACCTTACGCCTGTTCTGAAAATGCTTTTCCCAGGTGACAACTGGCTTGAATATGTTTTGTGTTTCAGAAATATAGCCAGTTGTGAGAGAAGAGAAGAGAATGTAAAAACAGCCCCGATGTCTTCTGCTTATTTCTGCTTTAGGCAGTGAAATAAAATCACAGATTTTGTAAAGTAAACTTACCTTACTTCCTTACTTGGTGACAATACAAAGCCTGGGTGACAATACAAAGCCTGGGTGCCCCATATAGTGTGCAAAACGTGTGTTGAAACATTGAAGCAGTGACTGCTTCAAATGATTAAGCAGAAAGTTTCCAGTTTTGTCTTGTAAGATAATTGAAGTTGGTGCGTTTGATGGGCCACATAATTGGTGACTAAGGACGAGCTATTTTTGGAGACCATGTCTGGCATTAAATATGAATCACGGGATGCTTTTCCTGCAGTTGTATATGATTTCCTGGGAAATAGGAAGTCGTCAAATTATGAAGATCTTGTGCAGATTCTTTTACGCAGTTTTCGAGTACTGGGCTGCAACATGAGTGTAAATGTGCATTTCCTGTACAGTCATCTGGACTACTTCCTTGAAAATCATAAGGTAATAAGTGATGAGCAAGGAGAAAGATTCAACCAAGACATCAAGAACATGGAGACTTGGTACCAACGCGATGCTGTCTACTGCAGGTCACCGTAAAGAGACTGTCATGATGCAATTTATTCACATAAAGCAGCAAAGCGAATGTTCATTCCTTGAGTACCAAAAACTCCAGTTTGACAGAAATATCTATTCTAAGATGTCTAATTAAACATTTGTATAATGTATTTGTTAAACGACAGAAAGTACTATTTGGTTTGTGTTAGTTTCTTGTTTCAGTATTGCATTTAATGACAAAAATTGACATATTTGGTAAAAAAAAAAAAATGAATTCCTGTTTAACAAAACACTTGACGTGATAGAAAATTTCTGAGGGCATTTCTGAACCCAGCACCATCAAATTAGGTAGGATTAATTGTAAAAAGCAAGACAACTAAATTTTTTCCAAAAATATTACCTAGTGTAATCTATGTATTTTAAAAATATTGGTGATTGTCTCAAATCATGGAAATATTAATGAGCCCCCTGCGTCCTGTACAATTGACAACTCAACAACAGGATATGAAAACTACAACAACGGAATAGTCACGTATATAAAGGAAATATGAGACTGAGGTCATCAAACATGACCTTGTAGAGAGAGGTATTTAAAATACGTGAAGATTTACTGATACAGTACGTATGTGAAGAGATACTGATACGCGAATGAATAGAGCTACGTGAAGATATGAAATGTCGATAAATGACACTGACAACGATTGTGAAATGATTTTATCTTTACGTCTCCACATGTTTAATTTCTTGAAAGCTCCTTTTACACATTGAACAAATTAGAAGCCATTGCATGCACTAACGAATTTCTATCTTAATTGTGTTCAAAATTCTTAACCAGAATCCTCCTCTCTTTATATGTATGCATGTATATATCTTATTATTCACACATATCTCTATATACACATCTATCTATCTATCTATCTATCTATCTATCTATCTATCTATCTATCTATCTATCTATCTATCTATCTATCTATCTATCTACCTACCTACCTACCTATCTATCTATCTATCT
>NC_068987.1:104922093-104928140 GCF_001194135.2 Octopus bimaculoides
ACAAGTAGTGGGGGAGCATCATAGCCATGTGTTGAGAGGAATTCTTTGGGGTTTGAATGATTCACCTTTGGAAACATGGGTGTTTTGCTCAACATCCTTAAACAAACCTTATTCAGGGATCTTTTGAGCGGGATGGGCTACTTGACCTGAAGAAATTTCTAACTGGGCCCCACCTGCGAGGTCATGCGCTGTTTATCTTGATATGAGATCACAATGTCGCGCACATATGGTTGTGATGCATGTGCCTGGTGTACCCTTATCAGACAGGTAGTCATGATGGGTATACTGGGCTTCGTATATTTTACCCCAGTGTCACTTTGATGGCATGCACTGCTCTCTCACTCCATAATAATAATAATGGTGATGATGATGATATTTAAATGATTTATATTACTCCCCCAAAAATTAAAGAAACAACGACCGCAACTGTTATCGAATGAACAGTATTTCGACATCTCGTGACAAGTTCAAAATAAACATCTCAATCTACTTCATTTTGGTAATATTTAAAGGGTTGATGTTACTCCTCCAGAAATTAAAGGAACAATAAGATGAGTGCGGCTGTTATCGTGTCTTCCTTTAAATATTACTAAAATGAAGTAGATTAAGGTGTTTATTTTGAACTTGTGGATGACACACGAGATGTCGAAATATTGATCATTCTATAACAGACGCACTCTTCTTATTGTATCTTTAATTTCTGGAGGAGTAACATCAATCCTTTAAATATTATTATTATTTAGTAGCATGAAATAATTATATTCCCATAAAGGAATATAATTAGCACAAGGTATTTTGTGCGACACTCTACGGATTCTGTCATCCATCGTTCTCAACAAATCACATATTAATTATTTCTTGTATTGGTACAAAACCATAAATTTGTTGGGCGGATGTGAAGTCGTTTGAAATGACAACAGTTCATTACTGGTACTTTGTTTATTTATCCTGACAGGATGTAAGACTAACTTACCTACTGTTGTGTTTAACTTCTGAACGTATATAGGCGTAACTAACTATTTCAAAACGGTTACTGTTTCGACTACGAGGAAGATAATGAATATAAAATATACATTAGTATGTTAATAAATTCCAGGTGAGCTGTTACTTCCAGATATTTTCTATTTGTAGTAAAATCCAATTAACTTCACACATGTCATTGAGAAAAGTGTGTATAGTGTCTCACAACCCCATTCTACTGCTCTGATTCTATCTCAGTGGAAACTTAATATATCAGAGTTATTTAAAGATCAAAATAGGATATAAATTGATTTTCACTTAAGCACAAAACCATTCAGATGAAGTATAAATTAGCGCTAGTTTAAACATAGTCGAATTTTGAGCCTTTACTACAAATAATATTAATAGCTAATGAAATTAATTATGAAAGGATGAATATAAATAATCAGACGTAAAGGTAAAGTCATGACAGTAATATCAATTAAAATATCAGCTTGTCTGCTACCTAACAGTGGAATTCAGCCTGAGGTTGAGGAATTCAACTCCTATCAAAAGCCATCTGCTGTCATGTTTCTGAGTAGTATATACTAAATTATAAGACAGGTAAGTTTTGGTTACAACTACTTTTATACAATTTGATGTAATGCTAAGGCACTTTTTTTTTCAATTTTCATGTAAAGAATATACACTGAAAGAAAAAAAAAATAAGACGATGACAAAAATCCAGTATTAGTCTCTTGGGGATAATAAGAATGAACGAATAACGAGTCAAAAATCGTACGAACAATGTTAATAATTTAAATTATTATTTTTATTGGCTCTAATAAGTAACAAAAATATACATTAAGATCCATAATATGAATATACCAGTTAACAGAGATTACTAAACAAAGCAATTTAAAGCAGCTAAGTTCACCCAAAAGAACAAAATACGATTTCTTCCTGCTAGTTGCCTTGTGGAAGTGGGAGTTACAGTCAATTGCATCGACTCTCATATATTAGTGTAATGCATCTTTTCAGCCGCGGAAGATCAAATCGACTGCGATGTGACCCGAAATTAGATTCAAGCAACAAAATCCACAAAGTATCTCAATTAGCTTTGTATCATTTGCACTCCTGATAAATATGACCACAATATTGTTTAAGAAAAATTAGCAATGGAGACGAGAATAACAAGAATATATCGCTCCCTCAAATACCTATTTAGGCTAGTAAAATACGAAATTAAAATTCGAAGACTGTTAACAGAAATGTTGCAGGATATTTGTGTATTAACTTAGTGAAATATTGTTGCTTTTTACTTAATATAGATAATACGTTGGAAACGTTCACACTTATCGCCGAAACACAAATTTAATCCCCATGAGAAAAATCCATCTTCCATACAAGATAATTACAAACAATGTAAATGAAAATCACATCCTTCAACTCACGGTTAAAAGAAAGTTCAATTTGATGCATAAAATGTGCGCAAAACTTCGCATCGTCAGAAACAAATATATTACATACAAATTTTACAGTTACACTCTACTTAAAATTTGAGGTTACCATAAAATATCTGTCTAGGGTAACTTTTAATCTTAATAAGAATATCTGATATAGAAATAGGAAACTTTAACGAAAGAACAATCTTGAAAATAATTAAAAACAACGTAGTAAAACAAACCCAAACAACAAGATATACAACATCAAAAGAAAAAAGGAAAAAAGAAAAACGTTATGAATATAAACCATGAACAGAGAACAAATAACTAATTCATTTCAGAACAACGAATACAAACATATGAATAAAATCGTGAAAGATAAAAAAAAAAGTCATTGAAACAACGGAAATCTGAGTAATCTTAATATGTAAATAATTAAAGAATTAAAATCGATACGTATAGGTTGTAGACAGCCTCTCCCAGAAATAAAACAAACGAGTAAAAATACTAAAACAGCAAAGTCAATTAAGTAAATTAAAACTTTGCCAGCGTCGAGCAAATGCGAATGACAATATCACCAAGATAAACCAAATAATATACGTAGCAGCCACAAGAGTTACAACGGTATGTGTGTCCTACCTGAGAACTATTCATATAGTAATGTCAAATCCAAGAAAAGTGCATGGTAGACAAATATACTTAGAAAGATAGAAAATAAAAGAACTCCAGCTTCTTTACGAAATCAATAAAGGAAAAAATCACAACTCAAATGTTAAGAGAAACAAATGCTATAGAAATATAACAAGAAGTAACTAAATTTTAAAAAACTGTCTGAAACAGTTGCCCGCCAAATCACAAAGAATGAGTTATCATTATAAGTGACAATGATTCTCTACTCCAATCTCAAAGGATTTTAACGAGAGCTATGTAAACAATAAATAAATAAATAATGAACAATAAATAAATAAATAATGCACATAGCGCGAGGAGTAGAATGATTCAGAGGAATATGGATATCGAAGCAACACCAAAGAATTGACTGTTCAAACCAACAACTAACACCTGAACACTCGCTGGAGGCCATATTACCTCATGAAGTATCCCAGATGTTACGAAGAAATGGACATCTGAACGACAACAAGAAGCGATTAAATTTCAATCTTTTGATTGAAATATTTAACTGGCGTACATAAAGTGCGAATAAAGATATTTAACGAGCTACCGAAAGAACCAGTAAAAACTCCTGAATGGCTAAATGAAGGAAAACTATTTAATCCGCAAAGCTAATGAAACAACCATCCTCCAAAACTTCACACGTATAATTGCTTGCAAAGGCCTTGACTGCAATAACAACACAGAGGATAAATAAAGATCATGCAGTGTCATATTTGTAACGATCAATAAGGGTCTAAGAGTGGTAAAGCGACTATGAGAAGGCCTTTGATTGTGTTCTGCACCTGTTCGGTTATTGCGTTATTGCACTTAAATGTAAAATGTGTGTGTACAACCTAAGAATAAAATGTAAAACGCCACTTTTTCTATTTAGATAACCTGAAAATATATGGAACTTCAAAAGGCAGCATATCATCACTCTGAAAATGGAAATTAGTACAGATATCTAAAAGTGTTTGAAAGTAATAAATATGAAATACTGTTGAGAAAAAAGAAAAATTACAAATTCATTAAAACAGGTTAAAGAGAAAGTTACATGAGATTATTTCAACAAAATCAAAAATTTTAGATCTTCACAATGTAAGTATTTGGCATTCTTTGAAAATGAACGAAGTTGGAGAAGGCTTCAAGCAAAAACATAATACAAAAAAAAAACAGCATAAACAAAAAATGAAAATTAGTGTAAATAATGCTGTAACTTCTGTAGTAACAAACAAAACTGGAAACAAAATGAATTTAAAAACCGACAACAAAGCCTGTTGAATGCATGCGGCATTTGGAACACTGTATAATAACTCAAGTCCTAAAAGTCTCCACGTCTACCATAAAGAAGTACAAATGAAGATACAAAGCAAAACCTATACACAAATTTGTGTTGTTTGGAAATGTCAATATTTAAAAGAAGGTCAAGACAGCGAGCTGGCAGAATCGTTAGCACGCCTGGCGAAATGCTTAGCGGCATTTCGTCCGTTTAAAATTCGGCCGAGGTCGACTTTGTTTTTCTTCCTTTCGGGGTCGATAAAATAAGTACCAGATGAGCACTAGGATCAATGTAATCAACTTACTTCCCTCCCCACAAATTGCTGGCATTATTCCAAAATTTGAAATCAATATTTAAGAGAAGGCTCCTTGAGAAAAACTCCGAGAGTGATGTTGTATAGCGAATGTACTGAATACCGATATAACATCAAATCTCCTTTCAGGATATATATGATCATGCTAAAAGTAAACAGTAGCAGAAATGAAGAGAGAGTATATCTAACTACTGGAACAAGTACTGCTATGTTGTTCATGCGAAATATAATATTCTGAAATAGAAACCTTAAAAAACAAACAAACAATACTTTCATGTTGAAAAGCGCAATCATTTCTGGAACTATGAGAGCAGCCTGTCATCGACGACTTCTACTCGTGCCCCTGGGCACTTTTTCTTTTTACAACAGAATATAAATAATCTTTAGAGTGAGTCCCATTACCCTATTGAGCTGTGGTTTCACTTGAAGATTCAGTATCTCTGCTGTATTTCTGTTGCAAGTCATCATATTTGACTCAGCTTCTCCTTAACTAATACACATTGGAATATGCAAATTCAGCACTCTAATCTAGTGAAAACCTGCATCAAAATATATAGTGTTACCGCTGCCCACATCTGTAAAATCTATCTTCTCGAACTATGACGCTGTAATGAGGAAAGTGTGGACAACCGTCAATGTGTAATTCGTAGCGACTGTTTTAAAATAACTTTTCTGTTATAACTTAACTTGGAGTGTCAGACAGAAAATCAGCATTTCTCTCTTTGTCATATCACAGAACTGGTATCATTCGTATGAAATTGTCATCGATTAGTAAACATTAAGAAACAGGGCTTTTGCCAAGAGTTAGTATTATACAAACTGGCTGTTCACACATTTTATCTCCAATTGCAGCAATCATCGTCTTCGACAAAAGTACTAAATGAGTCGCTTCTTTTCAATTTATCACCAATTCATTTACTATCAACTCATCACTTTGCCAGATAAAATATTATTGAAAGAAATTTCTCTTATCTAACGTCAGATATCACAAAATTGTTCTTAATGTTACCCAAGCTGTTAACATAGTACTTTCACTAAAAGTTTTTGCTGTTACTGCAAAAGATAACAAGCATAAGAACGTAAACGCCTTAAAGAAAAGGAAAAAGAAGCAAATTTTAAAACCAGATATATTTTCGCTTATAGTTATTTTGGCATTTTGCGTGGTGTTTTAGAGTTATACAAACATACAGTCCTACGTACACACATGATTCCTAGCACTCTTTTGCTCTTCCTCAAACACACAAACGCACACATACACACATACACACACACGTACACACAAATATATGCATATATGTATGTATGCATGTATGTATTTATGTATGTATGCATGTATATATGTATGTATGCGTGTGCGTATGTATATGTATAAATTTATATGGGTGTATATGTATATATATATATATATATATATATA
>NC_068987.1:104928349-104931124 GCF_001194135.2 Octopus bimaculoides
TATCTAAAATAAATATAGTCACGTGAATTTACAACATTTTTATTTTTTTCTGAGTAAAAAAGATGCTGACAGTCTTCAGTTGATTCTGTTTAAGTTGATTTACATGGAATTTTAGCTTCGGAGCCAAGAAATTCTGAAGCTGGTGGATGTTGAATTATATAAATAAATGTGCAAAATTAAAACGAAATAGATGAATAAATAAATTTGCAAATATAGAAACTGGTTCAGTTTCAGTCTAAATAATACTTTAGATCGATGACATTTTTATTATCTAGAAATAATATTTGTGTCTCTTATGCCAGAGCTGTCCATGTACCATGATTTTGGTAATTGTTTTCGGTGCTTATGTAGTCGCGAGCAAACTTGGTAGACCCTCGATCGTCCTGTATTTTCCTCAGCGGAGCAACCAGGATGTGACAGTCAGGGAGTGTGTGAGGGAGATTGAGGGAGAGAGAGAGAGAGAGAGAGAGAGAGAGAGAGAGAGAGAGAGAGAGAGAGAGAGAGAAAGAGATGAATAAAGAAAGAAAGAAAGAAGTGAGGGCTGCGTTTGCACGGTACTGAAATTACAGCTGAATGGACTGGTTCGACGTAAAATGAATTTCCTTTTTTGCTGAAGAACTCACCGCTCAATCCGAGAATCGATCATGAACCCAACATCCTGACAACTGAAAAGATAAGCAATGCTAGATTTCAAAACACACAGTCACGCTTTCTGTCGCTACTCAGTTCAAGTTTACTATATCGAATGATACGTTGCCTGTCGTTCAAAGCCCTTCGCTGGAGAAGAAATGATTTAATTAATAAGAAAAAACTTTGTAATTTAAATCCTTAATAATTAAATTGGATGTCCCCGGCCCAAATATTTTGCCTGTTATATGTTCAAACCGGCAAGATACGGCCTCTCACACTTACCCTACGGCGTAGTTCTAAAAATAAGCAGTCACATCATCCAAACCTCAAAGCTACGAGATGATGTATGCTTCATTCAGAATAATGTGTACATTCGACAGAGTAATCTGAATGTTAAAGGGTTACCTTAACCCCAGATAATCTATTAGCTATTTTGTCGATTGAATGCAAGGGCGGATTCAGAAGAAATGGCATGAGTACATCTCATGAACTTCAAAACAGGCCTGTGATAATGGCAGTTGGTGTTAACGACCACGTGAGGGAATTTGTGAACTCAATTTACATCACTAGCAGTCATCTAGTTTCAATGTGTGTAAGTGTATAACTGACCTAATGACCGATTCAACGAAAACCGCATATGTAACCTTGTTTACCTTACATATGAATAAACATGTCAGATTCCGCTCACTTCAGATGCAAGGTTGTATCGAGCATTTTCATGTTTTGTTACAAGCACAAAATACACATGTATACATACATGCATATATATATTACACAAGTGTGTGTGTATTTGTTTATTTTGTGTACTGTGTGCATGAACTTTTAGCTTTCATTGCTGTCTTTCTATTCTTTACTTATTGCTGCTTAACATTTTCACCCTTTTCCGATGAGTTTTTAATCCACCATAGTACTTTGATTAATATATATGCCCCACATATATATTAATCAAAGTGCAGGAATCCCTCGCTTTACGGAAGTAACCGATTCATGAAAATTTGACCGTAACGCGAAATTCCGTAATGTGAGATTACTTTTCCAATTGATTTTCATATTATCAAGTGAGATTGCGTTCCCATGGACATTTTTGAAAACCAAAAATGAAGCACAAGAAAACAACAGAGAACAAGTAACACGATCACCTTTATACATGAAAATAACTATTTCTAAACACGCCGTACAATACAGATACATGAAAACAAAAAAAAAAGAACATTTCAAGAGGAATATATTATGGAATTAATATGAATCGTAATAGTATGTTCAAACCACCCTTTACTAGCCAAAAAGGGATTTTGATTAAAATTTTCACCTTCATTTTTTGGTAAATCGTCAAATAAACATTTGGCTCTTTCTTGAATTACAATCATATACAATCATATTTATCGGCGGATATGAACCAGTCTAAATTAAATTGTTTATTATCATTCTCTCTATTTCATTCCCATACGATAAAGGCAAAGAATTCTGCCAATTCTGTAATAGTGAATTCCTTTATATTCTATTTTGATATATTCTATTTTCATATAAGTGATTTCTACCATTTTATATAATTTGAACACTGATTTTCTTCTTACATTTCACTTCCACTAGATATATCTATTTCCAAGCCTTTAAGCTTTTATTTTAATTCACATATCACTCTATATTTCTCCTTTATTAGTTTTATGCTTATTATTTTCTTTTACCCCTTCTCTTTCTATAGGCCACCTTTGACGTTATATCTACTAACAGTTTTTAAAAAAAACACTTAATAGATTTCCATTCATCATTATACACATTCATCACATTCTGCTAAAATGACTTATTGATGATTTTGGCTTCTTTCTTTCTTTCTTTCTTTCTTTCTCTGATGAGAAGATTACATTGGTTTACACCATTTTATTCCTTTTGGAATAATACCAATGTTGTCTTCGAAACATATGTCGTAAGTAAAAGAATTTGAATAATACCTGCGTTTAACTCCATTTATTTATTTATATATATTATACAAAATATTTCACATCAATCCGGAGTTTCTAACTTTACAAACAGGGTGTTACGTCCTTATTATCTGTGTGATGTTTTACTGGCCTGATAACTGTTTATTTATTTTTTCCGTGTTAATTGTAAACAAGGGGAAAATACACACATCCATTTATATATATA
>NC_068987.1:104931134-104940658 GCF_001194135.2 Octopus bimaculoides
ATATATAAGGGCATTACTATACAATAATGTCTCACGCTATGAAGGACTCTAAGGTCAGACACAACCATCGTGAGGCATTATTGTATAGTAATGCCCTTATATAAATATAAATATATATTTCGGGAATAAATGATGGATCTTTCCTTTATGTGGTTTTTTTCACGCTAGCTACTTGATAAATTCTTGTAAAAGAATTCGTCCTATTATTGAATTTATATATACATATATATATATATATAGAGAGAGAGAGAGAGAAAGAGAGAGAGTAAGAGATAGATACTCACGTTATATATACATGTGTGTATGTGTGTGCATGTATGTGTGTGAGGAGATGATAGTTTTTCAAGTCGTCAAATACATACTTTGATCTTAACTAAAACGCAGGTGACTATTGAGCTAAGGAAGTGTAGTTTTAAACTGTCAACACTTAAAAGCTACGCAATACGAGTCTCCGTAAGAGCAAAATTTCAGACCGTACACCGAAATTAATGGTCATATTATCTGCAACCTGTGTTGCCGTAACGTGGAGGATGCCTGTATACAGTATTATGGTTCCATCACCACCGATCTTGCCAATCGGTTTTGTCTCGAATGTTCGATAATTGGACGATTATCTAATTGTTGTGCTCGTTAGAGATGGTAGATATAGAAACAAATGGCGAATGTTCTCTGTTACTGAAAGTGGGGAAGTATATAAACACACATATGCATATACAAAAACACATAGTCTAATAGTCTAACACACACACACACACACACACACACACACACATGTACACACACACACACACACACACACACACACACACACACACACACACACACACACACACACACACACACACACACGTATTTTTACTCCACTCTAAATGCTTTGCAACGTTTGTTTTTGAAAGTAATGGTTTTCTGATTGCAACCCTCCCGTTAAATCCGGCTTTGTGCAGCTCCCGGTGAACAGTTTTTGTGGAAACTGGGTTCTCGAGGTGGTCATTAAGCTCTGCAGGAATTTTGGGAGTTGTACTTTCAAACAATTCGCGTAAGAATCCGACGGTCCCTATCTTAAAGTTTTGGTTTTCTTCCGGAGTTTTGTTTCGACGAGGAGGTTTTTTCCCACTTTCTTAAAGGCTGTCATTACTTTCGAGACAGTACTTCTGGATACACCAAATATTTCGGCTGTTTTCGTTACGCTAACGCCTGCCATACGAGCACCAACAATTTGACCTCTTTGAAAGTCCGATAGATCTGTCATTTTAATGAATCTTAATTACCTTTTTCTGATGATATCTAAAAAGAAAAAGCAATTATAGCAAAACTTATTAAGCAACACTAATATTAAATAAAAAAAAACATAAAAATAAACAAGCTTTTGGACAGTTTTATAGATATTTCAAAATTATGATACTATGATGCCAGGTGTTTCCATTATTTTGTCCAACCCCTGTATATACATACATACATACATACATGCATATGTTCTAGCGTTGTTGAATAACTGGAAGAACAGGAAATCAATGTATGTACTAGAATTTATTTGGTCGAATTCGATGATTCATTTCCTTGATGTACTCCACACACACACACACACACACACGCACACACACCAGCACACACAGAGACACACGCGCACACGCTCATACATACATATATACATATATACAATTTAAAAGGCGGCGAGCTGGATAGAAACGTTAGCACGCTGGGCGAAATGCTTAGCGGTATTTCGTCTACCGTTACGTTCTGAGTTCAAATTCCGTCGAGGTCGAGTTTGCCTTTCATCCTTTCGGGGTCGATTAAATAAGTACCAGTTACGCACTGGGGTCGATGTAATCGACTTAATCCGTTCGTCTGTTCTTGCTTGTTTCCTCTGTGTGTAGCCCCTTGTGGGTAGTAAAGAAATAATACATACAATTTAATAAATATGTATTTTCCAAATCGTGTATATCTTTTTATTCTTTTAAGTTGTGTCAGTGATTTATATATATGTATGTAGGTATGTATTTCATTATTCAGTTTTAATTCAAGCTTTCTTGCCAATAGAGAAAGAATCGGTTTCTAGCCTAGATCCAGGGCTCCTCCTTCATTGCAAGTTCAACGTCAACAACAGGGTATATGTTTGTATGTATTTATGTATGTTTGCAAATGTTCAGACCTGAATGGTGCCGGATTAATGATTTTGCCAAATTACAAACTGGTTACGAAAGACAACCGACAGAGTAAGAAGTAACCCAAGGCTATAGTTGAAGACATCCGCCTAATGTGCCACGCAGTGGGACTGAGACCGAATCCATGTGGTTTCACCAAGAACTAACCAACTCATATTACCTTTAAAATACTCCTCGTAATGTCGTTAATAAAGAAAAAGAAATCTCAAAATAAGAGAATTTTTTACAAAAACAAAGTAAAATGAAGCGTTAAGTGAAAGTCTATTGAAAATTTAATGACTTATTCACAAGACTACATCTCTTCAGCTTTCAAAGTTCAGAGCTGGAATTTGGCACTAAGCACATTAACTTGTCTTGAGGTGAATGGCTGTCAGGATTAGCATCTCAAGGTGAAGAGCTCTCGGGGTTTTTATATTCCTTCATCCTGAAGGTGACTAAGATATCAACGACTGATGAGTGGCAGCATATCTGACTGAACAATTGTTGAAGTCAGAGAATTTTCAAGAGCTGTTTGTCTCTTTGTCTTTTCTATTTTTTTTTTTTTGTTTCAATCATTAGACAACGGCCACGCTGTTGCATCGCCTTGAAGAATTTTTTAGTCGAATGTATTGACCTCAGTACTTGCGTCATTTTCCTTCTTTTCATAGGCCTGGTACTTATTTTATCGGTTTTCTTTTGTCGAACTGCCAAGTTACAGAGACGTAAACACACAAGCAGCAATTCTTAAACGGTGGTGGTTGTGTGGAGAAATACAGACACAAAGACAAAAATACACACGCATACATACATACATACATACATACGACGGGGTTCTTTCAGTTTCCATTTACTAAATCCATTCAAAAAGACATTGCTGAATCCGAGGCTATAGTAGAAGACACTTGCTCAAGATTCCACGCAATGAGACTGAACCCCGAACCACGGTGTTGGAAGACAAGCTTCTTATCACACAATCAGGCCTGCGCTTTTTATCTACATTTTTAAAACACATCTTGCCAGCTAAGATATTTTATATATTTTGTACTTACTTCGATTAGTTTATCTTGCAGCCTGTAAAATTTCAGTATTACTTCTTACTTATAAAACTACGTTAGTCTAGACTTTTTAATCAATAGAAAAATCTTCTGTTACATTTTCTTCCTTTTCCTCGCTGTTCTCTTCTCCAATTATAGTTATAGACTTACAATCATTTGTACAATTTCTGAGAGAGTTTAATAATGAACAGAAGATGCATCTCCAGCTACATTAAAACGTTCCCACACGTTATATCCATCGATCCTCGAAGCATTAATCTTTTGCAGCAGGATTAGTTAAATAATGAGCGTAGGAAAATGGATCATTTATATTGTGTTTTCCCTTTGGAAGCCCTAAATTCTTTAATAATTCCCGATGTTTTCATCAAATACAAAAGGAAATAATCTCTCGTTGTTATCATTGTCAGACATACAGATGCATCCCGAGGGTTGGTACATTCATTCAAGTAATACTAGCCAGTTTGTCTAAATATCCAATATATATATTTATGGTACGTCAGTAACTTTCTTTCTCTCATTTCTTTCCACTAGAAATAGAACATGGAAAAATTGAGACCATGGCTGAAAAACAAAGACATGCATGTTGTTCTTTCACAGCCATGTTCCACCACTAAGATGTAGCTGTATAAGGCGGCGAGCTGGCAGAAACGTTAGCACGCCGGGCAAAATGCTTAGAGGTATTTCGTCTGCTGTTATGTTCTGAGTTCAAATTCCGCCGAGGTCGACTTTGCCTTTCATCCTTCAAGGGTCGATAAATAAAGTACCAGTCACGCGCTGGGGTCGATGTAATCAACTTAATTACTGTGTCTGTCCTTGTGTGTCCCCTCTATGCATAGCTCCTTGTGGGCAATAAAGAAATAAGATGTAGCTGTATTTTGTTGCCAGCCCATATAGTTGGGTGAGATAACTGTTGTTTCCTGAAAGGTTTCGTTCTTCAGATAAATACTCTTTTACTGGACACAGGGGTGGAAGACGTGAACATTAACGTTCCCGTCCAGCTCCATGGCCACCAAGATCTTGTTTACCTCAAGATCCAAAACAACATTTTCTACCCAGCAGATCGATCACAGCCGACACCAAAAGGTATGTATAACAAGTAGCGATCAAAGATGAATGCGAGTTCGTACTTTATGGAAAATGTGATCTTGTCTAATGAATTTATAATAGTTTAATGAGATCTGATTTGATAGACCATTTGACAGACCACAGAATTATACTTGGTACATAACTTATCGAATTTTACCTAGCTGGGATTTGAAAACGGATCCTAGAAAGAGGGAACCTAACTAAACACCAGTCAAGCACGTAACCCACTGCGAATTCTGCAAATCGACTGACCTTGATGATGATGATGATAATAATATTAAGAAGAAGAAGAAGAAGAAGAAGAAGAAGAAGAAGAAGAAGAAGAAGAAGAAGAAGAAGAAGAAGAAGGGTTTCAAATTTTGCCACAGGGCTAGCAATTCGGGGGAGTGGGTAAGTCGATTACATTGACCTCAGTGTTTAACTGGTACTTATTTTATCGACCCCAATAAACAAAGTCGACCTCGGCGGAATTTGAACCAAGGATGTGAAGTCGCACGAAATAACGCTGAACATTTTGCCCGGCGTGCTAACGACTCTGCCAGCTCGTCGCCTCTTAATAATAATATTAATAATAATAATAATAATAATAATAATAACAATAATAATAATAATAATAACTATTATTATTATTATTATTATTATTATTATTATTATAGTTGTGATAGTGGTGGTGGTGGTGGTGGTGGCGGTGACTGTGAGGTTGATGGTGGTTGTGATGGCCGTCATACATTAAAGAAATACGAATAAATAAATAAATAAATAAGTTCTCAAGAAGACGTTGAGATCTTAATTAGCTGCAACAGTTTCTCATCTGGAACCATTAAAACAGCAGCTAATTATTAACTTAGCGGCAACAGTGAAGTTAAATTGCAGAACATTCTTTCCATGACCTTAGAATATAATTATCATTGGAAGAGTAATTTGTAGAATAAGTTTTCCTTTTTCTTTTTTTTTTTTCTGAGAGTTTACAGTTCGAGATGTGAAATAGCTGCGCAAAAATATATTTTGCGGGGCGGTGTTTGGTAATTATTTCTTTTATCTCCAAAATAATATAAATATCAAATGACATGGCTGGAACATGGAATCAGTAATCTGTGTGACGTTAATCCACAATTATATGGTAAAAGGTGTTGGTGATATTTGAGTTGGAACCTGGACCTACGCGGTTGCGTGCGAAGCAAGTTTCTTAACCAGTATTTCTTTTTTAGTTTTTTATTATAATTATTATTATTATTATTATTATTTTATGTTTGACTTTTGTTTTGCATTTGTACAAGTTGGACCCAAATCTCACCCAGAGACCTCAAGAGACAACAAGTTAGAAGTTCATGTAGGTGTTATGCCTAGGGTACCATATATTTGGATTTGTACAGTTTTGTTCAAGTGAATGTTTAAGAAACCATAAGAAAATTATGTGTTTGCTTTAAAATTTGAGATCACATAGACAGTATTTTACGTAGGATATGGGCAGTTCCTATGAGCATTATCTTTTGAACTTCAGCCATTTTGGGGTTTCCTGGAATCTGATCTAGGTAGTAATCAGCCCGTTTCGCTGTCATTCCCAGGGCACCTATGACAATAGGTATTGTTTTCGTCTTCAGATTCCACATTTTGCTAATTTCTATTTCAAGATCTTTATATTTGCTCAGTTTTTGGTAGGTCTTGACAGATACGTTTATATCGATTGGGACAGTCATATCAATGAGGAGGCGTTGTTCAGTAGTTTTATTTTTATAACGTGCTTTCACTTCACTACCGAGCGCAGCTCTGTGCGCCTTGGGTATGTGCTGTGGTTTGCTGTGATGTCTTATGGTTACTGTATTGAAAGTGTTTTGCGTAGGATGTGTGCAGTACCCAGTAGTGCAATTTTCTGTATGTTATATATATTTTAAGTCCTGGTGTTTTTGTTATTTATTTGTCTGAATATTTTATTATTATTATTATTATTATTATTATTATTATTATTATTATTATTATTGAGTGAGAGAGCAGTGCATGCCATCAAAGTGACACGGGTAAAATATACGAAGCCCATTATACCCATCATGACTACCCGTCTGATAAGGGTACACCAGGCACATGCATCACAACCATATGTGCGCGACATGGTGATCTCATATCACGATAAACAACCCATGACCTCGTAGGTGGGGCCCAGCTAGAATTTTCTTCAGGTCGAGTAGCCCATCCCGCTCAAAAGGTCCCTGAATAAGTTTGTTTAAGGATGTTGAGCAAAACACCTATGTTTCCAAAGGTGAATTATTCAAACCCCAAAGAGTTCCTCTCAACACATGGCTATGATGCTCCCCCACTACTTCTGCTCATGATCAGAGATGCACCTATCGTCAGTCAATCTATGAGAGAGAATTAGCTTCTAATTTGAGCTGCTCAAAATACAAAGCAGGTGCCTCCTCGTTACCTCGTCTACCTTTGAAACTTATATAGCTGGCGTAGGTTCTATCTGATTTCATTATATCACAGAAACCATGACCTAGAGAGATGTTCTTTTAGCTGTTTAACCCCTGGTCAACTCTGATTAGACAGACCTATGTTGCAAAGCGTTAAAGCCATAAGCATCTGCTGTTTAAAATTTTTTATTTTATTCTATTTATTTATTTATTTATTTATTTATTTATGTTTTGGCAAACCTTTCAATTATCTTTTTCGCCCTCTCCTAGTAGCATATTACACAATGTCTGCTCAGAAGTCTTTATTTTAAACAACAAGATGTGAACTGAGGAGGTTTTGGCACGTGTTTTGGCAACCGGTGTTGGTGTTTTTACGTTCTCGTAACTTAGCGGTTCGGCAAAAAGAGTGTGATAGAATGAGTACTAGGCTTTAAAATGAAATAAGCACTGGGGTCGATTCATGGGATTAAAAACATTTCAAAGCGGTACTCCAGCATGGCCGCAGTCAAATGACTGAAACAAGTAAAAGAATAAAATAATATATATGTATACAACGGTCTTGTCTCAGTTTCAGTCTACCAAATGCACACACAGGCTTTGGTCGGCCCAAGACACTTGCCCAACGTTCCATGCAGTGGAATTGAACCCGGGACCATGTGGTTGGGAAGCAAGTTTCTTATGAAACAGCCATGCCTTCGTCTATCCTTTCAAAAGAAAATTTGGTTAGCCTTGAGTTGATAGAGATTTCGTTACTTTCCAGAAAATCGAGCGTACTCGAAGACCGCCCCCTCAATAACTTGGTAGCCCACTTCGTACACAGTCGTTGCTGCTGCTGCTACCCCTGCTACTGCTACTCTTGTTGCTGTTGATGATGATGCTGCGGAGGAGGATGAGGATGATGATGATGACATGATGGTTTTATGAGGTTATAGTTGTGATGGTAATGGTGGTGGTAGTGGTGATGGTAATTGTAGGGTGGGTGTGGGGGGTGCTTACTGTTGTTAGTGGTGGTGAGGGTGGTGGGATGATTGCTGCTGCTGATGATTATGATAGTGATGATGATGATGATGACGATGATGATGATGATGATGATGATGATGATGATGATGATGATGATAATGATGTAGCTCTTTGTTGTTGAGCAATCTTTCGTTTCTAGAGTTAAGTATGCCATATTTCTTAGTTGAAACCATTGTTTCAGCTGCTAGATTTGATGTCGGCACTTTTCCCTCCTCGAGAAATGAGATGGTCGACGATGGGGGAGAATAATATGTGAGAAAGAGAGAGAGAGGATGGAAGGCAGAACGTGAAAGAGAGAAAGCGAGAAAGGGAGAGAGAGAGAGAGACACTGCGTGAGAGATGATAATAAGAGACAGTAACAGAGAGAGAGAGAGAGGGATCGAAAGAGAGAGAGAGAGAGAGAGAGAGAGAGAGAGAGTGAGAGAGTCAAAGATAGAGACAACCCATGAAAGGGAGATGGAGAAAAATAGCGAGAAAGACATTAAGGGAGAACGAGAGAGAAAGAAAGGGAGAGAGAATGAATGTGTGAGAGAGATAGAAGTACGTGCAGAAAGAGAGAGGAAGGGAGAGAGAGAGAGGGGAGAGAAAGAAAGAAAGAAAGACAGAAAGAAAGACAGAAAGAAAGAAAGAAAGAAAGAAAGAAAGACATAGAGATTTAGAAACACAAGAGTTATAAAGAGAGAGAGATACGGTAAGACAGAAAAAGACAAAGAAAGAGAGACATATAGAAAAAGAGAGATAGAGAGAGAATATGTTTGAAATACAGGGGGAGATAGAGAGAGCCTGAGTGAGAGAGAGAGAGAGAGAGAGAGAGAGAGATAGAAAGAGAGAAATAAGAGATGAAGGAAGGGTGAGGCAGTATGAGAAGTAGAAGGGAGAGTTAGATACACACATAGCACTTTTGATCTGTTGTGCATGACAAGTAGATTTGTGATTTACTGTGCATATCAAACAGATTTATGATCTGTTGTGCATTACAAATAGCACTGTGTATTCCTGCTTCACATTACAGTGATGTGCACACAAAAAGTCAAGAGGAGAGATTTTAAAAGTTGCTAGGTAAGAAGAGAGAAGCCCATGTCACAATAGCTATCTAATTGACAGTTACCGTTTCTTGGCTAGCGTTCGCTCTTTTATAAATGTACCATTTTTAACATTATTAGTAGGACAAAAACTTTAGCTCTGTTTTATTCGGAGTTTGTTTGTTTGTTTGTTTTTTTATGTTTTTTAGCTAATATTTTTCTTTTTTGGTTTTTTATTCTTCATAATCTATGTTTTTCTTTGTTTATGTCGTTCCCAATACAGACGTACGACTTTAGTTCGCTGGTTTTGGTGTTTGTGCGTGCATGTATGCCTCTCTGTGTTATGTGTACATATATAAATTTATTTGTGTGTGTGTGTGTGTGTGTGTTTATGTTACGTTTAAGGGAGTGCTTTTATATATATATTGATTTTTTTTAATTTTGTTTTTGTAGTTTTTCTTGTTGCTTTCTTGGCATGTTTGTCTTATTTACCTGCTTATCTGTTTAAGATTTACTCGCCCTGATTCTTTCGTTATATTTTTGCCTCAAATCTTTCACTCTAACACGGTGTACTTACAGACACACACAGACAGACAGACACACACACACTAATACATGTACACATGTACATATATAGATAGAATGATACGTACAAACATATATATTTATATGCATATACACGCAGATATTTGCACATATGTATATATATATATATATATATATATATATATAAATATATTTAGAACAAGAATATAGCATGTCATGATGCATGTATGTATGTCCGTATATATA
>NC_068987.1:104943156-104945933 GCF_001194135.2 Octopus bimaculoides
ATATATATAGAGAGAGAGAGAGAGAGAGAGAGAGAAACAGAGAGAGAGAAACAGAGAGAGAGAAACAGAGAGAGAGAGATGGAGAGAGAGAGAGGAGGGGAATGAGACAGGTATATAAAACAGTCATACAGAAACATGTCGATATACGTTTAATTATTTGTTTATGTTCTCATATCATACACAAACACAGACATACACGCACACATACACATGCGTCTATGCATGTATACACTCAAACACAAATATATTTTACTGCCATTGACAAAATAAATAAATAAACAAGTAAATAAATATACAGACGTTACTCTTTCATCTTCAACAAAGTGCTGAATGCAATGTTTCAAAGGTCACGTGCCCTTCCATTTCGCAATTAGTCTACCAGGTTGTAAAACGTTATACCAATTTCACGTAGGAAACACATCGTAGATTTTCAATGATAATGCTTTGACGGTGGCATAACGAGTTCAACTAAGTGATTCCTGGGTCAGATATTATAGAAGCTACGGTAGAAGCTTTCAAATTTGATTGATGGAGGTAAATATTGTAAACGTCATACGGAAAGATAACAAGTATATTGCCAAGGTGAGCAGCTTCAACACCTTTTTTTTATTATTATAAGTTATGAATCTACAACCATTGCTTGTAATATGCAATATTACAAGGAAGCATGGAATCTATCTATCTATCTATCTATCTATCTATCTATCTATCTATCTATCTATGTGTCTTACTCCCTGTTTGTCTGTCGCTCTATCAATCTATCTGTCAATATACTCACATATGTATACATGGGGATGTGTTCACAAGCATATATATATATATATATATATATATATATATATATATTTGCATACACACATAAATATATACATATATATGCAACTATACATAGGTGCTTACATACACATACAGAGATAACATAGGTATTTATATATAATTATATATATACATATTTCTATATGTGTATATGTATTTATATGTACATAAATAAACACAGGATTTATACACACACACACACACACACACATATATACACACATACACACACACACAAAAACGCACACACATAGAACTTAAATGCGGGCTACTATACGTTTCCTGTTCCGATAGTGAAGTAGACGGGCGACCTTGTATAGAGTGCCATATACTATCTAGCAATCTGTTAGGTTCATATATATTGATGCATGGATTCTTAGGTTGCATAGGTTTGATTTCACAAACCGGTGAAATAATATACAAAGAGAAAAGGAGAACACGTATTTCTCTAATGACTGCCTGCAAAGCCGCATAAATGGCAGAGCATCTATCAATATAAGTGCCTTACAGTAAACTCAAAGCCTTGAATCACTTACATACCTTGCCCTCCAACAACAACCTATCTTGGCCATTGGGCCGAGGTATAAATATGTTTTTGATGCGACACATCTTAATTCATCGAACTTTGAGCCATACTTACGTAACATAGAACAGCGTCAGACAACAGTTACAAAATATATTTAAAAAGGTAAATGGATGAGAATACTTATGCATGTCTGCGTGTCCATGCGTGTTTGTACGTACGAATGTATTCTTGTATGTAAATATGTATGAATGCATACATGTATATGCGTGAGTACGTACGTATGTATATAGTTCAAATTTATAGAAAAACAAAGACGAAGACAGGTGTAGGAAGTCGGGAAAAATAGAAATGTTTTTTTTATGTTTCGAGCCTACGCTCTGCGACAGAAAGGAATCAGAGAAAGTAAATATTGAGAGAATGAAAAACACGTGTTGAAGTCAGTGGGCCAACATGGCGAATGATATACGTATATATATATTTATGTACGCGTGTAGTTATGGAATTATGTATGCATGCATGTATGTATGTATGTATGCAATTATGTATGTATATAATTATGCATGCATATACATGCGTGGATACATACGTATGTATATATGTTTGTACGCATGTATGTATATATGTATATAATTATGTATGTAATGTTCGTTTTTCTCTTTAATTTAGATTTAATTTTAAACGGTTATCAGCATGGTCGCAAAGTTAAAAAAGTAAAGTTATAAAGTAAAGGATATACACACACATATATATAAGTGTGTGTGTATATATATATATATATATATATATATAATTATATATATAGCGGTTGCCTGTTCATGACATTTTTCACACTCCAACTGCCATCATTACAGCTAGTAAGTAATCCCAAGCCCCCAGAAACAGCTGTCGGAACTAAAAATCAATGCTCTCAACCCTTAATTTTCTGTATCTTTTGTACTACATGTGTTTTGAAAATACATGTGTAATGCAAATACATAAACATTTACAATACATGAGTATTGATCTTCTGAATATTTTGGGGGGTTGTTTTTGCACTCTAAATATATATATTTATCACTATCCATGATAGATCGCTAACCACTACACACATTTTTTTTCTCTCCTTGTTTGTTTCTGTGTTCCTTTCTGTGGAAGAGCGTAGGCTCGAAACATTAAAGACGTTTTCAATTCCCGAGTATTATACTAATACATCTATTTGTTTTCTACATCACCTGTCTTCGTCTGTTGTTTTTTTGTGAATTCTCCCTATTATAGTCAAATATATCCCTACATATATTTACATGTATATATGTATACTTATATGTATATTTTATATATATATATATTATGTATCAAATCCAAGCATGTTTATCTGTTTATTTGCAACATTATCTCTCTCTAACTATATATATATATATATATATATATATATATATATATATATATATATATATAT
>NC_068987.1:104946041-104946712 GCF_001194135.2 Octopus bimaculoides
TATATATATATATGTGTGTGTGTGTGTGTGTGTGTGTGTGTGTGTGTGTGTGTGTGTGTGTGTGTGTGTGTGTGTACATGCTACATATATGCACATATTTAATGATGTTCTTCAATAGTCAACAAGTCTAAAGTATTCAATATATTATAAAAATTAGAGTTTATATACACGAAAATATCGACCTTTTACCAACTGGTATATTTCTAGACCTGTTACACTCATCTTCAGAGCTCACAGCGTGATTTCTCTAAATGAGCGAAGATACACTTGAAACTTTTGGGCCAGTGGAAGGTCGATATGACCTCTGAAGATGATGTAGAAAGAAACTTGAAACACGTCTAGAAATGCATCGTCAGTATATACATATAAATATATACGCGCACATACCTATTCACAAACGTACACGCACGCACACGCGGGCGCGTATATACATAAATTCACACGTGCACTCGCATACTGGTGAATGTGCTGTCCATCGACGCATATATTATTGCTTGTATATGTTAATATATACGTGTGTTTGTACGTAGAAGGCTATACAGAACACCAATGTCTCTCTTCATATATGTATATATATATATATCTGTTTATCACTCTCTCTCTCCTCATCTGTATATATATATATATATATATATATATATATATATATATATATATATATATATATATAT
>NC_068987.1:104946803-104949105 GCF_001194135.2 Octopus bimaculoides
TATATATATATATATATATATATATATATATATATATATATATATACATATACATATATACACACACGCATATATATATATATGTATGTATGCTTACGAATTACATGCCTGTTTCTGTTTGTATTAATGCATATATATGTATATGAATATAATTATCACGATGATTTTATCGGAAAGGTTACAGTGACATTTCTTACCATATACATACATACTAATATATATATATATATATATATAGATAGATAGATAGATAGATAGATAGATAGATAGATACATATATATGTGCATATACATTCATATATACACATACATACATACATACATACATACATACATACATACATAGAATATACACATGCAACATGCCATCGCAGTTTAAATGCACCAATATATTCATGCACCAAATTATTCATGCTGTTTACAACTTACCTCCAGTCAAGATACGCCGAACCTATTTCGTATGATATCAATATCGATTCCAGAGTATCGAGTACTAATCAATTATGAGCACATTTAATAACATGCATGTTGTAACTGACCATCTCGTTATATATATAGATCTTTTCATATATTCGTCTATTAATCAATACGTATTATCTAAAGGAATATTTAATGTATTGCTGTATAATTACATAGTGTTGCTTGACCCCCCTCAATCGAATAAATCTTTGATCAAAGGGGTTAACCTGATCTGGTCGAGTAGACCTATAGTCAAAGGCGTTATAATCGTGGCCAGGCCAAATCTTCTGTGTTTACATCTATCATCATAATTTGCATATATTTATTTATCTGTTTGTTGAGGTTGTAGCGTTTGTGAATTGTCATGGATTCGGTGGCTATTTCTAGTATGCCGATCGACTGGGTAAAGGCCCTTTCATTGTCTCTGACAATATAAAGCGTGGTGAGTGTATATATGTGTGTATGTATGTGTTGTGTGTGTAACAAGGTGTGTGTAACAAGGTGTGTGTAACAAGGTGTGTGTAACAAGGTGTGTGTAGATAGATAGAGAGATAGATAGATAGATAGATAGGTAGATAGGTAGATAAACACACGCAAATAGACATCACACACGCACACAAGGTCTTTCAATACATTATGTGTAGCCGTCGGTGCAATTGGGTACAAGCTCTTTCAGCGGTTTTGAAATAACTGTTTCTAACACAAGCGCCAAATCTGAGGATCAGCAATATTAAGTTGAGGGGCTTTGTTGATTACATTGACTCTAGAACTTCATTTTTTTCGTCGACCCAGAGAAATAGTAAACGATGTTGTCCCGCGCAGGATTTGAACTCAGAACTTCCTCGACGACCTCGAAATTTCTGCGCTTTCACCAATCTAATAAAAGGTCAGCAATTTTTGATGAGAGGTCGTTAGTCAGGTTGATCGAGTACAGTGTTATTGCTGTTATTGTTTGTTCCTTCTCAAGCCATGCATGGTTCATAAGGACCGCATTCCTGGTTTCATTGGCGTATAGGTCCCCACCTGGACGGGACGCCGGTCTGTTGCTGGTGAGCTGCTAGATGCAGTAGGAAAGAGTGAGAGAAAGTTGTGGCGAAAAAGTCAGCAGAAGTTCGCCATTACATTCTGCCGGAGCTGTGTAGAGCTTAGGTGTTTCGCTCATAAACCCACACATCGCCCGGTCTGAGATTCGAACCCGCGATCCCTCGACTGCGAGTCCGCTGCTCTAACCACTGGGCCATGTGCTTCCACGAGTGCAGTATTACGGCTGTAGTTTACTTTTATTTTTCTCGAAACCAATAGATTGGCAGAATCGTTGAACTTGTTAAGGCGGCGAGCTGGCAGAATCGTTACACGCCGGGCAAAATGCTTAGCAGTATTTCGTCTGCCGTTACGTTCTGAGTTCAAATTCCGCTGATGTCGACTTTGCCTTTAATCCTTTCGAGGTCGATAAATTAGATGCCAGTTACGCACTGGGGTCGATGTAATGGACTTTGTCTGTCCTTGTTTGTCCCCTCTATGTTTAGCCCCTTGTTGGCAATAAAGAAATAAGAAACGTTAGCATACGAGCAAAATGCTTAGCGTTACTTCGAGCTAGCAGAAACGTTAGCACGCCGGGCGAAATGCTTAGCGGTATTTCGTCTGCCACTGCGTTCTGAGTTCAAATTCCGCCGAGGTCGACTTTGCCTTTCATCCTTTCAGGGTCGATAAATTAAGTATCAGTTACGCACTGGGGTCGATATAATCGACTTAATCCGTTTGTCTGTCCTTGTTTGTCCCCTCTGTGTGTAGCCCCTTGTGGGCAGTAAAGAAATAGGTACTTCGTCTGTCTTTACGTTCTGAG
>NC_068987.1:104949341-104953213 GCF_001194135.2 Octopus bimaculoides
CATAGCCAAATTCACTAACGATTCTGCCAACCCGCCGTATTCAACTGAATGTTTATTCTACATACATCAAGTGATTTTATCAATAGCTCTTATTCATTCGAGTGATTTATTACATTCACTAATGGACTAAACTAGTGTTGTGGCTATTAAGTCTTCACAAATTTGTTGTTCTTTTACAAATGGAATAACATACTTACCAGTTTCACCAAATAATGTCGAGATAATGTCTAGGCTAAATATTCATAATGTTTAGCAATGTATTTCTCTCTCTCTCTCTCTCTCTCCCTCTCTCTCTCTCTCTCTCTCACTCTCTCTCTCTCTCTCTTTCTCTCTCTCGTATATTATCTGATTTGTATGTTTGTCTATCTATCTTACCCTCTCACTACCTTTTCCTTCTCCCTCACCTTCTCTACGCTATATCTCTAACCATCTCAAAGAATCAACATTTACTGCTGTACGTGTGTGTATATAGATGTATATACACCCATACAAACATACACACTCACAGGCACACACACCGCAACGCACCTATACGCACACATAAACACACATATATACATTCATAAGCACATACACACAAACACACCTACAGCTGTATGTATATATATACATAAACATAAGCACGCAACCACACACACAAGTTCGAGTGTACAATGGAAAAAGGAATCATAACACTGTTGCTTTTTAACTTGCAACATAACGGTTGCCAGACACAATTACTTCTAAAATTCTTTGTTGAAAATGTTCAAGGTTCGTAAACATGTTAAGAGGGAATTGCATAATTCTAGACCTTTAAATGCCAAAGTGCTGCCAATAATAACGTCTGAGAAAGTGAGAATTATTATTACTGTTTTCTATCTTTAATGCCAATATCGGGAAGCAGGTTTCATAGTCTTCTGTAAATAGTAATTCTTTCTGGTATAAAGCACAAAGCATGGAATTATTTGGGAGATGGAGCCAGTCGATTACATCGAGTCCAAGGTTCAACTTGTACTTAATTCATCCACCCTGAAACGATGGAATACAAAGTCGACGGAAATTGAGCTGAAAGAGTAAAGCCGGAAAAAATACTGCTCGGTGTTTTGACCGGTGTGGTAAGTATTCTGATAACTAGCTGCCTTGATAATAATAATAATAATAATAATAATAATAATAATAATAATAATTATAATAATAATAATAATAATAATAATAATAATAATAATAATAATAATAATAATAATAATACTTTCCTACGTAAAATACTGTCTATGTGATCTCAAATTTTAAAGCAAACATAATTTTCTTATGGTTTCTTAAACATTCACTTGAACAAAACTGTACAAATCCAAATATATGGTACCCTAGGCATAACACCTACATGAACTTCTAACTTGTTGTCTCTTGAGGTCTCTGGGTGAGACTTGGATCCAACTTGTACAAATGCAAAACAAAAGTCAAACATAAAATAATAATAATAATAATAATAGTGGAGATGGACAAGAAACAATAAATCATATTATCTCTGGCTGCCCAGTCCTGGCTAAGAAGGAATATATTCACAGACACGACAGAGCTGGGACCTATATACACTGGAAGCTATGCCAACACTATGGAATAACAACAGAAAAAAGATGGTATAAACACACGCCAACAAATTTCCCCCGGACAGTTTGTATGATAAAATTCACTTTTATATTTAAAGGTTAAAGATCAGTGAGATTGCAGGCTCAATCTTGATACTAAATGTAACAAAGCTCACTGTTCGAATTGTTTGGCTAATGACGGTCGCTATCAGTAAAACCTGAATGAAAGTATAAACAAAAGAAAGCAGAATTTAGTGAGATAAACGTCTCAAGCGGGTTCCTTTATATTCTGAAGGTTTTATCCGTCCTTAACGAAAGAAACTGACCCACAGTCACTCTAATCTCTAATTCTTCTTGTATATATCTTGTTCAGCAGTAACAAAACCACTTTATTATCTTCTTTGAATTTTATTAAATTAATTCTCTTTATTTTTCCATACAATCATGTGCAATATGGCCACGGGTTGGCAGAGTCGTCCGATCGAAAGATGAAATAAATTTGTTTGCGTCTTCTGCATTTTGTGTCCTATCCATGCAGAAGTAAGTTTTGACTTTCTTCCATTGGGGATCCATAAATAAAAAAATAAGATCAATACTCGAATCTCTGTTTCTCTCCCCGACGCTCGCTCTCTCTTTTCCGTATCAATCTATCTATCTATCTATCTATCTATCTATCTATCTATCTATCTATCTACCTACCTATCTCTTTATCTATCTATCTATCTATCTATCTATCTATCTATCTATCTATCTATCTATCAGTCTATCGTCTTTGTCGTCCAGAAGGCCAGCAATTTTGAAGGAAGGGAGTTATTCGATAGTATTGACCACAGTAATTCACTGATACTCTATTTAATCAACCCCAAAAGGATAAAAGGCAAAACTGACATCGATGTGCGATTTGAACTTAGAATTGTAAAGAACCAGAAAAAAAGTCACGATCTAATTAACACCAACATCTTCATCCGCTAGTCAATCATGTACCTTCTGTGCAGGACTTGATGTGGTAGAATGAACAGCCACCTCACCTTCAAACAAACACTAAAATAACGGAGATAACGTAGTTGGAATGACTTTGAAAGGCGGGATGGGCATGAAATTTGTCCAGTTTAGCTAAAGGCAGTATAAATAGTAATGAAATAGCAAGCAACACTTCAGCATGTCATCAGCTGCGATCATCGTCGTCATCATCATCATCACAGCCATCATCATCACCACCAATATCATCATCCACCTCATCATCATCATCACCATCATCATCTTCGTCGCCGTCGTCATAGTGATCATAATTATCATCGTCTTCAATACCATTACTACTACCATCATAATCCTCAGCATCATCATAATCATCATCATTCGTCGTCGTCATTATCATCATCAATATCGTCATCATCATCATCATCATCATCATCATCATCATCATCATCATCATCATCATCATCATCATCATCATTATCTTCATCGTTCGTCATCATCATCATCATCATTGTCATCATCACCGCCGCCATTACCACCATTATCATCATCATCATTCGTCATCATCACCATCATCATCATCAGAATTACCACCACTACCATCATCATCATCATCATCATCATCATCATCATCAACATCATCACCGTAATCAACATCAGCAACCCTATCATGAACAATAACAACATTACTATCGACATGGCCTCATTCAGCTGTCTCTTTGTTCTACGAAATGATTAATTATATAATTATTATTAACAATGCCGCCAGCCTATACCATAATCTATCTATGTTAGTTATTTATTTATGTCTGTATACCAATGTATCTTCCACTCATTACAACCCTCACCCTATACACTCACACACCCACACACACACATACTGCCCTAGGTCCTTCTTAGTCTCTTTTCCCTCCTTTCCGTCCTCTACTTAACGCACTCTCTCTTTCCCTCTCATTCTCTCTCTGAATATATATACATACATGCATATATATATATATACATATATATATATATATATATATATACTACACACGCACATACACACACACACATTTATATATACATACATGCATACATACATACATACATACATATGCATATGCATGTGTGTATATGCATATATATATGTATGTGTGTGTATGTATATGTGCATCTATATATACATATATATAGGCATATATCTATATATACCTTTATATATATATACATATATGTATATATATAAAAGGTATGTATAGATATATGCCTATATATATGTATATAAGATATATGCCTATATATATGTATATATATATATATATGCACATATATATATATATATATATATATAGA
>NC_068987.1:104953223-104953748 GCF_001194135.2 Octopus bimaculoides
AGAGAGAGAGAGAGAGAGAGAGAGAGAGATAGAGAGAGAGAGAGAGAGAGAGAGAGACGCACACACGCATATATGTGTTTGCAAGCGCGTGTGTGTGCGTGTGTGTGTGTGTGCGTGTGTGTGAATGTACATGTATGTATTTATGTATGTATCTATTCAGAACAATACAATTCTCTCTAAGGGATTAAGTCGATTACATCGACCTCAGTGTGTAACTGGTACTTAGTTTATCGACCCCCGAAAGGATGAAAGGCAAAATGGACCTCGGCGGAATTTGAACTCAGAACGTAACGGCAGACGAAATGCCGCTAAGCATTTAGCCCGGCGTGCTAACGTTTCTGCCAGCGCACCGCCTTATATCCTCTACATAATTAGCTTACTGCCTCCATCGAATTGACGTTGCCTGAACAGGAGCACAGTATACGACGCGTCAGGTGTTGAAATGTTCGCTGAGCAACATCAGATGAAGTTTTTGCTCGGTCAAGGAATTGAAACGACGATCTCACGATGGTTACAACATAGATA
>NC_068987.1:104954174-104961742 GCF_001194135.2 Octopus bimaculoides
AGGTCATAGGGTTATGCTCAAGATGGCTCCGTCGTTCACACGTGCCATCCTTGCTACATTCACCCATCTTTTTTTGAAGCATTCACTAGACAAGACTTCCCTTTCTACTCTCACCTTCCTCTTCAGGTGATACTATAGATAGATAGATAGATAGATAGATAGATAGATAGATAGATAGATAGAGAAGCATGCCTCTACATATCAATATAGTATATTTTCTTTCCATTTGTCTGCTTAGCTATGGAGACTTTATCTCCAAGTCTTCCAATATGTCACTCCTCTACAATTTCTTTCTCTCTTCCCCTCTCTATATCCCCATCACTTTCTCTTCCCCATCTCTACTACACTCCCCATATTTCTTAACATGTGCCCCTAGCCTCTCTTTCCTAGCTTTCTCTCAATCACAACAATCATTTTTTCCACGCTGCTCCTCGTACCACCAAGTCACGCTTCATTCGTTTATTGTTTTAGAGGAAGTTTCAAAACAAACCAAACAACAAAACGCAAAATTCTACCAATGCCTGCGATTGTAGTGATTGCCAAAATTCTAGTTTATTGCCAGAAGTAGAAGTAGTAGTGGGAGTAGGAGATGAAAGAGATAGTGGCGGAATTAGAAGAAATAAGCGTCAGCCTTGCTGTTACGGCTGTTGTTACAATTAGCGATGGTGCTGCTGTCGCAAATGGTGATGATGATGATGATGATGATGATGATGATGATGCTGAAGACGATAATGATGAGCAGTATGATCGTGATCGTGATGACAACCACGACGACAACGATGATGCTAATGGTGATGAACATTATGGTCATGATGACACTACGGCGACGACGGCGACGATGATGGTGATGACGACGACGACAACGACAACGACAATGATGATGATGATGACGACGACGATGATGATCATCCTCATCATTATCATGACGACTACGACGATGATGATGGTGGTGATGATGATGACGACGACGACGACGACGAAGAGGAGGCGGAGGAGGAGGAGGAAGAGGAGAAGGAGGAGGAGGAGGAGGATAGTGATGACTCTTGTTTAACCCCAGGAAAACATTTATCGAGAGATCTATATCCAGAAATCTTCCAGCCATGATCGTCCCTTCTTTATTTTTTATTCTTTTTTATTCTTTCTACATATAAAGGCGGTAATGTTTGTGAGGGTGGCAGCGGCAGCCATGATGGCAATGGAGGTGATGGGGGGTGAAGGGTTGACTCTGGTGATGGTGTAATGGCTGTGGCAAAATGAAGTGGGGGAGCGGGGGAAGGTACAGCGGTAATGGGGATGATAATAATTGTGATGAACATGATCGCAATTAAGATGTTAATTATGACGATCATTATTATAATGATATGATTTCGAGTAAAGAAAAAACAAAACAAAAAAAACACTCTAACAGAGACTGATATTGATGATTTTCTAATGAGACGTGAAGTTTTAGCAAAAATGTCAAGGAAATGGAGTGTAAAATGAGGATTTAATCTATTTTCGCGCTGTTTCCCTTGAATAATAATATCACAACACCGCTGTTCAATTAAGGTAGCGTTAACTACACATAACTAGCAAACGCCGTCTTACAACCATTGAACAAATATAATCTGAACTACTGCTGAGTAAACAGTTTTTTATCGACGGTTTAACTAACACAGTTAAATTATTAGTACTTCTGTCTAAAACAATTTAACTATCACAGTTTTGCAGATATATTTTAATCAATTTTAAGGCGGCTAGCTGGCAGAATTGTTAGGACATCGGTCAATATGCTTTGTGGTATTTCTTCCGTCTTTATGTTCTGAGTTCAAATTCCACCGAGGTCGATTTTACCTTTCCTCCTTTCGAGGTCGATAAATTAGGTACCAGTTGAGTGCTGGAGTCGATGTAATCGACTATTCCCCTCCCCGAAATTTCAGGCCACGTTTCTGTAGTAAAAAGGAGATTTCAATTATTTTTAATTTGATATTAAAGTATTTAACTAATACAATTTATCCATCATTTAGTTAACAGTTTTACCGACTTTTAACCATTACAACAAGAGATTTTTACCGATAATTTAACCTATAACAATCAAGTTTTAAAGAATCTAATATAATCTTACCACCATTTAACTATTGCAGTTATGCAGATATTTCAACCAGTTCAACTTGGTATTAAGCCATTAACTCTATTATTTTACCACCGTTTAGCTAACGTAAATTTTCCAACAATTTAACGAATATAACTCCACTAAAATATGATTTGCTTAACTAACATCCTTTCATTCCATGAAACTGTCAGTTTTAACAATGATTAACACATTTAATGGCCTATAAGATGCACCTTTTTTTAAACCCCAAAATGGCTTTAAAAATCCCCTTGCGTCCAATGCACTCAGTGTAGGATCAAAACGGTATGTATGTTTACAAAACGTGTGCTGCCATTTATTGGTGCATAATCGCCTACGGTATATTTATATCGAATGTGGATGCAATACATTGCTTATAATTACCGGGAATAACAAAGTTATACAGGTAAGTGGAGGAATTGAAACATTATTTTAGTGGTCATTTATTGTACAAAAGTATAGCCTAGGCTAGGGTGCGTCTTATACACACGTGCATCTTATAGGCCATCAAATACGATAATTAATTAATGTTATTTAGACTGAAATAATAAGGACAATGGTGATGACATCTACTGCTATTTAATACATACAATTTTTTTATCTGTCATAGTCAATGTGTGCTGTGTTATGAATTTACTAACCCAGTTTTCTAGCGATGATTACTCATTAACATCGTCAATGTAATATGTACACAGCACTCCTTGCATGAATTAATTGACTCATTGAATTAATTGACTTTCAACCACAAAACGTAATTTCCTTTTGGAAAGAAGGTGGTGATTGGTAAAATCCGATATAGCGTTTGTCAAAATATCTATGATATTTAGTTACCTTCATAAGTGATTTTGAATTGAAATCCTGTTATGGCCCCTAACTGATTCTGAGTTCAAATCTTTGATATTTAGTAATGCCTATTGACATAACTAAACTTGTGAGTTCAAATTCCTTCAGAAGGTTGATAAAATAAATACCCAACAAGAACTGTAGTTGATATGACACACTGCACCATACATGGCTGGATTCCAGTATGGGCAATGATTGAATTCTTAAGAAGATTTAACGAGTAGTATTCACTATTAATTCACTATCAATGCTTTACAATATTTAGTTGTCATTGTGTGAAGGTGCGTGGTTTAGTGGTTAGGGTATTCGGCTCACGATCGAAAGGTCGTGAGTTCAATACCTGGGGACACGTCATATCCTTGAACAAGACACTTTGTTTCATGTCACTCCAGTCCACTCGGCTGGCAAAAATGAGTAGTACCCGTATTTTAAAGGGCCAGCCTTGTCACACTCTGTGTCACGCTGAATCTCCCTGAGAACTACGTTAAGGGTGCATGTGCCTGTGGAGTGCTCAGCCACTTGCACGTTAATTTCACGAGCAGGCTGTTCCGTTGATTGGATCAACTGGAATCCTTGTCGTCATACCTGATGAGGTTCCAATTAAGTCATCATTGTATTACTCCTAGTCAACTAACCTTCATTTCACAATCATTCTAATATAACATTTTAAGTCACTCCCTTTTATCTCAGTTTAAATAAATGTATACTCCTAGTTAGCTAAGAAGGTATCAGGGCATTCAATTAAAAATACCATAATTCCATTATAAAGCTAACGTAGTTTTATTGTTTTGCAGCAAACAAATTGATCAATATATTACCAAAACGTATAATAACGTATAATACCGGAATTATGAATATTTTACGAGCATTTTAGTAACATATTTGTACACTCATAGAACTCGCAGAGTTTTCATTTAACTAAAACTATCATGCTCCTATCATTGAGTCAACACATTTTACTGCCATATAACAAACAAACAGATTTATCGTTATATAACTGGAAGGAATACTAAAGTAATTACATTTTATCGTCTTTTACACAGCATATTTGTACAACCGCTCGACTCGCGAATTATTTGTTCTTTTAACTAAAACTCTTGTTCTCGTTATTAAATTAACACATTGTTACTGCTGTATAACAAACAAACATATTTATCTTTATATAACTGAACGGAATACTAGTTAAAGTAATTACATTTGATCTCTTCTTATGTAACATGTTTGTACAAGCGCTTGACTCGCGAAGTATTTGTCTATTTAACTAAAGCTTTCATGCTTCTATCATTTAGTTAACACATTATACTACCGTATAACAAACAAACATATTTATCGTTATATAACTGAAAAGAATACTAGCTAAAGTAACTAATATTTTATCTCCTCTCATGTAACAGATTTGTACGAGCGCTTGACTCGCGAAGTATTTGTCTATTTAACTAAAACTCTCATGTTCCCATCATTTAGTTAACACATTTTTACTGCCGTATAACAAACAGATTTACTGCTACATAACTGAAATTAATGTTACTCTTTCAATAACCGACATAATTTAATATCGGTGAAAGGGAACGCGAGGCATTAAAGCGTTGAACTAAATTCTATTTAGTTCCACCCTCACAGGCACGATAAAATGACTGCCTTTATGACGTGAAGGTTGCTACGGTCGATTAATCCTCTGGTCATGTGATTATTCGAAAGAAATCTATATTAATGAGATTCGCTTCTTGACTTTGGTGATGATGGTTATTGCTAGTCGACATTTATGCTGTTGCTGCTGTTGTCACTGTTAATTGATCCTTGGTCAGCTATAGTTGTACAAACCTACGGTTTATATTTAGTAAAGCAGCAAAATCTGAAGAAACTAACGATATTTCAGTATTGACAAATAAAAGCAGATAGGTGGCTAATTGGCAGACATGTAATATTGCGGCACTTATTCCTACATTCTGAGTTCAAATCCGCTGCATTTCCGTGTAGTAACTCCATCGTGTTTTAAAAGTTGAATTAACAAAAGCGGTATTGATTTTAAGTTTTGGTACAAGACCAGCACCTTGGGCAGAGGGGATAAGTCGATTACATCGGCACCAGTGTTTCACTGGAACTTAATTTATCGATCCCGAAAGGATGAAATTGTAAGGCAAAATCGATCTTGGCGGAATTTGAACTTAGGAAGTAAAGATAGACGAAATACCGCTAAGCTTCCTGCCCAGCGTGCTAACAATTTTGCCTGTTCACCACCTTATTAAGAAAAGAGAAAAAGCATGTCATATTGATTCTAGTTTCTGCCTTTGATAAAAGAGCAATCTACTAGGAAACACGTAACAGGTATGTCTCCCTTTAGTTTTCTCAGAGCAATAAGTAACGGCTTTTCATACGGGCCGACAGCAATAAATAGAAGCATGTCTGAGATGTGAACAATAATTTCAGAAGTTATCAGCAGTTTTAATATTACCTCAAACGCCCAGCTCCTTCGCATATATCCTATGAATTATCCGCATGCGCACGCACACGCACACACACAGACACACATTCCCACACACACCCACACGCATATACATATGTTCTGACTCTCAGTCGGATACGACGACGTGTGCTCCACTTCTTAGAGAGATTCAGAGTGACGGTGTAACAAACAAAAAAGAAAAAAACCCATCCAATTTTGAATTATAGAAACAACTCATTTTTGTCACCTGATTGGAATAGAGAAATAAGAAATAAAGGGCTTTGCATAAAGACAAACCTGCGCCGCCAAGAGTCGAACTCACGATTTGACGATCGTAAATCGAATCTCCTAGCAACTAATCTGCGCACGTTCACCAAATTCACACAAACACACACACACACACATACACACGTACACACGTGTGAAATATTTCCTGTTTGGTTTTAAATTGCATCTAACCACAACCACCTTAAGTATTATATGTGTGTGTGTGTACATGTGTATTTGCGTGTCTGTGTATATGTTACTTTGTCTTTTATCATTTCTCTTTTTTACCAGAGACTATGAACATGCTACGGCACTACCCTTTGTCGGAATGCTTTTTCTTGCAATCTCACTTCGTGGCCTTCTCTTCCGAAATATTTCTAATAAAGTAGCGACTAAGACAAAGTTTCTCTCCTTTATGTCCTGTCACAACGTGTGTTCATTTCAACATATCCTCATCTACACTACGCAGACATCTGAGTGCTGTTTCTCAGGTATTATACCATATTATATGTTATATTATATTGTATCACATCATACTAGTAGGACCCGTGGAAATTCCACGAAACGGAACAAATTAAGAGGACCTATTTAAGAAAGAAAGGATGATATGCATATTTTTAGCATTTACAGTTTAGCGACCCCATCCCATATTACACTTAAGGACCACACACCTAACTTTCACTCCAATCACACAAATCCAGGCTGAACAAAAGTGAGATAGGTTTTATTAGCAAACGTATTTTTGATACCATCAACTCCGATATCAGAAGAGCTACAGGGTTGACATTAATGGAACTCCAGCGCAGCCGTGGTCAACTGGTTCCGAGGTATCGAGTATAAATCATCCTGTAGACTCACCCAGTTCGACATTGTTGACTTCTATCCTTACATATCCAAGCCCCTTCTTCTGAAGGCCCTAACATTTGTTGAGCAATACACCAGCATTAGTGACCTTGACATCGGAATTTACATAAATGCCAGAAAGTAAATTTCTACTAGTTCCTCAAAAGTTATGATGAGATTTTGTTCCACCAGGGATCGCAGAAGGTCCTCATCGAGCTCTACAGATTTTCCAGGACGAGGCTTGTCTTCTAGACTGTAGTTTAGGGCTCGAACTTTCTGTAAACCACTGTTGACACTGACTTACGTTTCTTGTCTTATCCCCATATACTGCATTAATATTCCTCACACTTTCCGTTGTGTTGTTACCTTTGTTGAATTCATAAAGCAAAATATGCCGAATATGCTCCTTTGTCACTTACAGTGGAGCTTTGAAAATATAACTGTTAAAATCAAACTGCACGCTTCAGGACTTGTACTAAGAATAAACACAAGGTAAAATTACTACCTGCTTTTATGGCAAGTTGATGCTGGTAGTTTATCCAGTCCCTTTCCTACTTTTAGTTGAAAAAACCGCATTATTTATGGGATGACTGACCTAATATATATGGAATACCATCGGAAGTACACATGTTCTCAATACTACTTCTACCATATATTGTTTTCTATATTAAGGATATTGTAATAAACATAAGCATATATATATGTATGTAAGTACATATATGTGTGTGTGTGTGTGTCTGAAAACCAGTGGATAGATTCCACTGAAATTAGATAAATAACCTTCGAACAGATAGTCAGCAGCGCCGACCGGCTGGAGCTTGGCTGCTCTGCATTGACAAGGGGCAACACCCTGAAACTAGTCTGCAGATGCCAAACCAGCAAGGGGAAACTGCTGACCTCCCCTGTTCGAAGGTTATAAAGGACACAGGTTTCGTGTGTCACATAGCTAGCTAGAGGCGATGGCTTCTTGGCTTCTTGGCTTCTTGGAGCCAATTCACGGCAGCTTTCGTCCTAATTTTGGGACTGCCATGTTGGCTTGGCGATAACTATTAATTATATATA
>NC_068987.1:104961894-104962707 GCF_001194135.2 Octopus bimaculoides
ATATATATATATATATATATATATATATATATATATATATATATATATACTTATAAATATACATGAATATTTATGCATATATATACATATATATATATGCGTAACGTATATATTCCCATATGGAGATAAGGATATATATGCTTATATAATTTTACACAGACACACAAAAATATATGTTTACTGACACACACGTATAGAGGCTCAGGAATATCACACACACACACACACACACACACACAAATGCAAACACACAGGTTACTGCGTAAAAATCCTGACAGCATTTCATTGTACTAATATCTCTTATATATTACAGTTTTCAAACATGTATACAATTTTTTTCATTTGCATTGTTCAAATCATTAACCTTTTCACATAAATACTTGCAATGTTTGGTATTTATATTCTTTCGGCTAATTTGATATTTTCCATTCAGAAGAACATTGTTAAATAAAAAAGGAAAAAAAATAAAAGCATGGTTCTCAACAACCGCATTTTAATTAATTGCTAGAGCTCAATATCGTTGACAAACGTAATTATTAAACAATAAACGTATATATATCGAGATGGTTGTTGTAAGTTTTGCTTTTGTCTTTTTCTGGTGGAGGAAACTAAATGCCAAATGAAGAGCGTTTCTAGCGGTGTCTTGATATTGAGGTAAAGAGGAATATATACGATTGTATGTAAGTGTGTATATGACAATTCATAAATATATATATATTCACATCTATGTGTATATTATATATATATTTGCATTTATGTTTATATATATATGTGTATATATATATATGTATATATATTCACATCTATGTGTAT
>NC_068987.1:104962717-104966877 GCF_001194135.2 Octopus bimaculoides
TATATATACATTTATATAAACATATATATGTACATAAAACTGTATATGTATATGTGTGTGTGTGTTTGTGTGTTTGTGTTTATAGATATACATACACAATGCAAACATATATACCTATTCATAAAGATATTTACTTCTTGATTCTTATTTCTATCTTTGTATAGATTTGTATATATGTATCTAACGCACACAAACATATACACACACACGTATGTGTGTGTGTGTGTGTGTATAATATATATATACATACATACACACGCAATCACTCGTACACACAGACAAATATATGTATGTATATATATATATATATACGTATGTGTATATATGTGTATGTATGTATGTATAGCTATCTATCTAACTATATATATATATATATATATATATATATATATATATATATATATATATATACGCACAGACGCACAAACAAACACATACATACACACACAAACCTGCATATATGTGTTGAGTGCGTTTGTGTTTCATGGATGAAAGTGATGGATAGAAAGTCTAAGGCGGTGTGAAAGGAAATGTTTGCGATTACTTATCTTTTCCTCGTTCTACGTATACAGTCATATACACGTATATACACACGTATACAAATATTATACACACACTTATATATAAATATGTATATATGAATTTGTATATGTATGCACATATTTCTGTATGTCTGAATGCATGAATCTCATGTGAAGGTATCTTATATGACTGAGTTTATATACTAAAGATAAGATGCTTCCTTCCATTTGCACGTACGTGTATGTGTACCTACATATATATATATATATATATATATATATATATATATATATATATATATATATATATATATGTATGTATGTATGTATGTATGTATGTATGTATGTATGTATAATATTATAAAGATATATATATTTATATATATGTATATATGAGTGCATATACATATATATACACACACACATATATATAGTGTAAGATAAATTATATAAAACAACCAGAAAGAACACTGTAGTGTAATTTATATTATTTAGTAGAGTACCTAGTGGTGTTACGTTCTGTTTGCCAGACTTTCATTCTTTGATTATAAAAGCCAGCGGTGCTATCACTCGAGACCGAACTTTAGGGAATCGTATATAGACAGACATTGATTCTATTTCATACGTCTTGATATCAATGTCTTCTTCCTGTCATGTGTGATAAAATCTAGAATCAGTTTGAGCTACAAAGTATAGGAAAAATTCATAATTTATTTTGTAAATTACATATTAATAAATGTTGAAGCTATTTTATGTTTTAACACACAATAAGGTAGGTGATTTCATAAACGTTAACGGCATTAATATTCACATGATTTGGGAATGTCTTATGTAACTGCTTGAATTCTATAAAATTATACAACTTATGTAACTGGAATTTTTTAAATGGCGTGGTTACATTAAAGGTGTACAAATTTGGCTGCAAATCTATTATTGTTATGTGTATGTAACTAGTGAAGTTTTAGCAAATACTTGTCGCATTGGCATCGTCTGCCAAAAGAAAAATCATTCCGTTGATAAGTTCACGCATTTACGTAGGGCTATACTGTTCAATATAATGACCTTTTCTGCTGTGCATGAATGACACCATAGCGTAGCATCAAAATTTGGTCAGTTTCATTCTCGAACTTTTTCTTTGTTATTCGGTAGTTATTAGTATTATCTTTTATTCACCATATGTAATTAGAAATGGCTGTTGTCTTCTCATTTTCATATGCTTGAAGAAAGCTATGTAGTTGAAGTACCGCTGCTTCAATTTGCCCTATCAGTTGCCATCGGTTGATAAGTTGGAGTTTTTAAGAGATGACTTCAGCTTCATACACTAATACTTCGGATTTACAAGTCAAGTGGATCGGTGCTAGTTATTTGGTCTATTCGTTCTGATATGCGTAATAAATACAATAAATGACATTCAAACAGCTTCTGCAAGAATTTTGATGTAATTGTGTTGGTTTGAGAATATTTATCTAGTAGTGCGAAGAAACTTAGAGCAATGAGAGAATTGTACATTTAACCAGTAAGGAGATATGAACCAAATAATATTCCAGACCTGTTGGCAGATTGGGACGACGGTTTGCTTACTTGAAGAATTGGCTAAACTGCTTGCATGATATGGGGAAGCCCTATATATGTTCTTTCCGGTTAAAGGGAAGCTAGAAGTGATCGCCTTTATATATTTAAACAGCGTTATTAGGAGTCCATATCTAGTATTTACAAATGTTTGTTTCTCATTCAGTTAATTGTTAAGGTATATGAGCGTTATCGTGTAAGCTGTTGGCGTCGCCAAATAAATTCAGGGCATATAGGCTGGGCTTATAAACTTGATAGGGTAAATGAGATGATATCCAAATATCTAAATGCTTATAAATCATGTCGTCTAGCGTGTATAGAAATCCATTATCAATAAAAACTGAAGTTATTTGATATGTATCGGTGTGAGTGTGTATTTATGTATGTATAAATGTGAAAGTGCATGGCCCAGTGGTTAGAGCGTCGAGCTAACGATCGTGAGCTTGTGAGTTCAATTCCCGGACCGGGCTGCGTGTTGTGTTCTTGAACAAGGCACTTTATTTCACATTGCTCCAGTTAACTCATTTGTAGGAATGAGCTGCGATATCACTGGTGCTATGCTGTATCGGCCTTTGACTTTCTCTTGGATAATACTGGTGGCGTGGAGAGGGGAGGACGGTATGCATGGGTGACGGCTGGTCTTCCATAAACAACCTTGCCCGGACTTGTGCCTAGGAGTGTGATTTTCTAGGTGCAATCCCATGGTCAGCCATGACCGAAGGGGGTCTCAGCAATGTGCGTGTAAGCATGGACACCAAACGATAGATATACGGTAATTAAGAGCCCAATCAAAAACAGGTCTTAAGATCCAGACATGTTATTTCATTGCAGTTAATTCAACTAGGCTTATATTTACCTGATTATCTATATACATAATCATCTGAAATGATATTTAAAAGCAACACATTTAGTAGAAAGTTAGAAAAGCATAAATTTCACACACAGTTCTCACATTAAGTCTGCTCAACAGATGTTTCATTCAGATAAACATTATTAAATACATAATTACATAAATTTGATACATACAAAGATGTTTGCCAAAATGAAACAGCGGTTGAGCATGGTTAAAATGTAAATTACATGTGAAATTTATGGTTTCTGTTTTTATGCTAAATATATATCTATTCGTTGAGTTTTTGTGATCTAGATGAGTAAGCTGTTCAAAAGTAGAGTACAAAATTTACCTAATTTCAGTTGGCCTTGAGGTTTGCTTGTTCTACAGTTTCCACAACATTCTGCCCACTTTTCAAACAAGTCAATCTGACCCCAGTTTGAATTTACCTGAAGAAGCAGGAACACAGTCGTGCAAAGTCCAAAGTAACAAGATACTAGACTCGTTTAAATAAACCATATGCGTGCGCGTGTGTGGATGTGAACATTTACTTGCTATACGCCAGTATATGTATCTATCTAGAAAAATCGATAAACATTTCAACATTTATGTTGATATACTCATAATGGAAGTTAATACATACATACATATATACATACATACATTCATACATACATACATCATACGTACATAGATACCTACATATACATACATACGAGCGTACATATTTAAATATGCGTTTGTGAGTGTGTATTTGTATGTATATTGCAAATGCGAAAATTACAACCTTACAGCATATAATACTATATATATGTATGTGTGTATATAGTAAAATATAACATGTGTACATATAAAATAAAGGTATATAAATGTTATAGATATATATATGCAAGTGTGTCACTTTGAATACATGCGTGCTTGTGTATATGTGTGAGAGGCCTTAAGAACTTCTGTGTAAGTATTGTGCCGTTTTTAAGGGAGATAATTGCTATGAATATGTGCATCAAATGTCCCTGAAATATAGCAATATATTTCGTTGAATGAAAAAAATATACTTGGTAGAAATGGAAATTATAGCATTCAACAATTCTTCACAAACAGCAGTCATTAAAATGACATAAAAATCAAATACGTATACATATAGAAATACATATCAGCAGAAAGGAAGAGTCGAAAATTGTTAGTAGTAGGAGAAATATATTTAAATATCAAAAGTGACGAAATTTTCGTGTTCAGAT
>NC_068987.1:104967287-104972457 GCF_001194135.2 Octopus bimaculoides
ATATATATATATATATATATATATATATATATATATATATATATATATATATATACATAAACACACGTACATATATACATATATTCACGTACATTTTTTAATGGAATACACAGAAGATAACTTACCAAATAATGGAAGACAATTTATTCAATCGAATGTAAGAAAAGTGGAATGTAGCTGATAATCATCTCCGTCACTGTTTAGAGTTTACCGCTACACAAGCGACCTTTCAGGCATTCAAAAATGGATTAGGTGTAGGTCAATATATGTCACCTGTAAGCCAGATTACTTGACTGAGAAAGGTTAGCATAATGTTGCTAATTCTAAGGGCCTAATCCCTTTCTTCCGTTTAAACATAGGTTTGAAACTTCTGCACAAGGCCAGCAATGTCGGGGATGGGAACCAGTCGATCACATCGACCCCACTGCTCAACTGTTTCTTATTTTATCGTTCCCGAAATGATGAAAGGCAAAATCGCCTTCGACGGGATTTGAGCTCAGAACGCAATGACGAACGATCTGCCGCTAAACATTTTGCTGGGTGTGCTAAGGATTCTGCCACCACACCGATACTATTATGGATGCTGTTACCAATAACAAACAAAGGCTGCAATTGAATGACCTGTTAGATAATAAGGTTATTATGTTTCGTTCGTAAACGATATTCATAAGAAATTTGCTTTATGACGGCACACACATACCATCTCAGATTTCGTTTTTTAAACCATCTACATTATTGAGTTTATTACATAAATTAACATACTTATTCTCTATTTATGTACATGAGGATGCTTCCAAAATATTCGATTGTTTTATATTTTCTGTTTTATCTTTTACTTGTTTCAGTCAATGGACTGCGGCCATGCTGGGACATTGCATTGAAGAATTTTAATCGAAAGAATCCACCAAGTATTTATCTTTTTTAAAGCCTGGTACATATTCTATCGGTCTATTTTGCTAAACCAATAAGTTACAAGGATATAAACGTACCAAAACCGGTTGTCGAGTGCCGTAGAGTGGAGGAACAAAGGCTCAAAGAAACACACACACACAAAGACACACGCAAAACACACAGAGAAAAACACGCACACACATACATATATATATATATATATATATATGCGATGGGCTTCTTTCAATTTCCGTCCACCGAACCCACTCAAAAGGCTTTGCTCGGCCGAGGTTATAGCAGGAAAAACACTTAACCAATTTTCTCCGCAATGGGACTGAACCCGGAATCATGTGGTTGCGGAGCACACTTCTTACCACTCATCCACATCCGCACTTATGTTATGGGGCAATTTTTTCCGATTTCATTATTTCCGAATTTTCTGGCATAAGGAGGTAACAACCAGTATATTTTCGAACTGTACCATATATGTACCAGTTGCATGATGCTTTAAATTGTCTTCGAAATAAATCCTTGGTAATGTCATAAAATATTTCTGGTGGATTTCATAATTACTCGATATAATAATACCTTTTGGAACCTAGCAGGATCTTTGACTTTAGTGTAGCAAATTTTTATGCTGAGAATAGAGCAGTGACTAGTCTATGTACCTTCACTTTTGATGTTATATGCCCTATACGATGCTATAAGGCAACGATTTCTAACTGTTGCATATATAACATTCTTATACAAAATAGTTGTGATTATTACGTGTGGTTAAGAAAAGCTTACTTAACAGGAACAGAAAATTGTTGGCTGTTTTGAGAGTTAGGTTGTGTGGCTATATATATATATTGAGTATTGAGCGTTAGGCTGTGTGGTTTTACATATATGTGCGTGTATGAATATATATAACTATATATATATATATAGATAGATAGATAGATAGATAGATAGATAGATAGATAGATAGATAGATAGATAGATAGATAGATAATTAAATATACACGGATACATATTGTGTCTACCGGTGTATAGATGAGTGTGCATTAAGCAACAATTTATCTGTTCTTTCTGAAGACTTTCAATATCTATGCACATAGACACAAACAAACAGGCACATGCATATATTTCAAAATATATTTAAAAACACGATTGTTTCTCGTTTTGTTTTTTGTTTATTGGTTCTTGTATTTTTTTCAAGTTATCTTATATTTTCATGATGATTTCTTGCAGTTTGACGTTCCTATTATACACTTACAACGAGGTGAATTAGAAAATCTCTACAAAATACAAAAATAAAAGAAAACTATAGAGTAAAATATTAACAAACAACACAATTATCATTTTATCCTACACAGAATTCCTTACAAAATAAGCGATTAATAACTGAAATAAGTAATGTTAATGGTATACAAGAATGAGAAAATAAACTCACAGATAGCATAAGCTAAGTGTAAGCAAATCAAAAACGAAAAGAAATACTTCCTAGCTGGTGAGATAAAATCCCAAATGTCGAAAGCTCAAATTCCGCCGGAAATGTCAGCACCAATTATGATGGCTGCTCTAATATGATGTGACAGCACCTAGGGAAAAACATGACGGATTTCACTTTAAAAATGTGACTGTAAAACTGCAAGGTACTCATGCAAAAATATGAGAAACCCGTAAGAGAAAGCTGAAATCGCAACACAGTCGTATTTATAAAACAAGTTGAAAAGAAAAGCTGTTTAAATATACAATTATGTATGTGTGTATGTTGCAGTCTGACTCTCTGTGTGTACACGATTTGTATAGAGACCATGACAAGCAGCTTCGTTACTCAGTGACTATATGTATTGTGTTCTCTCTTCTCCCTTATAATTTATATCACATTATTATGTTCGAGTGTTAATGGAAGTACGAGTAAGTGGATAGATAGATAGATAGATAGATAGATAGATAGATAGATAGATAGATAGATAGATAGATAGATAGATAGATAGATAGATAGATAAACTGATTGATTGATTGATTGATTGCTTGATTGGTTGATTGATTGATTGATTGATTGATACAAAATTTGATCTAAATATGACAGATCTGTTACTCATTTACCGTCACAACTGAACCCTAAATATAACAAAAATTCCATTATCAAACCAAAATAGCAATCTTCACCATGCCTTTCTCTTAACTCACAGGCTGCAAAACATACTTTTGACCTACCCTCTCACTTCTTTCTTTTCTACACAGCCACTTCACTTGTCTGTTTACTGCTTTTTATATTGTAGTCAGGCGGAAGGCAGAACCCACCACCTGTTACAGTGAGTCCAAGTATAAAGGGAGGAAAGGAAGAAATTATTCTCAAGCCCAAAACCTGATCCGTGTAATTACAAGAGTATGAACTGTGGTAAAGGTACGCAAAGAAAAGGCCTCTGGTGGTGCTAGTGTTAAACCAGTCCATGAGCCAAGTTTACCATGCAAGAACGCCATGGTGGGATATGAACACAGAAGGCAAGATCTGGAAAAAATATCGCAAAGAATCCGTTTTGATGTCCTTATAGTTCCGCCAATGCATTGTCCTTAGATAGATACGTTTTTGTAGACCCTGAGAGGTTGACAAAATAGGTTTTTGCTGGATTTGAATTATGAGCTGGGATTGAGAACGAATACCACGAAGCATTACGTCAAATGTTTTAACGACTCTGTTTTGGTCTAGATCATTGGTTTTCTTCCTGAAAGCAACTCTTGAACTACTGAGCAGCATCAGGAACAACCCCACTTCCCCAAACCAAGTAGAGCATTACATCTAGCAATAGAGTATATATTCCTTTCTACTATAGGCATAAGGTCTGAAATTTCGCCAATCGATTACTTTAACCCCAATGCTCAGCTGGTATTTATTTCAAAGACCTCAAAAAGAATGAAAGGCAAAGCCGATCTCGATGGAATTTGAACGAGACCGAGAAAGAAGCATTCACAGCGAGGCTCACAATCTTTCCAATAACGAACTCTCAGTTCGTAAAAGAAGAAAGTACAGTTCATTCCATTATTGAAACAATTGTCCATGGACACTTAATCACCTCACTCTGCCTTTTATGCTACTAAAGCTACATTCTCTTCTTGAAACTAGCTACTTGCATATCTCCGCCATATCTATCGATCACACCTTTCGCTCCGTTTCCTTTCTCTCTTCGCCCATAATGTAAATACAGCTCTTGGCGACCCAACAATTAAATACGCTCTCCTTCCTCGAGCCTAATACTGCCGAACTAGAACATCAGAATTCCTGTTACTGACCAGGTATTTTTCTGCAAACGTTGAGTATTAGATATTTCAAACGAAATAACATATTCAGTCTAACCAGTTTCGAAATACCTTCAGCACATGGCCACCTCTACCTCTTTCACTTGAATAAATCAGACAATATATAAATATATATATAAAGATATTAAAGAAAACCAAGATCAAATATAATGAAAAATGAGATGAAGGAATCGTACATCATATATATTCCTACTCAATGTTCATTTACTCTTCTTAGCTACAGTAGTTACTGAGATAATTAATCATAGCAAAATCAGATTATATATATATACATATGTGTAGTGTGTGACCGCGTGTATGTATATGTATACATATGCATGTCTATAGTATGTATGTAACTGTGTATATACGTATAAAAGTAGAAGATATAGATAAATTAATTGATAGATACATAGAAAGATAAATAAAAAAGATAAATAAACAGACAGACAGACAGACAGACAGACAGACAGACAGATAGATAGATAGATAGATAGATAGATAGTTAGATAGATAGATAGATAGATAGATAGATAGATAGATAGATAGATAGATAGATAGATAGATAGAAATAAACACCCAATCAGACAAACAGATAAATCGATAGACAGAGTGAGAGAGTTAGACAGACAGATAGGCATAGACAATCAGACAGACAGACAGACAGATATATAGATAGATAGATAGATACATTTCTTTTATTAGCCACACAGGGCTCAACGAAGATGAGACAAATACAATGTAGAGCTTTTCTTTTTGGGAGGGGGAAGGAAGGAAAAAAAAAAAAAAAAATTGGTGGTGTCAATCAAAAGGGAAAAAGGGGCAGTTCGATCAAAAGGGATCGAAAAAAAAAGAAAAGGAAAGGCCGATCAATAGGGATCATGTATCACACAGTAATGTTCTCGTGTAAAAAGAGGGGAGGACAGTTTAGGTTTAGCCGTGGAAGGAAAAGCCCACGGAAAAGACCACGGTAACCTTGGTCAATATTCTCATT
>NC_068987.1:104973465-104974163 GCF_001194135.2 Octopus bimaculoides
CTGCGCATCATCAACCACGGCATGCCCAGTCCTCCTTTTAACGGGTGTTGGCAGCAAACGGATCGCCTAACCATCGGAACGCTTCCTTTCCACAAGAAGCGGAAGAGGATGCGCTCCAGTTTGGTGATGGTAGGGTCGGGACAAGGAACGACGGTCAGGCGGTAGTAGATGACGGACGCGATGTACGTGTTCGCCACCTCCGCCCGACCTTTCAGGGAAAGCTTCCTCTCGGCCCATTGCCGGGCTAGAGTGGCCACCCTTCTCGTTATCTCGTCCCAGATAGATATCAGTTATATTTATTACTCGAAGACTATACGATTGAATGGATGTTGCGCAATATAAGTGCGGTATATTTGTACTTTCATCTGCAAAATTAAAACACAGATAGCAACAAAAGTCATACGAAGTAAAAACAAAATACAAAAGTGTGAGTTGAGAGAAGGAAAAAGGATAGTTAGTTATAGTCGGGATTGGGAGAATGGCCAGGTAGAATATGGTCGACGTCCAGATCATACTGCATCATAGATTTTCTTCTTATTTACAGCGACGTTTCGTAAACATTTCGCCCCACGAACTTCGATCATATCCGCCAAAATTGCGACCCATTATGAAGGGACAAAGAGTATGTATGCAATTATGTGCATATACTCACACATATGTGTATGTATGTATGAATATATATGTATGCATGTATATAT
>NC_068987.1:104974441-104975480 GCF_001194135.2 Octopus bimaculoides
ATATATATATATATATATATATATATATATATATAATTCTATTTATGTACCTGCATATATTCTGTATGTGGGTTTATACGAGAGTGTCTGCTTATGCAACGGGCTTCTCTGTAGTTTCTCTCAGACAAATTTTACTCACGAGTCGTTAATCATTCCTAAACTGCAGTAGGAATTACTTACGAAACCCCGCTTGTACAATGCTAATATCGAACCTGAAATAAAGGTGGTTAGAAAATGAGGACGTAACTACACAGCCTTCCATCACACCATCTTTTTCCTTTCTTTGGGTTTTTTTTTCTTTTTTCTTTTTTCATAATCGTAATGGCGTTCCGATGATGGTAGCGGTGAAGTGTAGATAAATGCTGAAACATTGTGGAGCCTAAAATGACGCTTAACTTTCTCAATTTCTGCACACAGCAGCCATCTTGGCAGCATGTGATTGCTTCGCGTAAAATACGTACCCAAGTGATATGATCTACTTAATGCTTACACTGCATTATTACACATAATTTCAGTGAAATTCAGATAAAACGCTGCAATAATGCGTAGTCAAATTACACTACGCGTGTAGGTTGTCGTTTTTAAATGAATGACTCCCAAGCGAAAGAACAATTTGCAACCAGAGACTGCTACGTAACTACATAATATGTGTTACAAAGCATTCGCGCATTCTCGCCGAGAACTTAACCAAATCAACAGACGCCACTAAAACTTCAACTACTACTACTACTACTACTACTACTACTACTACTACTACTACTACTACTACTACTACTGCTACTACTATTACCACCACCACTACTACTAATATTAACACTACTACTACTACTACTACTACTACTACTACTACTACTACTAGTAGTAGTAGTAGTAGTAGTAGTAGTAGTAGTAGTAGTAGTAGTAAGAAGTAGTAGTAAGAAGGAAAAAGAAAAGGAGGAGAAAGGGAGGAGGAGAAGAAGAAAAAGGAGGAAAGACAAAGAAAAAGAAGAAAAATGAGGATGAAAGGATGATGATTTTGACAAAGACGATGAAGAGGAGA
>NC_068987.1:104975552-104977301 GCF_001194135.2 Octopus bimaculoides
TATATATATATATATATACATACTATACATACCCATACACTCTCACACCCACATACACATGCGCATACACACACACACACACACGAATATAATATTACTACGTTCAAGAGTCTTTGTAAATATAATTCATTTAGAAATTTGGAATATTAGCTTATCACCCTTTACCAAATATATCGTCACAAAGAGGAAAATAACACACACACACACATACACACTTGAATTTACTAAGTAGTGCAAAGGCAATAAGAACTGGTTACCTTCCGTGATTCTTAAATTAATACCTCGTGTTGCTATCTGCAACTCGTAAAAGAGAAAAAAAGTACAGTGGAAAATAAATGGATGCAGAAAGTGCGGACGCTTTCCTGTCAGGTTTTGTTTTATCCCTGGTAAACCACGATCGATTAAACCTAAGATTTATATCATTTCAGATATGAGCTTTCAGTCTTTTATCTCGATATTATACAAGAGATTAATGAAGTAAGAGTGATCCAAAACTTGCGAGCTTTATTGTCTCAGGTGTAGTTCAAATCTGTGTAAGTTCTCATCGATCACAAAGATGACAAGGAAGTTCAGTCCAGGATAAAACCATCTTTTATTTAGATATAAATTTCGTGGATCACGTCGAATGTTTGATTCTCTTTCTAAGAACGTAAGAGGTCAAATAGAATTACAATTTTATTTTAAAATCTTTTATCTTTTATCTGTTATAACTTTTCAGCGTGGAGGCGCAATGGCCCAGTGGTTTGGGCAGCGGATTCGCGGTCATAGGATCGCGGTTTCGATTCCCAGACCGGGCGTTGTGAGTGTTTATTGAGCGGAAGCACATTAAGCTCCACGTGGATCCGGGAGGGGATGGTGGCGAACCCTGCTGTACTCTTTCACCACAACTTTCTCTTACTTTCTGTTTCTGTTATGCCTGTAATTCAAAGGGTCAGCCTTGTCACACTGTGTCACGCTGAATATCCCCGAGAACTACGTTAAGGGTACACGTGTCTGTGGAGTGCTCAGCCACTTGCACGTTAATTTCACGAGCAGGCTGTTCCGTTGATCGGATCAACTGGAACCCTCGACGTCGTAAGCGACGCAGTGCCAACAACTTTTCAGCAATTAATCTACGGCCCTGCGAGGGCACTGCCTTGAATTACTTTTCGGTGAATTCGTTAACTGAAGTATTTATCGTTTTAAGTTTGGAACTTACTCTATCGGTTTTTTTTTGCCGAACTGCTAGAAAGCGGGGACGTAAACATAATAATACTGATTGTCAAGTGGTTACAGGGAGACAAACACAGACACTAACACACAGACACACATGTGTATACATACATTCATACATACATACATGCGTACATAAATACATACATACATACACTATTGAGAAATCTGCAGTTACTCTATACAGAATACAAGTTCAGGTTTATACCTGTGGTTATCGGGGCCCCGCTATATGTGACACACTACCTTGAGAAATTAGGCCTATCAAAACCAGAAACGATAAAGCTAATTCGAAGACGACAGATCCAATCCATCACTAGAACTGTAAAAATCTGTAAAACTTTCCAGAAGTTTAGCATGTCTAGATATGGAACTATATACAGGAGAATATATACATAAAGCAAAACATACAAATCTGCACATATACACACACACCCACGCACACACACAACCACACACGCACACACACACATGCACACACACATATACACACACACACACACACATATATATAATATATATATATATATATATATA
>NC_068987.1:104977336-104977673 GCF_001194135.2 Octopus bimaculoides
TATACATACATACATACATACATACATACAAAATACCCTATTGTTGATGTTGAAATTTCAATGAAGGAGCCTTGGATCTAGGTTAGAAACTGGTGTGTGTGTGTACGTGTACATATGCAATGTGTGTGTATGTGTGTTTGTTTGTTTGTGTATTTGTGTATGTGAGTGAATGAGTAACACGAATAGCGTTGGTTGTGATGACAGCCTGATGGAGTTGTGTATGGTACTGTTTTTGTTGTTGTTCATGTTGATGATGATGGTGATGATGACGATGACGAAGACGATGATGATGATGATGATGATGATGATGATGATGATGATGATGATGATGATGATG
>NC_068987.1:104977683-104980642 GCF_001194135.2 Octopus bimaculoides
TGTTGATGATGATGGTGATGATGACGATGACGAAGACGATGATGATGATGATGATGATGATGATGATGATGATGATGATGATGATGATGATGATGGCAGTGGTGGCGGCGGTACTGGTGATGGTAGTGTTGTGGAGGAAAAGAGTGAAATCGGTTGGTCAGGATTGGATGGGGGTCGATCGGTCGGGTGGAGATGCGAGATAGAGAGAGAGAGAGAGAGAGAGAGAGAGAAAGTGAGAGAGAGAGAAAGTGAGAGAGAAAGTGAGAGTGAGAGATACAAAGAGAGAGAGAGAGAAAGAAAGAAAAAGAGAGAGAGAGAAAGAAAGAGAGAGAGAAAGTGAAAAAGAGAGAGAGAAAGAAAGAGAGAGAAAGAAAGAGAGAAAAAGAAAGAGAGAGAGAGAGAGAGAGAGAGAGAGAGAGAGAGTCAGTTAGCTGTCTGTAGAAGAAAGGAAAGCAAGAATTGCGACGTCATGTTAAAAGAATAATCTAGATAGGATTTTGTGTGGGAAGTACGTGTTATTGAGTTAAATAGCGCGAAAAGATGATATTAACAACAACAACAACAACAACAACAACAACAACAACAATAATAATAATAACTATGACAGCGGCAACAATAACAATAGCAACAAGAGGAATAATAGGAAAAACACCAACGGTAACAATAAGGAAAACAACGATGAGAATGGGGGGGGGGGCAATAATAAGAACAACAATAACAACGGCAGAAATGGGAATAATGATATCTGGTGGAGGCTGAGAGTCTTGAAGAGAATAAATATAAGACCTCGTTCTGACAATATTGGTATGAAGATCGATGAGGATGAAGAAGCCGACGATTATGATGATGATGGTGGTGGTGGTGGTGGTGATGATGATGATGATGATGATGATGAGGATAATGATGATGATGATGATGATGATAACGATGATGATGAGGATAATGATGATGATGATGAGGATGATGATGATGATGACTGATGATGATGACTGATGATGATGGGGGAGCATCGGTGATGACGCTGGAGTTGAGGGTAGTGATGATGGCGATACTGATGATAATTATGATGAGGATAATCAAGGTGGTAGTGGTGGTGATGATGACGATGATGATGATGATGATGATGATGAGGATGATGACGGGTTGTTGTTGGTGGTGGTGATAATGATGATGATGATGATGGTAGTGTAGGTAGTATCTGTGTTGTTGTTGGTGGTAATGGTGGTGGTGGTGGTGATGGAGATGATAATGATGTACATCATCATCATCATCATCAACGGCAGTAACCACGAAACTATCAAACAATAGAAAGAACAACGCAAAATCAGTTGTTGCAAAATAACTGCACCGTGAAAAAAGAAAAAAAGAAACAGTATAAACAACAACAACAACAACAACAACAACAACAACGACAACGACAACAACAGCAACAATACGATAAATTACATTGCATCACATAAAACCAGAACAAGACAAAATTAATACAAACAACTCTGAGTTGAATTTTGAAGGAGTAGCAGTTTTTGTGATGTTTTTACTGCTTTTTAATAAAACATATTACTCTACCACTGGTATTCGAGTACTATTTTTTTCCCCACCTTATTTCGCATTTATGTGCTTACTCTGGTATATATATATACATACATACATACATACATATATGGTGGTGGTTGTCTACTCCTTATACAGAGTTTGACCACCTCCTGCACCTACACCTTAGCCCTTTCATGGCGTTTGATGTGGCTTTTTAAACCAGACAATGTTTTGAAAAAACACCCACACAGATTGCACCTCTGATTTGTACTACCAATACCTGCAGGTAAGTTCTGCTCATTGTGGATCCTAACATGTCTTTTAAGACCCCCATTGGATTTGCAAACCCTCTGGCACACACCACATTCAAACGTGTGCACAGGCATATAATCAGAATAGCTGGTTGAAGTTTGTTTTCCATATATATATATATATGTATATTATAGACCAAGAAGTAAAATTTCGAATGCAGTATTCCAGTGAAAACAACCGGAAAAGATTGGGTATTGAGGTATTTACCCTTAAGTGACGGGAAAAATTTGCCAGCAGTTGGTTACGGAGAGCTGAACTCCGTATGTCTCAATACCGGCCGAGAGCTTTGTATCACTCAACTAAGCTTAATGTAAAACACCAACAAGTACGGTGCTTATAAAGGTTGGTTATAAAATGTCTCGACATTCCACAATGCTGTTTAAATTACTCTTTAAATTGTTCAAAATGCTGTTTAAATTACTAAAATTTATCACAGTCTGAATTGCTCGGATAATTACAGTGTAGTCCGAGGTATCTGTGGGCATCGGGTTCATCATCTTCATGGATTTGTTTCTTCGAGTGATATAACATTAATGGTTGTTTAGCAGAGGGAAAACAAAATTGACTTCGACGAAATTTGAACTTAAAACGCTGAAACCTGCAGCAGATACAATGACTCATTTATTTCGTAACGTTTAACTCCGCCAATTCGCTACGTGGTTTGCGTGTGAGTGTGAATGCCTTTCGGAATGTGTTTGTGTTTGCACGCGCGTACGAGAAACAGTGAGAGTGAGGGTGGGTGAGGGAGGGAGGGAGAAAGAGAGAGAGAGTGCACTTAAAGTGGTGCTGAAGCATGGCAGGAGCCGTGATGGCTAAAAGGAGCTGAAGAGCTAAGCTCAGAGTTGGAGGACATTTTGTAGTGTCGGCCATCTTAAGGAAAAGAAAGCCTTTGAACATATTCACAAACAGAGTTGACTATTTGTACTGTTCCTGTACGCAGCTTTTTCTCGGTATTGCATCCTCTCTCTGCTTTCTTCTGTCTTTCTCTCTCTCCGACAAACCGTTCTCCATCTCTCTCTATCTTTTATCTCTATCACAACCTCTCACCTTGACTCCCCCTCTCTCTGTGTCTATCTCTATCTCTACATTTATATATATATATATATATATATAT
>NC_068987.1:104981482-104982624 GCF_001194135.2 Octopus bimaculoides
TATATATATATATATATATATATATATATATATATATATATATATGTGTGTGTATGTATATATGTATGTATATTCATGTAAATGCGTGTATTTGTATATACATACGTACTTAATGTACTTACACATGCCCACATATAGAAATGCACACACGGATGCATACGTACGTATAAAGATCTGCCCATATATACATACATACATTCATACATACATACATACATACATGCATACGTACCACACACATGTACGAGTCTGTAAACATTTATTTAGACCTCACAGGCGCTACTCTATAACGAGAAAGGTAAAGAGGATTTTTTGCTACACCAATGATGATAACATAAATATGGTTGTCTTCCTTCACAATTTCTATGTTTAACCGAAATAACAATCGTTATGTTATAGTGAAAGGTTTCAACAGCCACAGGAAAGCTGTAAGTTGGTCGTAAGACATTATTACGGCGAGTTTACTTTCTCTTAAATATACAATTTTCTCCCTCAAACACAACTTCAGGTTTTTCAAGTAAATATATCTACCGCTCATTGGATTGCAACTCTTAGCATGGTATTTTAACACGCTTTTCACAATCTACTCAACTCGATTATCTCTACCACTCCACCAAGAAATGTTAGGAATCATATACAGAAAAGGGTATTTATATTTCTTATTTCTTTACTGCCCACAAGGGCCACACACAGAGGAGACAAACAAGGACTGACAAACGGATTAAGTCAATTACATCGACCCCAGTGCGAAGCTGGTACTTAATTTATCGACCCCGAAAGGATGAAATGCAAAGTAGACCTCGGAGGAATTTGAACTCAGAACGTAAAGACAGACGAAATACTGCTAAGCATTTCGCCCGGCGTGCTAACGTTTCAGCCAGCTCACCAACTTAAATTAATATTAATATTAATATTTCTGATTCCTGTTAAGACGGCGAATAGATGGCCGAATCGTTAGCACGCCGGGAAATTTGCTGTGCGGCATTTCGTTCGGATTTATATTCTGAGTTCAAAGTCGTCTTTGCCGTTCATTCCTTTCGAGGTCGATAAAAGAAGTGCCAGTTATACACTAGGCTCGATGTAATCAGCATATTCCCACCTTCGAAATTGTTGGCTATGTTCCAAAATTTGAAACTAATATT
>NC_068987.1:104982919-104984744 GCF_001194135.2 Octopus bimaculoides
GTTATATATATATTTGTAAGTCCTGGTGTTTTTGTTATGTATTTGTCTGAATATTTTTTTATTATACCTAAGGCACCTACTATGATAGGAATTGTTTCTGTTTTTAGATTCCACATTCGAGTTGCCTCTATTTCCAGGTCTTTGTATTTTTAAAGTTTTTCCATTTCTTTTAGGGAAACGTTGTCATCTGCTGGTATTGATACATCAATTAGAAAGCATTTTTTTCTTCATGATCTTTGACAACTATATCTGGTCTATTTGCCTTAATTTCTCTATCTGTGTTATTATTATTATTATTATTATTATTATTATTATTATTATCTCACTTTCTCCCAAGAAGAAATTTAACGTTTTCAGAAGTGGATGAAGATAGGCTCTATAAGTTTAAAAATGCCTCATGCTTCACGCTTTTTGCGACGATTGCATCACTATGAATCTATCAGAAGTTGTGGAAACCAAAGAAGGAAGTGTAATCAGGTATCTGAATAAACTAGAGAGGACTTAAGTTGTCAATGCTTACCAAAAAAGGAGAACTTGTAGACAGCCGTTGGGTTTTATTAATGTGAGGCGCGAAAAGCTTAACGTTTCGAAGCAAGCAATGTAATGCCTGTACGACAGAGCTTTTCGAAATTTAAAAAAAGTACTGTTTTGTGCCAAGAATTTTGTATCAAGAATGAATAAAAAGTTAATTTACATTTTTACAGTTACGTATTAATTGTATGCAGATTTGTGAGCACTCAAATATACTTCACAGCCGAATATTCGCAAAAATCTAAAAATCGATCAAAACACATTACTTGCATTATCAGCATTTGACGGATATTCGTCCTCATCTTGTCTGTTGTTAACACAGCGTTTCGGCTGCTACACCCTCCAGCCTTCGTCGGGTGTCTTGGGGAAATTTCGAACCTGGTATTTTTTTATGTCATTATTATTATGTTATAAGTACCAGAATGAGTTCCATATATTTGCAGCTGAACGCAGCGAAAAATGTACAGTAAATGTTGTCTTGTTGATTCTTTGCCTGGGAATTAAAGAGTTCAAATTTATGAAGGGTTAGCTGTGTCTTTCATCATCCACCGAGGGTCCACTAAAGATTATTAAAACAAACAAACAATAGACTATGAAAGATAAGTAAGCAACAGTAAGTTGCGAATAAGCACTTTGCTGTGTACGAGCAGACGTGGTTTCGATTCTGCGCCAGGAACACGTAATTTCATTTCACTTATGCCGCTATTACTTTTAAGAAATGCATGAATGATATCGACGTCAGCTTTTCACCATATGCCATCTCTCACCCACACTTTCCTATAACCTGTTCACATCGAAAGAAAGGGCCGGTCTCTTCATTCTAGCAAAGGTTTCCTTTTGCTTTGACCAAGATATTAACTATTCATCTCGGTATAGCTCCAAATGACATTGCATCATAAGTCAAAGAAAATAGAGGTAACGCTGTCTTTCCTTGTATATGTGTGTGTGTGTGTGTCTCTTATTCACGTTCGTTCTCATTCACTCACCGATTTCTGCTTTTCTTTTTCGTTACATCTCTGTCGCCTTTTACTTTCTTTTCTTTTCTTAATCTATAATCTAAGTATTTTTCATTTACTTTTATCTCACTTTTGGTTTTTTTTCTTTATTTGTTCAGTGTGTAAGTGACTTCATTTCTTTCTTTTAGATTTTTATATAATTTATTTATTATTTTTTTTACACTATGGATGTTTCATCTCAGGTTGGCTACATTGAAAAACATAAAAACCACAAGAGAAGGAGTGACAGAGAAGAAAAGGCAGAAGATGAAAACGAAGAAGAAGAAGAAGAAGAAGAA
>NC_068987.1:104985824-104986357 GCF_001194135.2 Octopus bimaculoides
TATATATATATATATATATATATATATATATATACATACATATTTGTGTGTGTGTGTGTGTGTGTAGGTGTATGTATGTATGTATGTATGTATGTATGTATGTGTGTAAATATGCATGTACGTATGTATACAATTTTTTTTCATACACTACCATTCTTTCATCAAATACGTTTATTGTTCGATTATCGGTTAGTGTCTTTTGTTCGCAACGCACAACCCCGATTATATACGGAGAAAGTTCCAGTGTTTCAATGGAAAAACGCTGTAGGTAAGAAAATACCGCTTCTACTTAACGTATATTCTCTCTTCTCCTTACATGTATGCTGTGTGCCTCTGCGTCACTTCTAATTCTTACTATGTATGTATGTATGTATGTATGTGGTCTTGTACGTGTATATGTGCGTGCTCTGGTACGTTAGGTGTGTATGTGTGTATGTGTGTGAATATCTGTTTATAAACTGAGGAATATAGGTACGTTTGTTAGCGTATATTTGTTGCATATATATATATATATATATATATATATATATATA
>NC_068987.1:104987974-104988626 GCF_001194135.2 Octopus bimaculoides
ATATATATATATATATATATATATATATATATATATATATACATACATGTAGGTAGAGATATATGTGTATATATGTATATGTATGTAAGCCTGTATGCTTCTATATATTTGCGCGCACGTGTATGTGTGTGCGACGTGTATGCATCTTTCTATATTTACATAGACGTATACATTTGGAGAAGTATATATCTATGTGAGACCATACTATAACGTTTGCATGTATGTTTGATTGCCTCCACCCATTCATATAGCGAGTGAGTGAGTCAGTGTGCTGGAGGCCTCACCTCGAGACATTATATATATATAAATGTATGTATGTATGTATGTATATGCTTTCTTGTGAGTACTATATGCATATATATTTGTATGCATATATATATATGTATGCATATATATATGTGTATATATATATGTATATATATATATATGGATAGTTAGATATAGTAGTCTGCGCACACGCGCACACTCACACACCCATCGACGCACACAATTTATGTGAGTAAATTAACGTATATCTGGACGATTACGGACTTTAACATATTATAAGAGTAACAGTCTATATTTGTATGTGAATATACCCTTGGCATAAGTCTTTATATATATACATACATACATATATATATATATATATATATATATATATATATATATA
>NC_068987.1:104989562-104990425 GCF_001194135.2 Octopus bimaculoides
ATATATATATATATATATTTTATATATATATATAGATAGATAGATAGATAGATAGATAGATAGATAGATAGATAGATAGATAGATAGATATGCACATACATATATATATACAGATAGAGAGAGATGTGCGTGTGTATGTGTAAGTGTGTGTGTGTGTGTGTTAGAGAGAGAGAGAGTGAGAGAGAGAGAGAGAGAGAAAGAGAGAAAGAGAGAGAGAAAGAGAGAGAGAAAGAGAGATAAAGAGAGAGAGAATAAGTAGAATTTGCAGATGAGTTTAGACCGCTTTTGTTCGTTATTGACGCATCCATCGTATGTTTTTACTTTGCCCTGAAACCTGAGCAGCAAAATTGTAAGGCAGCCCCAATGATTGGTTGCCTCCAGGAATAAACCATGGCACGCAAGCTAACATCTATTGACTCTATGTAAACTGTCATTGATGCAACCGCTGTGTATTTCTTGTTGGCGGCCATTTTTTTTACTCTCTTCTTGTCTTTTCTCATAGATGTGTATGTGTGTATACTTGAGTATATGTTTCTCTGTTTTTCAACTTCATCTTTTTGTTGTTCTAGTTCTCGTTGTTGTTCTTGTTGTTGTTGCTGGTGTCCATATATGTCTTCCTGTTTTCTTTTTGCTTTTACGTTTTTGTTTTTTCGTGTTTTTCTTATTTTTGTTACTCCCCCCCCTCTCTCTCTCTCTCTTTCTGCGTGACCAGAGAAAGCCAGCGCAGTTAATTACTGCCCTTCATCATGTCTTTAGAGAAACAGCATTAAGTAGTGTGAAGATTATTTTTCCAGATGAAATACTTACTTTTAAACAGCTCGGTCCCCACTCTGTGTACATCTGTGTCTGTATGTATTGCATGC
>NC_068987.1:104991032-104996279 GCF_001194135.2 Octopus bimaculoides
ATATATATATATATATATATATATATATATACATATATATATATATATGTATATATATGTGTGTGTGTATGTGTGTGTGTGTTTGTGTGTGTATGATTGTGTGTGTGTGTGTGTACGTATATATATATGCACACGCACATATTCATATAGGTACATACATGCACATAATTCTATTCCTGGCTGAAACAATTTAACTCTGCCTACGTCACACTTATGTCATTGCGAAAAGTAATGAACGACACAATTCCCATTTCCCCCCATCTGAAGGCAAAATTGCTTTTGCCTAACTAGTTACGGTGCCTCGATGTTCCGGATCCAAAAATCTTCAGAGACCAATCTTACATTCCATTCAGTTTGACGTCACACACTAATGCAAATAAACACAGAAAGAAAGAAAAAACTAAAGCAAATGATAAAATCATTGTTTCTTTCTCTGTATGCACGAAAGCGTTCAATAAGCTTAATATTATGGAGGGATGCTAGTGGAAATAAGCTGGCGGATACCCGTCCAAAATAACCACTGAACGTTGTTGTTTATACATAATGTTTTATAAAGCGTTGGATCGTATATCTGTTGGAATAAATGCTTAGTTTTTTCCTGTTTTGAGCTTCTGTGTACAGAAATCCCTGTTGAGGTCAGCTTTGTTGTTCATGGTACAATTACCCGGCCCGGTTTTTTAAATGAAATACTGCGTGGGTCGATCTTATTGACCCTAATTTGGAAAAGATTATTGGATTGTGCTAATTACTTACATAAGTGGACACACCAACAAACACACAAACACACCTAAATGTATGTATTTATGTATGTTTGTCTGTCTGATCCGAGTTTCTCCCTAGGTTGAGCTATTCACTACAGTCTTGAACGGCACAGCCTACGGCGAAGTTCAGATTCACCTGTCAATTATTAATTAGAAGTTTAGAACATGGCCAACAATCGTGGTAGGCGGGGGATAAGTCCGTTACATCGACCCCAGTGTTCAGCTGGTACTTATGTTACCGACCCTGAAAGGATGAAAGGCGAAGTCGGCCCCGGTGAAGTTTGAGCGTAAAAACGGACGAAATTCCGCTAAAAATTTAGCCCGGCGTGGATATCCATTCTACCGGCTGGCCACCCTTATCTTGTAAAACGCTGTTTTCAAGTATTGACACAAAGCCAGCTATTACGGAGGAGAGTCTTAGTCCATTACCGGTGTAAGGAACTTAGACCTTAATTCTCTGCTGATACTTATTTTTTTAACCCCGAAAGGGATGAAAGGCAAAATCGACCTTGGCGGAATTTGAACTCTGAACGTAAAGACAGACGAAATGCTGCTAATAATTTTTACTCGGCGTGTTATCGATTCTGCCAGCCTGCCACCCTAAGCCTGTAAAATATTGATATAATAAACATATTTAACAACTCTACCTAACGCGTTGAGTTCTATCATTTCGGATAATATTTACAATATTTAAAATATATTTTATCATATTGTTAAAGACTTGAAGACGGTGAGCTGCCAGAATCGTTAGCTCGCGGGCAAAAATGCTTATTGACTTTTCACCCGTCTTCACGTTCTGGGCTCAAATTCCGCCTAGTTCAACTCTTTTACCCTTTCGGGGTTTATAAAATAATTATTAGTCATGTACTGGGGTTGATGTAATCAACTAGTCCCCTCCCCACAAATATCATGCCTTGAGCCTATATTAGAAAATATTGCATTTTTAGTAAATTTATATTGCAATATGTGTGTGTAAAGATAACATTTCTAAAATAGATGGTGAAATTCTGAGAGATTGCTTTGGTCCAGTGGTAAAATGCTTACCATCTTTAGGGTAAAGATGGGTTCAATTACCACTGACAGCTATTGACTTTTTCTATCTAAAAGGATTTTTAACCTAATATTTACACGATATTATCTATAGCTTTATCTGCTTCGAGATCCACCGTTCGAATGTTTCATTTAAAATGTATTTTACAATGAATATAGCTGTACTTTCAGTACACTATTCACCCATCAGTAAATGCCTTGTTGTTGCTCTTAAATTTGCTTTAAATAATAACCTGGATTTAGTATATATATATATATATAAGAAGTGAAAAGAGATCGTGAAATAACCACACGCTGTTTTCATATTCGTTCGTTCGGTTAAGATTGAATGGGTGTAGAGGTAATTATGCAATACACTTTATATAACAGACATGACCGTAAAATTCTCATCCAAGTCTACATACACGATGTTCGATTTGTCATTCGCACGTTGTTCAAACAATTGTAAACCATAGAATATATATAATACCAGCTTCTCCATTCTACAATTTGTACATATATATATATATATGTGTGTGTGTGTGTGTGTGTGTGTGTATGTGTGTTTGTATACGATTCTTATAATTTTATATTATTTGGCTGTTGTTCGCGTGACCTTTGTGTTGGCTTACTCGTCAATCATAACCGTTTGAACCATTTAAATTTTTTACATGGTATCTTCAAAATGAAATCAAACCACTTGATGTATTTAAAACGCTAACAGCAATTTTCTTCACACGATAACATTTTCAACATACAATGATAATAGTATTTAATATCAGTTAACTTTTGCCAAACACAAACGAACTCGTTGAAATTGTCGTTGATGTATTTATGCGTAAGATTTAACAAACTTTGCATTCGGAATCTGATATCTGATGATGTCTTCTAGTTTCTCTGTTATAGAATTAATACTATTAAAACATTCGCCTACTTTTTATAAACAATTGGACGCTGACTCTGAATTGTATACATGGCGTGCACTCATCACTCCTACCTTACCAAGTAAACCAAAGCAACTACAAAGAGCTTTCACATTCGAAGGAGAGAAATTTAAATGGACACGACATGTGGTAGAAATAGCAGCCATATCTCTCAAAGACTAACTTGCTGTCATAGATAAACATAAAATAATGCAATAGACAATATGTCGTCCTAGATACAAAATACGTAATGATAACTTCAGGAATAGTCTTGATTATTTGTTTGCTCTCGATGAACATATTATCCCGTATATTTTTATTCAGAGATGTCTAGTAAATATTGGGTTGTCCGGAAAGTTCGTGCCGATTTATAGTAGCTTAAAAATAAATAAATAAACGCGCCCTTTTAAAGCCTAGCCAATATATATTTGAACGAAAACATACATTCACTGTGCTCTGAGGTATCTGTCACTTATTTCTAATCCTAAATACTTCGTTCGTGATGTCATTCCCATTTTCTATCATTAACTATCTGTAATTATCACTTCTGTCAGTAACTTCATAATAAATCATAACTCATCCTAAATAATTTGTCTACTTATTCTTCCTGATATACAGATTCAAAATAAATAATTAATACATACCACTAAGCATTTCGCCGCCTTCAAAACAACGTTCTATCAAAAAATTAATTTTCTATTGGTTTTCGACCAAAGGTTTTTGAATATGGGGGTCATCGAATGAACGATTGAGCATATATATATGGTCAGTCAATGTGGTAAAATTAGTAGCCAAATTTTTCTCATATCAAATCCTAAACACCTTATAACGGAAACGTTAGATAATTGTTTCTCTACCCATAGGAGAAAGACAGGATGGCAATGGATGAAATTACTTTAAATATAAGCTTCGACAACAGGGACGAAATACAACAGCAACAATTAATTCTACGTTCGCTACGACTACAACAACTACTATCAGAGGAAACGTTAAGCAGTAAATACTAAGCTTCAAGCGGGTCAAATATGTGCCATAACATCAGCTTCCGGCTAAGCAATTTCACTTTTAAATCCATCCAGGGGTTTGTTACTCCACTTCAGGATGGCTTTTCAGATGTGTTGAATGGGTCGTCATACATTTGAAAACTGTTAAAGCTTCACAGGGGAATCAAGGTCTGAATTATCAAACAATACATTAACATCCATGAAATATTTCCCTGAGACACCACCACCCCCCGCCCCCATATATATATATATATATATATATATATATAATACTTTCATTGATATATGTTTGGGAGTAAGAGTAATGTTGATATAATGTGTTTACATTGTAGATGTTTGTGATTATCCACATCGCATATGAGATACCTACATATGTATATACATAGAAATATGTGTGTATGTGTGTGCGCATGTGTGCATGTGAGTGTGCCTGTGTGTCCGTATGTGTATATATATATATATATATATATATATATATATATATATATATATTACATATGCATCTATGCATATGTATGAAACTCAATCTATCCATCTATGTATCTAGCTATCTGTCTGTCTGTTTGTCTCTCTAACAATCTATCTACCTGTATATATGTATATGTGTGTGTGTGTGTGTGTGTGTCTGTGTGTCTGTGTGTGTATGTGTGTATATATGCATGCGTATGTGTATGTATGCGTCTGTATATATGTATGTCTGCATATCTATGAATGAGTGTCATTGTGGAAAATAATCACATCTATGTTATAAGCAAAAACAGTAGATGAAAGTAGCCGAAAAGAAATGTGTGTGTGTGTGTGTGTGTGTGAGAGAGAGAGAGAGAGAGAGAGATAGCTTATGCGTATGTATGTGTGTATGTGTTTGTGTGCGGATGCGCTATGGCGTGTGCGGTCATTGTTTGAGGGAGGACTAGAAAATAGATATCACATGATGAAAGTTGATGAAATTGGAAGAATTGTAGATATTTCTAATCCACAGAAACTAACACGTCCTAAATCTTGTGTCAATAGACAAAGCCATCAATTAAATAAACATAGTTTGTTCTTACCATGGGTGTAGTATTTATTTTTGTTGTTGCTGCTGTTGTTTCTGGCCTTGGTGGTAGTGGTAATGGTGGTAGTGATGGTGGTGGTGGTGTCGGTGGTGTCGGGGGGGAGGTAGTGGTGTTGGTGGTAGCAGTCATGGTGTTTATGGTGGTGTAACATTAACGTTATTATCATCATTGTTTATATTATTATTATTATTGTTCAGTAGTTTTATTTTTATAACGTGCTTTCACTTCACTACCGAGCGCAGCTCTGTGCGCCTTGGGTATGTGCTGTGGTTTGCTGTGGTGCTTTTATGTTTACTGTATTGAAAGTGTTTTGCGTAGAATGTGTGCAGTACCCAGTAGTGCAATTTTCTGTATGTTACATATATTTGTAAGTCCTGGTATTTTTGTTATGTATTTGTCTGAGTATTTTTTAATATTATTATTATTATTATTCAGTAGTTTTATTTTTATAACGTGCTTTCACTTCACTACCGAG
>NC_068987.1:104997090-104998649 GCF_001194135.2 Octopus bimaculoides
TACTGGGTTGATGTAATCGACTCACCCGCACCCCACAAAAGCTGCTCTAGTAGAAAAATTTGAAACCATTTTTATTATTATTATTATTATTATTATTATTATTATTATTATTATTATTATTATTATTACTATTATTATTATTATAGATGTCGCACAGTATACAATATCGTGAGGTTGTTGATTGAAGATATATTATGTCTACCGGGGGTTTGTAGTGTTTGTCAAGCCACAACAAAGACCTCTGACAGACAGTACTTTAAGCAATATGCGTGCAGTTCCAAATAATGCCGACTTTTGCAATACACCTAGATTGTAGGATATCTCTAAGGCTTTCAGATGTTTTGTTTTTTTTTCAGATTGGGTGGTATTGAATCCAATGCTCCGATGACAATAGGGATAACCTTTATGTTCGACTCTCGTAGCTACCATATCATAGCGACCTCAATTCTCAGGTCTCCATATTTATCAATCTTTTCTCTTTCTTTCATGATGAGATATTGATCTTCTGGCACTGCTATGTCGGTTATTAGGTACACTTGTTTGTACCTCCTAAAGGTTACTATATCCGGCCTTCGGTGCTCTAAACACTTTGTCTGTCTGGCGATCAAAGTCCCAGAGGATATTTGCCTTCCCCTATTTGTCCATTACCTTTTCTGACGCATGTTGGTACAAAGCAGTCGTAACCTCATACCCATACTTACGGCATAGTAGCCAGTGGACGTTTCGGGCTACTTTGTCATGTCTACACTTGTACTTTTTCTGCACAAGACTTTCACAAGCACTAACAATGTGAGTCACACTTTCGACCCTCTTCCCACACATTCTGCATAGGTCCGATGCACTTGTGTGGTATATATTCATTTTCACTGAGTTGGTATTCAAAGCTTGACCCTGGGCCCCGATGATTATGCTTTCAGTATTCTCTTTTTTAGGTCACCCTTGTTGTGGAGAAAAAATTTGATCAATTTTAGGATGCAAAAGAGAAAGATCATCTAATAACGTACATCGGAAAAAGTAGGGGTAAAAGGGTAACTAATAACGGCAAACTCCATAACCCATCGTGTCTGGACTCTCACCGGTAATACTGCAAAGATAGCGGAAGAAATCGATTTGTTTTCAACACAAAAATCCTATGACAAGATTAAGCACCAAGCAACCGAAGGATCCAGTCCTCCATACACTGCTGATAGGAAGCCTCGTTCATTACAAAACACCGTATTGTGTTGCGGCAATGGGAAAAAAATGAAGGGTAAAAGACAAACTTCCAGGGACATAAAGTTACCATCCGCGCCCGTACACAGATACACATACACAAATACACAAGCATACACACACAGACACACACAAATCCACACAAGCATACACACATACACACACTCACACTCACACATATACATACGTACTTACCCACCTACATACATACATACATAATTACATACACAATTATGAAAAGCTCAAATTCGTGCTCAGGTGCATATTCACATATCTATCTGGAAGGAATTATACACCCACAGATTCTTTCCTACTATGTATGTATATATATAATTAATATATATATA
>NC_068987.1:104999304-105001804 GCF_001194135.2 Octopus bimaculoides
ATATATATATATAACATATATACATATATACATATATAATATACATAGGCACGCATGCCGACATTCTCAAAGGTTCTGTAAACCGATTTTGTAATACAGTTTCTGTGGATGCATGGACAATCTTGCCAAATAAATATAGCTACTACTCCAACTACTATTACTACTACTACTACTACTACTACTACTACTACTACTACTACTACTAGTAGTAGTAGTAGTAGTAGTAGTAGTAGTAGTAGTACCAATACTGCCTTGATGATTATTATTTCCTCATTTCGTCGATTGATCAGTCTTTAATCAGTAAAATTCCCTCTATTTAGCTTGAATTACTCCCTTGAGTAAATTATGTACATATTCGCAGTGCAGATTATGTTTGTCTGTATACCGTTTAAATTATTCAAATAACTGTTAATTAAGTCGGTAATTCGACACAGGAATGCGTTATCTTAAGGGATTAACATTAATTTATCGTATAATAATTTTGGTATTAGCCATGGTAATTTGATCATATTTTGCTCTTTAGCTTCCAGCAATGGCCATATATATATACAAAGGAAGTTCCTCTCAGTTTCAAGTAAAAGCCGAAGTCAGAAGAGATATATGACTAGTTCAGTGCAATTTGGTACAAATATCGGTTTTTAGTAGCTTGAATGTCTAGAACCGTATCTGTCAATATGGAGTATTTTGCATACTTGCGTAGCATCACCTACATTTGCAATGCATTCGAATATCTATCGACCAAATATGAATAATGAATTATATTTCATGTGTTCGGTAATTTGTCGGTTTAGTTCAGGATCGCAGTATCTTGCAGTAATGGTATCTGCAGCTCTAGTTCATAATATCTCCATCTGTACTTTATGATATCAGCATATATACTTTATGATATTGACCTTTATGTTTCATAATAACGGCATCTATATATTATGGTATTAGGGCTGGTAGTTTGTGATATCACAGGGCGTAGTTTTTGGTACCAGAGTGGTTGCTTATGATATTAATGTGTATAGTTCATGGCATTATTATCTATTATTCAGAGTATGTTCGTAACGAATTATATATACATATATAAATACATAAAAATAAATATACATATACATATATACACATATATACACATACCTATGTATATGTATACATATATACATATATACGTATCATGTTGCACCGTTAATCTCTACACATTTGTTTTTCCCTCAATATTTTTTCTTTCATTCTCTCTCCTTTGTTTTCCTCTAAATCCTTCTGACGAAGACCGTAGGCTCATAACGTAAAATACTTTTCCATTCTTCCCAGGTATTAAACTAATACACCTGTTTGTTGTTCAAACACCTCTCTTCGTCTTTTGTTTTCTATACAAATTTACATATATCTAAATGCATACACACACATATTTATATACGCATTAGTTACAGGATCCATTAGAATCTAGGTACATCAACTCGTATTGCGCCACAAGTGGCTATTTAAATAAACCCGGAGCGTTCACATTGAGGTAAAACAACCATAAATATATCTTATGTTGGTAGGATACTGTAGACATGTAAGTACCAAATTTTATTTAAACTGTAGATCCAACTCTATGTGCGGCCGAGGTAAATTTTAAACCCCATTTGTGTTCTTATGTATATATAAATATATAAATTTTTGCAAGAAAAAACACTAATGAGTCGAGAAATCGAAACCGAAAACTAAGTTTGAATTTGAGTTTCAAATATGTTGTTGACACGTGAAGAGGCCTTTCTGCAAAACTGTGTTCTTGATAATACTACTAGTGTAACTTCGCGTAGCTGAAAGTCAATAAGTTGTCAGATTTTTATTGAGGAAAGTCTTGCTAGTTCACTGGCGTGGCGTCGTCCACTGGTTAGAACATGTGAAAGGAACTAAATGGTGAAAGAAAAAAGAAAAACGAACGAATAAAGGTTGAATGACTCTTACAGACACGTGCGCTGGATGTAATTAAGAAATAGTGGTGTCATCTACTTACGAATGTATGTGTGAAGTGATGCAACAACTAATGCTCAAAAGGAACAGTTTGATAAACATAACCGAACATTGATGCTTACAGGTAAATAAAACGTGTGTCCGAGTGAGCTCTGCTAGAATACGTTTCGATAGCTGACAGATAGCAAGAATCTTCTCATTTAAAATGTGAAAGCAGGATGGAACCCCAAAAAAGAGAACTTAGTAATTGAATAAAAAGAAGTGAGAAACATCGGAAAAAGCTAGACTGGATGTAATGTTATGAGTTGGCAATAAATTTACGATCTAAACTCCAGTGCAAAACACTGAATGTCATCTCAGCGAAAAATTATGAGAATTGAATCTACCGTGTGTTTTGGCGGATGTTGTCATATTGTATTATTGACTGTGAAATTGCTAAATTCGTTTTCTCTTTAGTTTTTTCTTCTCTCTACAGACAAAATTGGATGCAGATGAAGAAAATGGTAACATTCTTCACAGCATTATTTTGTCTTTTTTTTTTAATGTAGTAGTGAAG
>NC_068987.1:105005638-105008084 GCF_001194135.2 Octopus bimaculoides
GGAGGAGGAAGATGAAGAAGAAGGAGGAGAAGAAGAAGAAGAAGAAGAAGAAGAAGAAGAAGAAGAAGAAGAAGAAGAAGAAGAAGAAGAATGGCGATGGTGATGACGACAATGACGACGACACTTACTTCGCTGATGAGGGCCAACCACGAAACGTAATCGATGTTACGTATATTTATCACTATTAGCAGTGTTACGAATAGCATTGCCAGAGTTTCTCCACATGAAATAGAGTTAGTTGCAAGGCAAAAAGAAAAACAAAAAATCAAGCAGAACTAAAATTATCCGAGAATTAATAGCTAAAAATTCCTCTAGACGTATTTGAAATCATAGACAAAAGCAAGGGAAATAATTCCTGTAAAATAAATTTGCGGACAACATATCTTGTCAGATAAAACCATTCGTTTTTTTTTCCTTTTATTTTTAATCTTTTCCAATAGTATTTCAAAAACACGAAATTTTTTTTTATCGTAGTGTTTTATGCCGCTTTATAACACTATTCTTCCTCTACAACTTCCATTTTTTAGAAAATTTGAATAAATTTAATAGTATTTCAAGCATATGACGATGAAGTGCCAGGTATAAGAAACGAGCGAATTTATCTGACAACCTCATACAAAGAATTCATATTGGATCGTATCTGGTCTTTGAAACAACTAACTTTCATGGACAATGTTAGACTCCCATAAAGAATGTGACAAGAATCCTTGTCACACCGGCAACTGGTGTATCTCAGATGCTATTCTACAGTCTCACAGGACCAAAGAATGCCCGAATAGAATGAAAGTTGAGGACAGTACAGTGACAATAACAGAAAGAATCATCTACAAAGGAGTTCAGTTCGAAACCGTATCCATCTGTTCGTTAAATCAATAGGTATGTACCAATAATTCAAGCCTGTTTAGGGCGACGAGCTGGCAGAAACGTTAGCACGCCGGGCGAAATGCTTAGCGGTATTTCGTCTGCCGCTACGTTCTGAGTTCAAATTCCGCCGAGGTCTACTTTGCCTTTCATCTTTTCGGGGTCGATTAAATAAGTACCAGTTACGAACTGGAGTCGATGTAATCGACTTAATCCGTTTGTCTGTCCTTGTTTGTCCCCTCTATGTTTAGCCCCCTTGTGGGCAGTAAAGAAATAGGCATTACGTCGGTCTTTACGTTCTGAGTTCAAACTCCGCCAGGGTTGACTTTGTCTTTCATCTTTTTAGGGTCGATAAAATAAGTACCAGTTGAGCCTTTGGGTCGATGTAATCCACCGAAATTGCTGGCATTGTGCCAAAATTTGAAACCCAAATTTCAAACCTGTTACGTCTTGCTTCTGTAGAAATGAATTAATCCTTATCATCATCATCATCATCCTCATTCTCTTCATCTTCATCATCATAACCGTCATTAGTCTTCTCGCCTTCCTCCTCATATTCATCATACGCTTCATCATCATAACCTTCTCCCTATCCTCCTCCTCCTTCTTATCATTATCATCATCATCTCAATCATCATAAACATCATCGTCACTATCATCATCATCGTCATCATTAGAATCCATCCCGTCCTCATCTTGATTGTCGTCGTCGCTGAGATCATAATCTTCCTCATCATAAATGCCTTCATTATCCTCATAATCCGTCTCCTTCTCATACTTATTTCCGTCGCAGTCATCATCATCATCATCATCCTCATCATAATCATCATCATCACCATCGTCGGTATTTTAATCATCATCATTATCATCAGCAGCAACATAATCATAGATGTCCCCATTATCGTTCTTATCCACCAAGACATTATCCCATAATTTTCCTTCATTTTCCTTCTCTTCGTCTCAACGGCCATCATCACCGCCACCACACCCACCACCACCAACACCGCCACCACGACAACCATCATCATCATCATCATCTTCCGTGTCACCATTATCATCATTAGCTACAAAGAAATTTTTTACATAATTTAATTTAATTTAATTCTTCTTCTTCTTCTTCTTCTTCTTCTTCTTCTTCTTCTTCTTCTTCTTCTTCTTCTTCTTCTCCTTCTTCTTCTTCTTCTTCTTCTTCTTCTTCTTCTTCTTCATCGTCGTCGTCATCATCATCATCATCACCATCGTCATCATCATCATCAATCATGCTACAATTATCAACAGCATTATTCCCATCATTTTCATCAATGCTTCCTCAATTCTTCATTGGGACAGAAATCAACAAACGAAGTTAACTACTATAACAATCACCTACGGGCTTGTCGCTTCCCGGGGGCTGCTATTTATTGCAAAACTTCAACAACCCAATCTACAAAGCACTGTATGGTTTATCAAATTATGTGTATGTGTGTGTGTGTGTATTTATACATACACGTACACATACCACATAGGTACAGACATGCACATAATACACACATACACACACTATATATATATATATATATATATATATATATATATATATATATAT
>NC_068987.1:105008100-105008893 GCF_001194135.2 Octopus bimaculoides
GTGTGTGTGTGTGTGTGTGTGTGTGTGTGTGTGTGTGTGTGTGTGTGTGTGTGTGTGTGTGTGTGTGTACATAGGCATATATGTGCGCACACACACGCACTGCACTCATATATATAAATATATACACACACACACACACACACATATATATATGTATATATATATATATATATATATATATATATATATATATATATACCATATATATCAGCGAGACAGTGTGGCAGAGAGAGAGAGAGAGAGAGAAAGAGACAAAGGAAGAGAGAGGGAGGCAAAGGAAGAGAGATGTAGAGACACACCGTTTGAGAAAGAGGGTAAAAATCAACTGGGAAAAACAGAGAGCGAAAATGCGTAAATTGAGAACGGTAAAATGAAGGAAGACTACTGCAGATTTTTGTTGAGTTGCGATAGAGTGATGAGCTAATATTTCAGATGCTGATGATGGATAAATTCTTGGACGTTTGCTGACGTTTACGATCCGTCTGTCGGGAATTGGATACAAATAAGCTTCACTAAGCTAGACCTTCACACAATTGAATCATGCCTAACTGCTCTTAATAATTCTCTAAATTCCGAATCCTTCCATAAATTTATCGTAATCATATTCACATAACTTGCGGCTGCGGTTTTCTCTTATGATTCGACACCAAACATTCTAAGTATCGCATAGAGCTTATCACACGTTGCTGCGCAGTTTCTATTTTTCCTTTGGTGTATTTGTTTGTTTTTCCTTTCCGTCCTTTTACTAAATAGTCGTTTTCATTTATTTATTTATTTATTGGTTTCTTTAAGA
>NC_068987.1:105010312-105011075 GCF_001194135.2 Octopus bimaculoides
ATATATATATATATATATATATATATACACGCACACACACTCACATAAATACACATAAACTCCTCAAATGCAAAAGACCAATCACTCGAGAGACTCCTAACAAATTCAAAACTATACTCAATGCATACTATACCAATAGTTAAAAAATACAGACGACCTAATTGTAGTATATGCCCATCTCTTTCTTTAGGACCAATATGCTAACACATAAAAACAAAGAAATGTAAAGGTAATCACGGAGACACACACACGTTTCTGCCTGAATGTATGCGTGTGTGTGTGTACAACGAGGTTTTTGCCTACAGTTCACGTTTATCAAATTTCTACCGCAATATATCAGTCGACTGAAGGCCGTTATACATCAAACATGCCCAAAGGGTCAGGCAGTATGATCGAAGACGATACCACGTAATTTTATATATATATATATACATATATATATATATAATATAATATAGGATAAATTCTTTATAAGAATTTATCAAGTAGTCAGCGTGAAAAAACCTCATAATGAAAAAATAACGAAAAATTTCGTAATGAAAAGATTCATCGTTTCTCCATAGATATATTTAAATATATATAAAAAGGGCATTAACTGTGTATTAATACCTCACGCTATCGAGGGACTAAATAAGTCAAAAAACTACCAAAAATAAGTAACATATTTACCGAAAGCGAGGGAATGCAACTTTTCAAATTTTATCTCTTAAAAACATTTAACTCAACGGTAGACCACTGGTTTCTCAATCAAATACAGAAAAAA
>NC_068987.1:105011742-105012960 GCF_001194135.2 Octopus bimaculoides
TATATATATATATATATATATATATATATATCATATAATATAGACATACATACCTACACATACATACAAGCATACATACATGCATACATACATAAACACACATATACTCTCCTTTCATTCTCAGCAGCATAAGCTGAATTTCAAACACATATGAGATTAAATACCAGTAATATATTGGTAATGTTTCAACACATTAAATACAGTCACTAAAGAAAAATTCGCTTTGCACTTGGCCAAATGAAATGAATGTAATATAAACGACACTAAGACTACATTAAACAAGATTTCCACTCATGGTTTGCTGTTCTGCTATTTTTTTCTTTCTTTCCTATTAGAGCGATTTTAAACACACTTATTCACATATTCATACGCTTGGACAAACAATCCTTCTGGTCAAAGGACACTACCAGTATCTAAATGATAGTCAAATGCTATTCATTTATATATTTATTTTAACCTCATCAAAAATTCTATAAAAAAGACATGCAGAATAGATAAATCGAAGCCATTTTTTTTTTCGTGTGTGCCCTGATGATTTGTACTAAAAAAAACAACAATGTAAAGAATCAGTTCTTATCTCCCTTTTCCACGACGTTGAACAGAAAAGGAACAAGTGTCCCCCGTGGATAGAAAGTTAACCAGGGCAGCTTATCTCCTCACATACTCTAGCAACTAATCTCCCGTTCGATGTATTGAAAGACGGATGTATTAAATGTACAACAACTAAAAAAAAAATAAGAATGTCAAAACAAAAAATAGCTCCATCCGAGGATATAAAATAGGCATTACATTATGTCCTAAAGCACGATATTATAGTGATACGAACAAAACCATAAGGGAAAAAAACAAACAGAACAGTGCAGCAGACGGCGTCGTCAGAAAACTAGTAGTAGTAGTAGTAGTAGTAGTAGTAGTAGTAGTAGTAAATGCTGTTGTTTCATTTGTTATCGTACTCATGTAATAGTTTCAGTAGACGTATAATTAACATGGTGTGTTTTTTTTTAATTTTGTATTCCCTTCGCGTATCTAACGTACCAATGCAATGCGTATCATCTTGATTCAAACTAGAAGCTGAGAGTTAACCACTGCATAAACGTTAACATCTTACGCAGCTGGCGACAGCAATTTTAATAAAAACATTACACTATGAAACATTTCCACCCCTAGGGGTCAGCCACACTTAAGTGGCAATATACTACACTTTATATATATATATAT
>NC_068987.1:105013282-105014978 GCF_001194135.2 Octopus bimaculoides
TATATATATATATATATATATATAGATAGATACATACATACATACATACATACATACATACATACATACATACATACATGCATATATACATGCATATATACAGACATATATACATAAATACATACATATACACACATATCTATATACGTCCTGCAGAAAGATGTTATAGTGATACAAGCAAAAGAAAAAAGATAAAACAAAGAACAGCGCAGTGGACGCCATCGTCAGAATAGTAGTAGTAGTAGTAGTAGTAGTAGTAGTAGTAGTAGTAGTAGTAGTAGTAGTAGTAGTGCCAGCAGTAGATCACAAAATGACGTACAGTATTGACAAGCTCCAAATAGGGCGGAATGCTACTGTCTTTATCGTGAGTCACTGCTGCAACGATATTCGCCTTGCTCCGATATATTGTGGTTAAAAACTTCAACATTGATGCGTTTCAAATCACTGTATACTTTTAGTATGAAACACAGATGGCGATAGTGTTATATATTTTCAATAATTTTAGAGACTCATGTAAAGCAAAAAAAAAAAAAAAAGAAACAGACAAAGCCTGTTGATCAAAAATACGAAACGTTATAGGAACTTGTAACCTTAAACACGAGGATAAATTACTTATTCACTCCGAGATTTCTTTACCACGGATGTGATAGAAATAAAGTTTTAACATCCAGCACGATAAACAATTCATACAGTTTGGGGCAAATTGTTGTGACATGGTTTCAGTTGAGGGTTGCAAAGAGACACAAGGCTGGAAAATTATTTCTATGTGAGTTTTCTATAAAATATCCCTTTCATAGAAATGGCTGCAAGAATTCATCAGTAAAAGATGCAGAAAAAGCTAACGATAATTTCAAGCTTCTGTTCTAGAAAAATGAAAGATTTTAGTTTTTCTCTTTTTATTTTAATTTTTCTTTATCATTTCGTACCGACGACTAAAACTGCTTTGTCTTATCGTCTTCCTTTTGGCGGTAAGTTTTGTCACATTCTTCTAGTTAAACATAGAACTATGACATTCGTACAAAGATACTTGGAAAGGCTAAGCAGGCATGCGTACATGCATCTGTTTACTCCAGTGAATATGTGTGTGTGTGTGTGTGTGTGTGTGTAATGCTGGGGGACAGCGTTGTGCATTCATGGAGATCGCGGACACTAGGAAATATATTATATAAGAACAGAATACAACAGAACAACAAAACAAAGTTAAAGAGGAACAGAATAGCAGAATAACAGAATAAGTGAATAAACGAAGATTATATTGTTCAGTAACTACACAGAAAACTGCTGTGAATAAAAGACTAAAATGGTATTGAAAAAAATCATCCACCTAGAAAGGACCATTACTTCATGCAGGTTTTCAAAATTGATACCTGATTAATCTACACGCAATTTCAGAAAAGCGTTTTTATTTCGCTAAAATAGAAAATATTACTCATCAATTTTGGACATTCACATATCACTGTATCTGACAACTGCCAAAAGGCATCCAATCAAATGTAGTTTCCAACTATAAGAATTTCCAAAGTTTTACTTTACCCTACGCTGCATGTTTAATGTGCGGAGACATATATGTATATGTATATGTGTGTGTGAGTGAGAGAGAGTGTGTGTATGAGAGAGAGAGAGAGAGAGAGAGAGAGAGAGAGAGAGAGAGTGTATATATATATATATATATATATATATATATATATATATATAT
>NC_068987.1:105016087-105018783 GCF_001194135.2 Octopus bimaculoides
TATATATATATATATATATATATATATGTGTGTGTGTGTGTGTGTGTGTATTTCGAATATTAAGTTTGATTCCTTGCGGAAATTTCTATCTTGCCATTTTCTTTGGTTTCATCCATTATGTGGAGTGTGTTCACGAGGCACGAGACACAGTATTCCGCCTGCGACTGTTGTTCGTCAGGGAATGTGCATGCTATGACTTAAGGCGCACGCGTACGAATATTATTGAGTTAGTAGCTCAAGTCCATTTATTTATTTTTTTTCTCTTGGTTCTTCGTTTCTATACATTTTGCTATCGTTCAGTTTGTGTAAGGGAAATAAGCGGTTGAAATTCCTACAGTCAACTATACGGAGACAGTAATCATTTTAACAATAATAACAATAATAATCCTTTCTACTAATATCACAAAACCTGAAATTGTTGTGGGGGGGGGCGGTATAATCGAATACATCTTCTCCAGTACTGATACTTTTTTTTATCGATCTCGAAAGGATGAAAGGCAAAGTCGACCTCGGCGAAATTTTGAACGACAGACGAAATACTGCTAAGCATTTTGTTCGGACGGTGATCTAACGATTCTACCAGCTTGCAGCCTTAATAATAATAAATATAATAATAATAATAATAATAATAATAATAATAATGATGATGATAATAATAATAATAATAATAATAATAATAATAATAATAATAATAATAATAATAAAAATAATAATAATGATAATAATGATAATAATAATAATAATAATAATAATAATAATAATAATAATAATAAGGATAATGATGATGATGATGATGATGATGATGATGATGATGATGATGATGGTGATGATTTTTTTATTACCCACAAACGATTTACATTAATAAAATCATTGTGGACAGCACAGGGCAAGACATGAAAGTCGTTTAAATAAAGAAAAACAATCGATTGTAACAACAACAAAATTCCCCAAAAGGGAGACACCTCCTAGGACTGCTCATGGAAACCTCACAAATCCACGATAGTTCCGACTACCAAGGTAAGTACTCTCTTCAATCTGTCCACGGGCGCATGCTTAGAGTACGCTCATTTACTCGAGTTATTCTTTCGGCATTTACTCACTTTTTACCAAAATTAGAATAATAATAATAATTTTTTCTATTATAGACACAAGGCTTGAAACTTTGGGAGAGGGTGATATAGTCAATTACTGCGATACCAGTGCTAAACTGCTACTTGTTTTATCGACCCCGAAAGGATGAAAGGCAACGTTGACCTCCGCGGAGAGCTATGCCAGTTGAACGCAAGCTCCTACCATTGCATTCCTTGCTCAACAGGTCAAAGGACAGAGGCTAGGCTGATATGGAAACTCGCTTTCAGAGATAAAAAGTGGGATTGCGTAGGGTCTAAATATCTACCTAGAAAATGGCAGACTTACAGAAGCATTGACGATAATTGTTTCTTCCCACTCGTTTTGTTTTCTGTTGACTTTTCTTCCAGACACATTTTGCTTTTGCTTTTTTTTTTAAATACTTTTCTTTTTAATTTTCATTTTTCACATTTGTATCTCCCTCGACATTTTGTACACATTCCTTTGTATACCATTCCTTTTCTACCTACAAGACGAAGGAATGGTTATAAGGGTCGCCACTCTTAAGAGAGGAACTGTCTACTTGCTTGCTTCTAAGACTGATCATAAAGTGATATCACTCGCCATTTCCAGAGATTTGACTGAGGTTGCTCTACAAACTGGAGGCTTGTTGCCCATGCTGCAGCCGGTCTTCATTGCTCCTCTTTCTGGTTTCCTTGACTAAATTTTCTAGTTCTTCAGTACAAAATCTCTGATGTGGTTGCTTCTAATACAGCTGTAGCTAATACACTATTTGCCATTGTACTCAATTTGAAACCAATGACATACTCGTTAATCGTTCTGTGTTGATACTGCTGCTGCTTTTGTTGTCATAGTTTACAGTAGAACTGACTAACGATTCGTTGACTTGCTGCAAGGATTAGAATATTGGCGTAGCTCTCAGCGATATCCCACAAGCTTTTTTTCATTCTTTCCTTTGATTCCCAGATAGAAACAAATAGGAAATAATACTTACGAACTAAAGACAAAACAATAAAAAGTTCACTGTGTAATCGTTATGGTCCCAAGTCAGAATAACGAAGACGAGGCAGTAAAATGAAGTTTTATAACTTAAAAGCATATCGAACATATACCTCAGGCTTGGGGTGCCGAGAGATTTTAATCAACATATAGTGCTAGCATCAAATATATTTCGTAGTTACATAAGCTAATAACCTTGTATTAAAAAAATACAACCACCCAGCAACATATTTTCTATGAAATTACATATAAGACAGTTAGCTAAACATTCACCATGCATAACATATTTGAAATGACAATACGCAAGCAATAGACTTACATTCCAGCATTCATAATATGAAGTTCAGATTTGTATACGAAGTAATTTCAATCCAAGAACAGGAAGAGAAGCAGATTTAGTAATTATTCATCTGTATGAAAAAGGTTAAGAGTTGATGCAATCCAGTTGCTGCGTATCAGAATAACTTTGGATTCATACAACAATAACTACTGACGCTGTTATCAATTATAGAATAGATATACGTATGCGCGCGCACATATATATATATGTGTGTGTGTGTGTGTGTGTGTGTGTGTGTGTGTGTGTGTGTGTGTGTGTGTGTGTGTGT
>NC_068987.1:105019906-105021024 GCF_001194135.2 Octopus bimaculoides
TATAAATATATATATATATACATATATTCATGTATGTATATGCACACATGAAAACCGATAAAATGTTGCAGTTTGTTGTTCTTTCTGGGTTTTTTTTTATTGTTTTATTATTCTTTTATGATTGTTTTTATATTTGAATATCAATACTATTTACTTTAAGATGTGAACATGAGCAACGGTTCTTCTGGAACGCTTATTATTTTTCCTTTCTCTCTCTTTCTCTCCCTTTTTCTTTCTTTCTTCAGCAGGTTAACTTCGTCAACATCATCGTCATCATCATCGTAATCATTATCATCATCATCATCATCATCATCATCATCATCTTCTTCTTCTTCTTCTTCTTCTTCTTATTATTATTATTATTATTATTATTATTATTATTATTATTATTATTATTATTATTATTATTATTATTATTATTATTATCATTATTTATTATTATTATTCCATAGATTATTGATATTTCATGTACTGTTTGTTGTATTTTAATATCAGCGATTTGGTACAAGGAAACATCGTGGAAGAAAGGAACAAAAAATTCTTTCAAAGAATATTAATGATGATGACGACGACGATGGTGGTGACGACGATAATGATGGTGATGATAATGATGATGTTGATGATGATGTTGACGATGACGATGACGATGATGATGGTGCTGAGGAAAAGAAGGAAGAGAAGCTTATGAGTATTATGATGAGACAATGATGCTAATAATAATAATAATAACAATAACAATAATAATAATAATAATAATAATAATATTAATAATAATAATAATAATACTGAAAGAAAGCCATGGTAGAGCTTATTTGAAAATCTCCGATGAAGCAATTGCTATTTTCATTGTGTTAAATATCTCGGTGCGTGAAATAGCGCAATCATTAAAGCAAGCTACAATCGGACGGTAACTTGTCCGGAATAATTTCCTATTGAAATATGGTTTCTGCACACGCAACAAAAACAATATCGTATATTCTTTCAATCTTTCATTCTTTCATTCTTTCGTTCGTACATTCATAAATTCATAGATTCATACATTTATGAGAAAAACTTTTGAGTAACAGAAATAAGTTATGTTTATGTAAGCATGGACACAAGATATTGTCTTGATATAT
>NC_068987.1:105021124-105023447 GCF_001194135.2 Octopus bimaculoides
ACTGGAGTCGATCTAATCGACTGGCCCCCTCCCCAAAAATTTCGGGCCTTATGCCCAGAGGAGAAAAGAATATTTACAATGAATTTGCCATTTTTTGGTGGGTGTGCTGCGCACACCCAGCACACCGGAATATACATTCCTGATACATACATACATACATACATTGTATAACACGTAGTCAGAGATACCCTCTAGGATGCTCGGCTTGCCAGAAGAAATAGTCAAATCTCCTTTAAATCATGGCTTACTGATTTTAAAAGAACATATTAGCTAACGTCACCCAGAATATACAATGCATGGGAAAAGATGAGGTGGTCACAACAGGATTGCTTTTGACCATAGGTCTGTTCAGTCGGGGTACCTGGTCTAAACAGCAACATATATATATTATAATTTTCGGTATCTGTTTAAGCCCTTATATACTCATTTATGTATAACACACACAGCACTGAACGTTTACATGCATATGTACATACCACACAAACACATAACATATATTCGTACATACATAGATACGCAGATACATACATACATACTTTCAATGAATGAATGCATGGATAAATGAATGAATGAATGAATGAATGCATATATAAAAAAAAATACAGACAGACGGACGGACAGGCAGACAGACAGACAGACAGACAGGCAGACAGACAGGCAGATAGATAGATAGATAGATAGATAGATAGATAGATAGATAGATAGATAGATAGATAGATAGATTTGCGAAAAACAGAAGGAATCCGTCATAAAAAAACAATCAATAACCCGATTGGATGCTCATTAAATATATTTTTTTTTTTAAATAGTATGAAGTAGAAAGCTTACTAACTTTGTATTTTTCGTTTGGCAGCACTCTTCGATGGCCAAATTCTTGATTCTTCTTCGTCCTGAGATCGAATCATATCTTCACTTCTATCCACAAGTCTGCTGATATCCTTATCTTTGGTATTGTCTGTATTAAATTCCTTGGTTTTAATCTGATCGATTTCTACCGATGGAGTTGAATGTGAAGAAGATCCATGCAGAACATCTGGCTGCAATGTGCTGACACCCGATGGTAATAAAAGAGCAAGAAAACTAAGTAAAAGTCCTATTCCTATGGAATGTTTAATATTGTTATAAATAATATCTGACAAGTTTGTTGTACATTGTTTCCATCTTTTTCTCATTATCGTTTTTCTTTGGCAACAAACATTGGCAGAAAACGAACTTTGAAAACGATTTTCATTTAGTCCATTGCAACATGTAACATACATGTTTAAAACTGAGGTCTTAAGTTCGATGTCGGAATATAAAAAAAGCTTAGTGAATATTTTCTTACGGTATACACATTTTGTTTTATAGAAATAATAGCTGTTGAAGGTTTTGTGGAGATCAGTATTCGAGTGATAACTAGTTTTAAACTTGCAACAAATCTCATCTGTAGTTAAAAATATATCATAATAACACGATCTTCCAACGGCTGTATAATTGTCTCTTGTTTTCAACTTATCATATCTATCATACATGGTATCACAGTTGTAGAGAATTAGCCAAGTTTGCCCGTTTGTATGTACATATATAGATATATATATATATAACTGATAAGCTTCAGTTCAAATTAGAGAAGTCGGCTGCTTTTAAGAGGACTCCGCTATGCAGCCTGCTAAGACAGGCTGGACGGCTCTACTGATTTAAGTTAGCTCACCTGTCGCACAGTGTCAATGAAATGTCATTGTAGTCTCCTGCCCCGTCCTACCAGAGCACGGTACAGAACACAAAGTCATACTGTGAGTGGGTATGCTAGTTGTATTAGTAGCTTTGTTAATTTGTAATTTTCGGCAAACTATATAGTAAATTGGAGGGAAAAAAATACTATACTTACAGCATTTTAAATTAGTGAAATGTATAAACTGAGGAATTTCGAAAAACAGAATTTGTACATCCAAAACATTCTTATATAACTAATTTCTGTCATATGCTGATATGTTCCACCCCACCACCTTTTTTTTTTTTTTTTTTTGAGGTTATCTAATAAATATAATTTCAGATGCAACAAATAAATAGAACACAAAAGTTTGATAATAAAAATTATACAGGATGAAATGATAATTGAACAACAAACACATTAAATTGACGAAGTCGATTCAAATTTTACCTTTCAAATTTTGTGAAATATTTTTTTTTAAAAAAAATGGAAAGAAAAGAAAAATGTACTAAATCATATGTATTGATATCAAAGGATTTTTTTCTCAATATTTTCGATATCACTTTAAATGGCTATGCAACTGTTGCAAAATCAGATTTTTTCCCCCTAAATAACAACAAAAAATTACAAGAA
>NC_068987.1:105023680-105029219 GCF_001194135.2 Octopus bimaculoides
ACACACACACACATATATCGTATTTACGCGTGTATCAGACGAACTATTTTTATACTTCATTTCACCTGAAAAAAACTGGGGTGTAACTTACACACGAGGCAAAATAAAAATTATGAAAGGAAAAAGACTTGCACCAAGATTTAACACTAAATTAGGAATGTGACTTATACAAGAGTAAATACGGAATATATATATATATATATATATATATATATATATATTATACATACAAATATATATCCACACATATATCTATGCAGACATATGTATATCATACATACACATACACACATGCATGCACACATATATATACATACTTGTATACATACATACATACATACATACATACATGTGCGTATTGTGTGTTTGTGTGTATGCACGTGCGCGTGTCTAGAGATGCAAACCGAAGATTGGGCTTCACAACCATTTTACAAGTTTCTCTTCATCTTATTCATGCGAGGAACGGCTTGCGATGTTTGCCATTATCATGTGTTCGTTCGGATCTGAAAAAGTATGTAATGGAGCTGTGCAGAAATTTATCTTCATTTCACAACTGATTGTATAAATGGGAATATTCTATTATTTCGCTTAGGCATGGTGATGCTAATAAACTAATGTTAGAACTCAATATAAATGAGAATATATTTTCCAATGCATCCTTTCTTTCATTATTACAGTAGAGTCTGATTTGAAGGAAACTTTGTTGTTATATCTAGCAGATCACGTACCTGTGCACAGACGTCCCGTCGATAATTCGATGCGAGCTTCAGTGTTAACGTGGAGTCCAAGCTCAGTCGTAGAAGAACGTCTCTGATGAAAGATAGCTGCAGGTTCGGCGACTGCTGAATGGTTGATAAGTCTAATGATGAAAGTTTGGTGTCAAAAGAGTGTTTGCAAAAATCAACTACAATATTCCTATTCTATTGTTTATTTAATTATATAGATTTCAAACACATCTGAAGTATTCTATTATTTGGTTCAGTCATTTGACTGTGGCCATGCTGGAGCACCGCCTTTAGTCGAGCAAATCGACCCCAGGACTTATTCTTTGTAAGCCTAGTACTTATTCTATCGGGTTTTTTTTGCCGAACCGCTAAGTTACGGGGACGTAATCACACCAACATCTGTTGTCAAGCGATGGTGTGGGAACAAACGCACACACACACACACACACACACACACACACACACACACACACACAGACATATATATATACGACGGGCTTCTTTCGGTTTTCGTCTATCAAATCCACTCACAAGGCTTTGGTCGGCCCGAGGCTATAGTAGAAGACACACACTCAAGGTGCCATTCAGTGGGACTGAACCATGTGGTTGGTAAGCAAGCTACTTATCACGCACAGAAAAAAATGTAAAATTATATAAAAACAACGAACCATATTATATTGGGAATTATCATTTAATTTGGAATATGATTTTCTCTGGTTCTCTCCAAAGCATTTTTATAAGTTTATCTTAAACGTCCATGTTTATTTTCAGATTTTCAGTCTGTCATTTCATGCATTCTGAGGAATATAAAGTTTTCCTTCCAGAATTCCTAAGTTTCTTTAGTAGTTATGCATGTACGCCAAGGAGAAGTCCTATGTATCACATGTTATACTCAGGACAGGCAATGGATTAACGTATTTTGTATGGTTAAATATTCTATTTGGTTAAATACCAGTTAAATATACTCATTTTAATGACATTAAAAATATATGGCAACAAATGTTGAAGCCGTTTGCCGAGAATCGCAATGTATCGGTTGAGAGAGTGTTGGTGTGTTTCTGTTTTGTTCTTGAAAATTATTGAAACTCGAAATGCTTATAGTTAACTTGTTTAGGTGGAGAGGGTTTGTTACATATATACATATCGTTGCATACGTTGCATAATCATCATTTTAATTACATTATAATTATCGTTATAATACATTAGTATAATGTATGTTATTTTTATGCGTATATGACCAAGACAGAATAGTAATATCTATTGAGCTACATTATTGTAGCTCAATAAATAAATTCTAACATTTCCAATTAAGGTACCAAACGTCAGGAAACTTATTTTTAAGGAAGTTTAATCTTGTATAATTTTTCTTTTTCGGATAAGTCGCAGATCAAGCTTACCTGCTCCTTAGCTAAAATCAAAATTACTTAGTAGTATACAAATGCAAGACTGCAACACGTCATGAAATCACCATAAAGAATAATAACAGTTTCACACACAAGTGTTTATAAAGTAGATGATTATCGGCAAAATGCTCCATGTTGGAGTCAGCACTACTCTATTCGAGAACATAACGAAGATTCAAGCAATTTTTGTACATTTGCAAAGGGTAGTTATGTATTTAATAGTGAACATCTTAGAGGTATAGGGAAGGTTAAAAACAGTCAAACCACCAGATCTTGCAAGCAAAAGAAGACATTTATATCAGAAAATAATTCAAAGAAATACTATAGGCAAACTAAGCATACTTTTGAAATATTTTACATAGAGAACACTAGATATCTAATTGTGTCTAAAGAGAGTTATTTTCTTTTAGTGCCTTATTATTTGACATACTCACCGGTTCGATTTCCACTCATTTACTTATTTTTTTCTAAAATTTTCGTTGCGTCTTGAAACCTTTTTGATAGTCGTTGACTCTCAACGACTATTGAACAGGTTGCAAGGCGCAACGAAAATTTTAGGAAAAATAAATAAGTAAATGAGTGGAAACTTTACTGGTGAGTGTGTTAAATAATAAGGCACTAAAAGAGAATGACTCTCCCCAGACACAACAAAGTATGCTTCAACACATGAATTCACATAAAGAATGTTGCAAACCAAATAAAAAACGAAATTAGATATCTAGTTATGAAAAAACTTATGCAGTAAAGAAGACATTAGCTCAATGACTAATATAATTTAAATCATTATTGTAAAAACAGGAGACAATTCCACAATTTGATGATATTAGACCTCCTCAGTGATGCATAAACTTCACTGTACTAGCCAAATTAAGAATTAGAGATATGGAAAATATAAAATCGTCCACGAGCATACGTGAAAAATTAATGTATTTTATATTTTTGAAAAATAAATCACTGAAGTTCATTATTCAGAGCTAATATTTTTCATTGACGTAGACTTTTACTCACTGTATTTATAATTAAGCATTTAATGTTGCATTAGATGTAGGACGGTTGATTAGCAGGTAAAAGCCTTGCGGTAATTGATCTGATTCTCTGCATGTTGAGTTCAAATACCATTTAAGCTAACGTTGCTTTTCCATCCCTTGGGGACAATAAAATAATAACTTACCATTTAAATATTTATTTCCTCTACTCTCTCCCTCTCTCTCTCTCTGAGAATTAACTACGCTACACTGTGAAAGGGTCGTTGAGATCATACTCGAGAACCCCTACCGCCAAAAGATGGAGGAGGGTTGAACTAGGAATGAGCAACCACTTCTTTTGTAACATGTTAAATAAAAGTTCAATAAACTCATGAAACAGGGCGGGCCTGGTCTGGATGATATGCTATGCAGTGCAGAACAATTTGAAAATAAACATGAAAAGTAATTAAATTTTCTAACTTAACTATTGTTTTTCAAGCGGATTGTATCTCTAAGTAATTAACGTCTATAATATGTGATTTGTAAGCATATATGTGGCAGAGATCTAAATAAATGCAATGTATCCATCTCAGATCCAATATGAGTGGTTCTACTTATACCCATTGTTCTTTCTCACACACACATAGCTGCACATGCAGGTCGGAGCAAAGCACCTTCTAGAGTGCAGCTGCAGAGTGAGTATCCTAACATGCAACCATGGACAATAGATGTTCATCGTTGCAGAAGATTTCGTTTGTCTTATAAACGTGTGTCTCCTCCCATAAGCAGCCATACTTTCAGTGATAAACGCAGCTACCCGCTTCTACTTGGCTTCCTTGCCAACTTCCCATTCTTGTTACTTCAACACACGATATTCTAACATTTCCCCAAGACCAGCTATAGTTTAGTAGCTGCTTCTCAAATCATAATATTGGTTTCAAGTTTTGGAACAAGACCAGAAAGTTAGGGGGAGGGTAGTCAATCGATTACATCCACTCTAGTTCTCTTCAACTAGTACTTATTTTATCGACACCGAAAGGATGGAAGGTTAGGTCGATCTCAGCGGAATTTGAACTCAGAAAGTAAAGACGAACGAAATGCTGCTAAGCATTTTGCCCGGCGTGCTAATGATTCTGCCAAGCTCGCCACCTTTTCTCAAAATTATAATATTCTTTTCTACTCAAGGCACAAGGCCCGAAATTTTGTGGGTATGGGGCTAATCGATTAGATCGACCCCAGTACGCAATGTTTCTTAATTTATCGACCCCGAAAGGATGAAAGGCAAAGTCGACCTCGGCGGAATTTGAACTCAGAACGTAAAGACAGACGAAATACCGCTAAGCATTTTGCCCGACGTGCTACCGATTCTTCCACCTTTTCTTAAAATTACATTATTGTTTCTATCATAGAAACAAAGACAGGAAATTGGGATGAAGGAGTTTACTCGATTACTTCAACTCCAGTATCATCGACCTCGAATGGGTGGAGGATAAACTTGATGTCAGTTGGGGTTGAATTCAGAACGTAAATCAGAATTCAAATAAATACCGCAGGACTTTTTGTCCAACGATCTAACGATTCTGCCTATTTGCGAAGATATATCTTTTAGATGTGTCAAACAGTCCAATACAACACTCTTTTTTAAGCCCATTCAATTCTATTCTATAATGTCTGCCTCGACCAGAATCGTGAAACTGTAAAAGCATTATTTAGCGGAATTAATAATTCGTTGTCCCTTCTAGCAATATGGAAAACGTTTCTGCACCTCACCGTCAACATCCAAATATTACATTTCTAATCAGCAGAATCTTCGGTTGTAGGACTGCAATTGACGAATTATTAGATGGGAGGTTGTTAGTTTATTATTTTATTCTTTTACTTGTTTCAGTCATTTATTGCGGCCATGCTGGGGCACCGCCTTGATGAAATTTAGTCAAACGAATCGACCGCAGTACTTTTTTTTAAGCCTAGTACTTATTTTATCGGAATCTTTCGCCGAACTGCTAAGTTATGAAGACGTAAGCACACTAACATCGGTTGTCAAGTGGTGGTGGGACACACACACACACACACACACACATACAAAGGCAAACAATTCGCGAGAAAAAGTAATTCCCGAAAAATTAATTTGCTAAGATATTATTAATTTTGTTATTATCTGGTATGACTATTTTAAAAAATGATAATAACAGAATCAATAATATAGGCAATTGCAGGCCCAAGAAAAGCATTAAATAGCTGACGGGTTATGATTAATCAAAGGACATAGTAAGTATGTCTACCTGCTGGAAATAACAGTCAAAACTCTTATTTAAATCACCAAAAATACTGATGATAGCTACAAAGGTCAACCGAAAGCAGATCAGGTTAATAAAATCTCCTAACGTATATTAAAGTATTTGAACTCCTGATCTACTTTCGGTTGATTTCTGTAGTTATCATCAGT
>NC_068987.1:105029229-105029773 GCF_001194135.2 Octopus bimaculoides
TATATCAGTGGTAACTCCGGCACTCGGGCTGTTCAGGCTTAGCCTGAGTATAAATTTAATAAAGTGAACGTGTATTTGCAAGCTGATTTAATTTCTGCTAACACTGACTTCAAGTATGTAGCTGCAGCTAATAACTCGGGCTCCTTTTATTGAGCCTGGTCGCAGTTCATTTATTTCGTTCAGCGTCTGGCAATGTCTTAGAGGTACCCTGTGGCAAAAAATATCATTCGTAGCAGACGTTCTCCCGACATCGTTCACACGCGCCGGACTCGGCCTCAGAAGTCACAGCCCGAGTTGTTATCTATAATCGTAAAAATTAAAATAATTCAAATTCAATGTTTTCTTGAAACAATAAATTTCTATAGAGATTAATATTTAAATTCCAATCTATGAAAAGTTTTCGTTCTACAATATTCTTAAAAGAACGAAAATTTATCCAGCAACTCGGGCTAATACGAACGAGTCTAGTAGGACCAAGGTGCAACGCAGTGGAACTGAACCCGGAACCAAGTGATTGGAAAGCAAACTTCTTACCCTACAGTCA
>NC_068987.1:105030833-105036373 GCF_001194135.2 Octopus bimaculoides
GCGCGCGCGCATAAGTCAGGAAAAAATGCACTTGTATATTTGTCAGTAGAGTGGGTATATTAATTGAAGTGTACAGCCGCCATAAACAGGTTACATACATTTTCTAGACGTTTACACGAAGCAGCAAGCTTAGTCTATGCAAAATTGCCCATTTACAACATCTTTGACGCAGAATAAGTAATATAATTCGCTTTCACTGCAAAAGATCCTCAAGAACAATATTTCTTATCATAATCACAAATGTTTAAAACATATCTAAAATAAATCTATTTCAAAAGGATCCACAGAGACTCGTTACAGGAAAAGAGAGTTGCAAAAATCCACCCCAACCTCACCAATGCACTAACTTTGTGTGTGTGTGTGTGTGTGTGTGTGTGTGTGTGTGTGTGTGTGTGTGTGTGTTTCGCAGAGTCGTAATCTACGATATGTAAAGTTCACATTCCAAAGAAATTACAGTTTTGGCTGAACTAGATATTTTCCGACTCTGTTCTATAGGAATGCCTTGCTCAAGACATCACCTAATTCGTATTCTGCCATATAGCATTTGCACTGAATAGTGGATGAATGAAATGTATATGAAATGTACGTATTAGTTAGGCTTTTGTAACAATTTTGACTTCAAACCCTGTCGTTGTCTGTTAGATATTCACTACCTCCACTACCTCCATACAAGGACCAAGGGAAAATACCCAGAGTCACGCTCTGCACGAGAACAGGATAGCAAGACCAGTACTAACACACTTCATGTAGTGAATCAAAAAGATTAAATCAAAATTACGGTCGTAAGCGAGGAAAATGTTTAGCATAATGATTAAGTCTTGTCGAAAAAGACGAAAGAGACAACCCAGAAATTTTAATTAATTGAAAATAGAATGCAGTTAATGTGTTGGCCGTGTGGTGACAACTACGGACGTGTTTTGGTCTTATTTGACCTCCACAGCGTCGCATAGTTTTCTGTTGTGTTGTACTGCCTGACGAAGATGCAGTAGCTTAGCTTGAGGCCAAAAGTGCCGCCCCTCCCCCATAAAAGCATCACCCAGGGTGGACCGTCCCTCGCCCCTCTCCACTCCCAGATACGCTACTGCGATATAGATATATAGATGTGTGTGTGTGTGAGCACATGCGCGTGCGTGCGTGCATGCCTGTGTGAATAAATCCTGAATCGTGAAATAAATTCTGGCGATATGCAACTATATTACAGCAATCCCTCGACTATCACGGGTATTACGTTCCAAAACCCCACGCGATAAGTGAAAATCCGCGAAGTAGAAACTACTGAACTGTATATGTTTTTTTATTATTTTTATAATTTGTATATATTTATTTTATTATAAATGCAAAACAACACCACAGAGGAATCGACGTAAACTTAAATAATAAACCGCGATAGGTGAACCGTGATATGGCGAGGGATTACTGTATTTAATTTAATGTTTGTATTAATTTCTTCTTTCATACTTTTTATGATAAAAAAAAACCTGCTTGAAGCATCAGCTATCTCCTCTTTCTCGCAGTAACTAAATTACTCCACTATGGCCAAGAACTTCCTAAACATACTTTTTGACGACACCGGATTTCAATATTTCACATTAATAATGATATATGTAGCTTCGTTTATCACTGATTGATTCATCACTGATCCAGGATAACACGATACGGTCAATTGTAAACCGTGTTATGCTTATCATGGATTCACTTGTTATAACACGGGTCGGCGATCAATCGACGATACTGCTTAAACCACAAAATACTTGCCCCCAGAGACCACCAACAGTGCGCAGCCACCCAGAATGCATTGACGGTCACTTGTGTCCACGTGACTGTTTTGTGTGGCCGCGTATTTTTTTTTTTTTTTTTTATAAAGATTAATATACTCGTAGCCATGAACATGGGCTCAGTGATCAAACAAAATACGAATGCGCCTGATCTTAACAAAGGACGCAGACATGGGTATCTCTACGCAAAAAAAGGTATCTCTACCTGAAGCTTTACTGCTTAGCGCTGCAGGTTCTGTGTCAATGAATCTATCGTTCATTTCATTTGCAATGTGCATGGAGATGGTTCTTTTATCACAGATTCACTAACCACTTTTTAAAGCTACCCCCGTGATAAACGAGAATAGATGTACAGTGCCTTTACATTAGCGGAGTAGAAGAATAAAGGCTCGTATGCTGGTCTATTTCATAACACTGTTTCTCTGAAGCTCAACATTTACTCTGATGTTGAATATTCTACTCCGCTGCCTGTTGAATTAATTACATTAGCGATCAGGAAATAAATCAAAATATTGGTGGCAACAATTTCATACTGTCACAAGAATATAAAATATTGAGATGGGTATATAAAGTCACTTAAGTGGATTCGGTGATATAAAGTACAAAGATAACCCCCGGTTGGATTTGTACTCAGAAACGTAAAGAAATCAAACTAAAATACTGCGAGATGCGAAGTTGACCTCAGCAGGATTTGATCTCGTGAAGTAAAAGTACATAATTAAACACTGAATGGAATTTCAGCGACCTCAACTCCGTCTAATTTTCAATAGTTCTTTCTACTACAGACACAAGACCTGAAATTGAGCAGGGTGGAAGAGTTTGTTGATTACATCTACCGAAAGCTCAACTTGTTCTTATTTTACCGATCTTGAAGGGATGAAAGGCAAAATCGGTCTCAGCGGAATTTGAACTCAGAGCATAAAAAGCCGGTAGAAATGTCGCGAAGCATTTTCTCCGGCATGCTAACGATTCTGCCAGCTCGCCGTCTTACCTCTTTTTAATAATGGTTTCAGATTTTGACACAAGGACAGCAATTTCTGGGAAGGGGGTTAAGTCGATGACATCGACCCCAGTGTTCAACTGGTACTTATTTTATCGACCCCGAAAGGAAGAAAAGTAAAATCGACCTCAGTGGAATTTGAACTCAGAACGTACAAACGGACGAAATACCGCAAAGTATTTTGCTCGGCGTGTTAAAGGTTCAGCCTACTTGCCTCTTTTTGATCATCCTTTCTGCTATAGGCACAAGGCCTGAAATTTTGAGTGATGAGACCAGTCGATTACATCGACCCCAGTGCGTAACTGGTACTTTATTTATCGACCCCGAAACGATGAAAGGCAAAGTCAAACCTAGCGGCATTTGAACTCAGAGCATGAAGACAGACGAAATACCTCTAAGCATTTCGCCCGGCGTGCTAACGACTCTGCCAGCTCACCGCCGCCTTACCTCTTTTTAATAATGATCACCTTTAACGCTGGTTCCAGTGGCGTTGCGTCGGTTGTCAGTGTTCGAGGCAAAGCGGCAACCGCCCCTGTGGCCCCTCCTACATCACTCTACTGATTGGTACAACGCCATACATTTCGAAGTTGAATTAGCAGCAAGCTGGCAGAATCGTTACAGAATCGGAAATAATGCCTTGCGGTGTTCTTTCTGTCTCTTTACTTTTACATTTTAAGTTCAATTCCTGCCGAGGTCAACTTTGCTTTTCATCTCTCCGGAGTAAATGAAATAAAGTATCAACCAATGTTATCGACTAACCACCCACCCCTCGAAATTGTTGGCCGTGTGTTTAAACATGAAACCATTCTAGTCAACTGATTCGGCCTAGCGTGTGTCTAGTATTCATTTCAACGGCCCGGATGGATGAAGAGCCACGAAGACCCAAGATAGTGAAGGGACTTAACTAAATACAAGCTAAACGGTCTGGACCTGGATCGTTTCTGTTATTCCATTGCCTTTCAAGTAATGCAAAACCAAACCGGCATCAAAGGGTGCACAAGAAAACAAACATATCCTTTTACATGAAGATAAGAGAGAAATCTCTAAGGTTTAGTTTTATCCGAAAATGGAATGGCTTTTCGATATTTCTTTTTTGTCTTTTGTTATTTTGTTTCTGTTTTTTTTTTTTTTTTCAGTTTACACAGAGGCTTTATTTGTTTGGTTAATTCTATATTTGGAAATATAGTGTTTGTGCACTTTTGTTGGTAGTTTCTAGGTTTGTCGCAATCGAATAAAATGAAACGGTACATGAAAATAATGGCGCCTTCTCGTCTGCAGCTGCTAACACTTCTAGCAAGGGACGGCTGTATCAACCTCTCTGGGTGGTATCTACCTACTTACAGAGCAAGATTCATAATCGACTGCAGAAGCATTTCTGTGTTTTCTTTAATTCTAAATTCAGAAGTGTTTCAGAACAGTTGCAAATGGGGCGTGTTCGTGTGGTTCTTACCAAATCACATACGTCTATCTCGAAATGTAATACAATCTCCTGCAGAAATTATACGATCGAAAGTCGATCGCAATTACATATATATACCTAATAAAAAATATTTTTTTCTTTTCTTTACTTTTTTTGCCACAAGGGGGAATCTGGTCCTATTTTTATCCGATACTTATTTTATCTATTCCGAAAGGATTAAAGGTGAAGTCGATGTCAACCGAATTTGAACTAAGAATGTTAAGCCGGAATAAGTACCACTATGCATTTTGTCGGGCATGCTAACGATAATCCTTGCTCGCTGTCTTTCTATTATAGGCACAAGGCCTGAAATTGATGTGGGGAGACAAGTTGGTTATATCGACTCCGCGCTGGATTTACCATTGACCAAAATAAGCACGTCCTTAAGACATCAAGAGAATAGTGGGGAGGGGGCACCACAAAAATGGTAAATGGTTTATGGCACAAAAGAAAATCACTTTAAACTTGCTAAAATAATATTCGAAGTGATTTATATTATCGGAAATATAATTTTCAAGTGTTCATGGTGTCATAGAGAGGATCTGATCAAAGACTTTGCAATACAAAATAACTGTTCAAGTAAAGTGGAAGTATTCAAAAATAAACATTATTTTCCATACTACAGTTAGTTTTGTTTCATTTAGAAAAACAAAAACCTATTTAAAGTTTATTATTGTTTATATTTTGAATTACACACACACACACATAGATAGATAGATAGATAGATAGATAGATAGATAGATAGATAGATAGATAGATAGATAGATAGATTGCATAGCAAGTGACCTTATCTGAGATTGTGTGCTGGAACGAAAACAATTGCAGCGTGGAAGGTGTTTATAAGCCATTTAAGAAACACACAAAACCTGTTAGATTCATCTTAACATTTAAATTTAATTTGCCAAAATATTTTCGTCGCTAGTTCATGAACTAACTGTTACTTTCTCAGGTGCAGCACGGAATTTTGTCAGTGAACAGGTCGCAGTCTAAAAGCAACGAAAATATTTTGGCAAATTAAATTTAAATGTTGAAGTGAATCTTACGGTTTTTGTGTGTTTCTTAAATGGCTTATAAACACCTTCCACGCTGCAATTTATGCGATCCACAGGAATCGTCGATGTTAAAAATGTAAACTTCTCTTCAGGGAAATGTATATGCAGTTATAACATGCGTTCACTCCATTCCTTAAATTTATATATACTCAAATACCCAAAATATCAAGGAGTTTCTGCCTCAAAAACAGGAATTACACCACAGTTATTTTGTGATCTTTGCTACCCTGGTTTCTATTAACCTATTTATTCTA
>NC_068987.1:105038490-105066000 GCF_001194135.2 Octopus bimaculoides
GTACAAAAACAAACGAGTTAAATACGCAAACAACGAGAGTAAAAAATGGAAAACAGGACACGTAAACAAAGCGAATGAGTCTTCAAAGACAGTTGCTCCCATAAATTCCAAAATAAAATTTAGGATTTATGGAGGGTCAAAGTTGGGAACAAAAACAGGATAGTGAAGACATACAAGGAAACCGAACGAAAACAGACATGAAGGATCGTTAGACCAGAACGAGGGGAAAATAGTGAACGCTGCGAGAAATATTTTCTTTGAAAAAGAGAAAATATAGAAGAGACAGAGAGCAATCGTCCTATCCTTAGAACGTCGTTCTGGAAAAAGAAAGATGGTCACGTGAGTAAAAGAAAAGTGGACGATGGTCACGTGTGAGCAACGAGAGAGAGAGAGAGAGAGAGAAAGAGAAAGGGGTGAGAGAGAGAAAGAGAAAGGGGTGAGAGAGAGAAAGAGAAGGGGGTGAGAGAGAGAAAGAGAAAGGGGTGAGAGAGAGACAGACAGACAGACAGATAGAAAACGATGAAAAGGGAGAAAAGGGAATTAGAGAAGGATGGGAGAAAAAACAGTATAGAGTCGCATCCAAAAAGTTAAGATAAACTTACTTGGAAATGGATGCGTGGCGTTCAATTAAATGATAATATAAATAATATATGTATATGCATATAGGGGTACAGGACGTCACCAACTTTGTAAACAACATGAAGCACGAAAACAAACGAGTCAAATACGCAAGCAAAGAGTGTAGTAAGTGGAAAATAGTACATGCAAACACAGAGAGCGACTCTTCATCAGTTGTCGGCTGTCTCTCTACTCCTCATTATACATACATATATGTGTGTGTGTATGTGTATATATATAGAGAGAGACAGACAGACAGGGAGAGAGCATAAAAGTATAAATTTCATTTATCGATCACGCTTTGTTCTTCTATGCTCAACAGCTGTTTCATTGAGATGAACTTTATTAAAATGTGTGATTACATAACTGTGATACATAGTTAATTTAAAAGCTGTGTTTATCCAGATCATTAGGAATGTGTTTTGTTAATCAGAAATACGTTATTAATCGAGCTCTTAATTACTATGGATTTATTTTTCTGTTTATACATCAATTCTCGCTTTCCTCTCTCTTTCCTTCTCACTCCTATATATGCGTGTATATGTTTGGGTATAGATGTGTGTGTGTGTGTTTGTGTGTACATACACACACACACACACACACACACACACACACACATATATATATATATATATATATATATATACATACATATATATATATAGGCAAATCAAAATGAAAACAAAAGCATGAAAAGCAACAAAAGTCAAAAGGACGCACAGTCAATATATAAGATTGGCATTCAGAGAATGTTTCAAATAGAAAAAAAGATGGGGTGAACGTTTCGAACGTGGCTCTTCGTCAGAGAGGAAATAGGAAAAAATCTGGGAGAGGGGGAGAAGAGTAGTTCGAGAAAGCATCTCAGAGAGGCGCAACATTAGGTCTTTCGCCAACTACATATAGCATTTAAAAGAGAGAACAACATACAAGATTAACAGGAGGTTCCTGGAACAGCCTCGATCATACGTCAACGAGAGCAGACGATTCAAACTTTGCTCGGCCGAGAGGGCAAGGATCCTTAAAGATTCACTGAACCCAGAAGCCTTCTTAAATTCCACAAGTGAAATGTTTAAACGATACTTCCATGAGAGAAAAATTCATGTTGAAGATATGGAATTCCTCCACTTACTAACCAGTGAATGGAAATCGTACATAAACTCTTTTCGGGAACAAAGGGAATCGGTCAAAGGGAGATAACACTATCTAACCCAGAAAGGGTTTTACTTTGAATAATTTCATTTCAGGTCTTTATTTATTTATTTATTCATTTTTTCACAACCTTGCTAACCAAGACTGTATTCATACCTCCATTAGTAAATAGGTTGAGTCGCCTATATTGCTTAGTGCAACAATAGACGTGAAACCAATGGTAACATTCTAACCGGCCATAATCAACGACTACTTTATCTGTGTGTGTGTGTGTGTTTGTGCGTGCGCGCGTGCGTGTTTGTCTGTGCGTGTTTGTGTGAGTGTGTGTATGTGTGTGCGCGCAAGAGAAAAATTAAATGAATGATAAAGTTTCAAGAATTATGTAATCAACTTCATGAGCTTACATCTGTTTCTGCTATAAGATACAGCGCACTCAGAACTGAGTGCCTGTGTCCCACTTCCTATGTAGTCATTTTAGAAGCTCTGGCGAAGCTATAAGGTGATGCGCAGGCACTCAAATCTGAAAGCACCGCATCCCATAGCAGAAACACCAGTAAGCTAATGAAGCCGGTTGCGTAATTACTGTTCCTTCGTCATTTAATTTCAAATGACGCTTTGTACTCGCTTACCACTTATTCTGAAGCATATGTATATGGAGTTCTAATATCAGGTCATTAGTATTGTTATGCTTACGCGAAATCACAAAATGTATGTATGTATGTATCTATCTATCTAGCTAGCTATCTATCTAGCTATCTATCTATTTGTCTGTTTGTCTTTCTAGCTGTCTGTCTATTTATCTATATAATCTACAAAGTTTTCCTCTATTTGTATACATGGATAATTTTAACAAATACATGTTTTCAATATGCAAACGGTAACGTAGACGAGGAAGAAATTCAAGAAGAAAAATAAAAGCGAATAAACAAATACTGGTTATAACTAATATTTCTAATATTTGCACAATTTGTAATTGTTAAGTGGTAACAGGTGTTTTAAACTCACTGAAGTACTTTATTCGTATTACTTAATGCTCATTGAAAAATAAAAAGGAGAATCGAATCTAGCAGCAAAACATTTAGTCAACTAATTATTCGTTTTTAACTGCGTAATTGAAGTAGATAGGGTTTTAAAAAATCCTTTGGTTAGAAAAACTAGAAGCAATAACATTTTGTCTCCCGATACTATCAGGCACACTTGGTGAATGTCCATAGGATAGTGAGAATCCACTCAATTTGGAATATTTTTCCATTGAAGGGAGACAACAATGTATTGGCTTATAATATTTAGCACAAAAGCATTAATATAGGAGTGGGTAAGTCGATTACATCTACTCCAATATTCAAATGGTACTTATTTTATCGAGATCGAAAGCATAAAAGACAAAAATCAACCTAGGCGGAATTTGAACGCAGAACTTAAAGAGCTGGAAGAAATACCCCGAAGCTTTTTGTCTGACTCGCTAGCTGTTTTGCCAACTCGCCGCCTTCGTTTGTACTATAATGGTAGATGTAATGCCACAGATTTTAAGAGTATTGAATGATGTATCCATGCGTTTCCTAAGGTCATTAGCAATCCAAGTGAAATGAATAGCTTCTAATAAAAATAAACGTTGAATTGCGGCCTGTGTAGTAGCTCTCACGCTGTATGCGTAATTAACAATGGTCCAAAATCTCTGATCGAGTATTTTATTATATATAACTCTGCTTTAACAGATTAGAACTATTGGTAAAGCTACTCAGCAGCTGCGATCTGATAATGCTCCTATCTCAAGTCAGCGTCAGAAGAACGAACAAAGCACAGTTAAGAATGAAAGAGTAGGGAGAATAGCTAAACCGCATCTTATATAAATCATATAACTGCATTTATACAATATTCTTATATACCGCTACACTAAAAATGCGTAAAGCCATATTGCTTCTGTTGTATGGTTCACTCCAGAAATGCAAATAACAATTAACGAATCAACTAATGAAGCACTGACACGTTGCACAGTAATTAAGTCTATTTCCATTGATTAATAAATTCAAAAACAAAAAAAAATGTTGTACAAGGTTTCAAATCCTGTTGAATTTCTCTCAACCTCTCATTTTTTAAAATGTTCATCAGGTTATTTTCAAAAAATGTTGTTTTAACTTTAAATACTTGTAATTTCTTTGTTATTAATCTCAAGAAAAAAAATGCGATTTCCATCAGAATACAAAACTATATCAATACAAGATTTTCTGAAAAAAGTTGGTTAAAATTTGAAAAACGTGAAGTAGCTGGAAGAAATTTATCAAGATCTTAATTCTTATAATAGAATACAGCTCAGCCAGAATAAATTATTTCCATAGTTTCTAAAAGAGAAAAAATTAACGAATCCTAGTTTCTTCCCACACAAAATCAACAAACTATGAAACCTCAGTTACGAAAATAATTAATCCGCACTAAATGCTGATTTTGTTTCACTATTGTTCATTCTTTAAGCTTTTTATATATAATAAAATATCAATTTATTCAATATGTTATTAAATTTAGTTTAAATTATATGAATATAATCAATCTTCATTTTACTTCAGATTTTTAACAATAATTTGTTGCTGTTTCTCTCACACGGCTTTCACTTCCGGTAAGGTGTCATCAAGATGTGAGTATGACATGTGTTCTGCTTTCTTCAGTTATATATATATGTATTTATGTAGCACATCTTTATTCCCTGTAATCATTTTACTTTTATTTCCAGGTCGAAAGTCACGTTCAAAATCATCCTGACTTCGGACCCAAAACAGCCATACAAAGTGTAAGTATTACTATATAATTTATATTTACTTGCCACACCTGTGGAACCATATTTCCATTGATAATTCTTGGTGTCAGAAGATACCGCATCACACCAAAGAAAAATCAAAACATCTGATAACGTATACGTTGTTATTATCATTTGGGCATCGTACCGAAAGATCACCTTATTAAGCGATTATTATTGACATTATACATTTCAAAGTATGTGTTTCTCAGCTCTTGTCCCGAGAATTCTAAAGTTATACCCCTGTCATATACTAACATATGGAATTTATACCGTCTCTATATATAGTTGTGTATTCGTATTTTAAAGTATGTATTTATTGTTTTAAAGTGTTTGCTATTGTTCTGAAATGTGTATTATTGATAAAATAATATTGAATAGTTTTGTCTACAAAGCTTGATGGGAGTATTTATTTATTTATTTATTTTATGTTTACATAAAGAACGTCACTGTTCCGAAATGCAAATCGTCCGTATTTCAGGCTTTCTTTAGCTGTATATTAAGCATATACAAGATAATTCAAAACTACCTTTAGCATTTTTCTTATTGTTTTTATTTTATTGCATATATAACATGTACGTACATGATACATATATAATACAAAACCACATTATTATACAAATTCAAAACCGAAGAAAACACAAACATGAACGAAGAAAGAATGAAAAAACAGTAATGCAACATCAAGCGCTTCAAATGTTTGCACACCACAAAGTTCAATGGAATCTACTAAAGCAAGCCAACACGCTTGTAGCATTACCATGGGCGGCACCTTGGTACGGTGAGCTGCCTATGATGACAAGGAATTTGCTGTTAGTGGCCATCCTTTACAAATGTCTCAAATGCTGGAAGAAATAGTTCACTGACAAGTCCCAATATTTAGGGATCTTGTTCCATTCGGCTTCAGAAGCAGTGACCCTCCCATTTACCATAGCATCCAGTATGTGGAACAGACCAAAGGAATCACAGACAAGGCACCTACCTCTTGTTGGCACTCCATCGCTTACGACGACGAGGGTTCCAGTTGATCCGATCAACGGAACAGCCTGCTCGTGAAATTAACGTGCAAGTGGCTGAGCACTCCACAGACACGTGTACCCTTAACGTAGTTCGCAGGGATATTCAGCGTGACAAGGCTGACCCTTTGAAATACAGGTACAACAGAAACAGGAGGTAAGAGTGAGAGAAAGTTGTGGTGAAAGAGTACAGCAGGGTTCGCCACCATCCCCTGCCAGAGCCTCGTGGAGCTTTTAGGTGTTTTCGCTCAATAAACACTCACAACGCCCGGTCTGGGAATTGAAACCGCAAGTCCGCTACCCTAACCACTGGGCCATTCCGCCTTCACACCTACCTCTTACCAAAGGACAAAGGGTAAGACCATCTGGTTTCTTCCTATCACTTCTGGATAATCCCACTGGTTCCAGAACTAGGGCATATTAATCTGAGCTAGGAACCACTTAATGATCAAGTTAAGCTCGGTGTGATGAGGGAAATAACCAGGATTTCGGTGGCAAGACAGTTTTAAAGCTGCCTTTGCAAATTTGATGTGAATAACTTTTCATTATATCTGTGTGTGTATGTGTTAGAGAAATGTCATCAGCAAAAATTTTTTTTAATATTTGTAGTTCTAATACAACAGCAACCCTGTTCAATTTTGCAAACATACCTAGTTGGACCATCCAGGGAGGTTTGAGTGGATGGCAGGGCTGTGAACCAACTATTCTGAAATCCCTGAGTCATGGCCATCAAGATTTTATTCTCACCAGGAAGTGAGAGGCAGATGAATATAAATTCCAAATATTTTCTAAATGAAAGATGTTCCACCCAACATAGATTAGATGGTTAGTGACTTTAAAATAAGAGCTACTCCAACATAGATGAAAGTTAATTTGGAAAAGCATACCAGGAAGTTGAAAGAACTCACAGTTGGTCTTAGATATAGATATTAATTAACACTTATGACAGTAGTGAGGAGGAGATAAATACTTATAACATAGAGCCAAACTAGCCATTTTACAGACATCCTACTGGTACAAGAACCCAGCCAAATGCAAAGTTCTATAGTGGGGGATGAATTCTGAAGTCAGTGCCATAACTGCAAATAAACAGACTCGGAAAGACTGGAAGGAAGAAAGTGGTGGAGAAAAACACTAAGTAGTTAAAGAGGAAGCTGAATGCCAAGTAGACACCACAAAAGAGAGAGATATAAAGGAAGAAGTTTGCACATGTTTTGCATCAAGAGTATGAGAGGTGTGAGGTGGTCCGTGTTGCTAGATAGTGTAGCAGAGAAATCGAGATGTTGTTGGGGAGATATGTGTACAGAATGATAAAAACACACTTTCACTGATGTCAAAAAGGAAGAGGCATGGAAATGAAATTCTGAGAGGCTGCTGAATGCGGAGAATGCATGGATGAGAGAGAGTCTATCATATGCCTATCTTACAAAGAGATGTGCTATCCAAATGGACAACAGTATGGTAGATGGGGAAAGTAGCTGGTCCATCAAGGACAATCACCTGAGATGCTTTATATGTCTGGCAAATTAGGCTACAGGATAGTTACCAGAACAGTGGATCAGGTAACACAGAAAGGAGTCATATGCAATGGCCAATGCTGAAATATCATCATAAACTATAAGACAAAAAGAGAACAAATTAACAAGAGAGGTAACAAACTTTTGAACCAGGTTATGAAAGTTATAGAAAGGATTATTGTAAAATTGATAAGGTACAGGGTTAGTCTGGATATGATACAGTTTCGCTTTATCCCCATCACAAAAGTGGATCCATTTTCCACAGTAATAATGTATTCTGCCTAGCATACAGTAATTTTTCCTGACCTTGTCTTGAGTCATCAATCACTTATTTTCTTAGTAGCATGAAAAAAATATCTAGTACACTCCTTAAAGTGATTGAAGTAAGCCAAAAAAACAATCTCTAGGTTTGAGAGAACTCTGTCTTGCAGAAAGCAAGTAAACCTCTATAGTGCTGATGCCACAGAAAAGTGCTCCCAGTATGCTCTGTTAAGTGGTTGGTGTCAGGAAAGCAAACCGAAACTGAGGCACTGAAACAAGACATGTCTTCTAGCCAATCAGATCCTGTCAAAGTAGGTCATGCTAACATGCAAAAGGGACGTAAAAGGGTTATGATGACTATCTAATATTTACAGAGTTTTAATCTTTTTTTTCTCTTCTTTTTTGACATTTTTGTGTCTTATAACAAACTATTAATATTTCTATTTATTAAGGCAGTGAGCCAACGGAATCGTTAGCATGCAATACAAAATGCTTAGCGGCATTTCATCTGTCTTTACATTCTGAGTTCAAATTCTGCTGAGGTCAACTTTGCCTGTCATCCTTTTGAAGTCAATAAAATAAGTACCAGTTGAACACTGGTTCGATGTAATCAATTCACCCCTCCCCTCGAAATTACTGGCCCTGTGCCAAAAAATTTGAAATCAGTATTTCTATTTATTTTATATGCATTAAATCTTACCTCTGAATCTGAATTCATTCTTGGCAGCTAAATTTCTTCTTGATAAGGATAAAGGTATCTTTCTTTGACTGAGAAGATTTTTACATTGTGTGACTCTTTGAAATTCTCATCAAGTCATCTTCACCATAATCAGCACTGTTTCAGAGTATTGTTTCAACAAAAATTATTGGATTCACCAAATGGTATTTTTTTTATTCCGTCTTTTCAGATTAAGTGTTCCAGAAAAAGCACCTTTTACCGCTGTTTTGAAGTTTGCTGCAGAGGAAGTAAGTGCACAGTCTTTAGGAGTGTTTTTTAACGTTCTTCCTTTAATTTCAAATATAATTTTACAAATTTGTTGTTGTCTTAGAGCAACTCTGATCCGACCACCCTGTCATTTGGGTGTATGCTTAGTACTTTATTGCCTATTGTAGCCTTTCCTTTTAAGATGAAATTGTTCCAGCTGAAGGAAATTTTGGCTACAATTTCTAGCAAGTCAAACAACAATGTTAGGCTCCCTAATTGGTTTGTCACAAATATGTTATTTAATGCTGCATGCTAGTGAAAAAAAAAAAGAAAATTATGACTTCACTAGTGCCCTCAAAAGCACGGTACACTCTGTAAATTTACTAGGAAGGGCATACAGCCATAGAAACCATGCCAAAGTAGACATTGAAACCTGACAAGTGTCCAGTTCATTGAATCCTTTAAACTGATCAGGTCATACCATCACAAAAGACAGATGTTAAATGATGTTGATGATGATAACTTACATTTAAAGACCAATGGTTAGCAACAGTTTGTTTATTGGGCATATGCCTAAGAAGTTTGCTTTGTAGTTTTTGGTTTTGTGTTCAAGCACACTGTGTGGCACTTAGGGCAAATCTTTTACCATAACTTCAGGTCAACCCCAAACTTCATGAGTAAAATTGAATGAATAGGAACTGTGATAGTCTGTCATATAGACTTTGATAGGTCTTTTCTCCATTCTTGGAGACTTTGCAAAGATCTTTAGCATACTATGGCTAAGCTGTAAAAAATGTTGTAGTTCTAACTTTTTTTCTATTTATGTAAATCAGAATCATTGGCAAAAAACAATGCTTGCTTCTCACTTTGCTGTTTTGTTTTCACCATATATTTCTATAAATGTTTATTTTCTCGAAAATACAAAAAAAAAAGTATATTCAAAGTTTAGATTATATTTTTTGTATCTTAAATTTTAGTTCAAAGTTCCTGCTGATACAAGTGCCTTGATAACAATGGATGGAATTGGCATAAACCCAGCTCAGTCTGCATGTGAGTAGTTGCTATTGTAGCTTCATAAACAAAAATAATATTAAAAGATCTGTTGAAAGATGGTAAACATAACATTAGAATTTAACAGAAAACCCTAAAATCTGTTTAGGCCAGTATGTATGTTTCTTAAACCATGAGCTGTTTATAGAAACAATCATTTCTAGCTTTATTATGGAAACTATTTCTGTTTAGCTTGTCTGAAATGTGATGTACAAAAACATCTATTCATAGTAATCTCTGGTTCATTTCCTAACCTTCATATATTTATCTGTTCTATTTCTTTCATTACAAGTACTAAAAAAATCTCTCAAGTTTGAGAGAAGTAAATAAATTAACTGTAAAATTTTAGTGTAAATTATTTAAATCTCTTAAATAATCATTAAGCAAACAGTTTACATTTTCTAGCTTTAACCATTAAATTACACTGTCATTGTTTTAATTAATTTTTTAAAATGAAGAATTTAGTAAAATTACATCATTATTATACAGGTATCTTGAACATAAACTAACTTGTCATTTTAATGAAAGGTTTTAATTTAGATTACTTGAGGATAGTGCTTGAGTTTAAAGTGAATGAACCGCGAAAGCGAGATCGACCAAAGAAAACATAGAGAGGACAGGTGGAGGAGGAGATTGGGAAGGTTGGCTTGATGAAGGAGGATGCCCAAACCGGGTGAGATGGTGTGAGAGCAGTAATTGCAAAAGAGATCCAGCCACCCCTGTTAACAGGGACAAACCTGGATTTAAAATATTGGAATTCACTCATTCATTCATTACTTTAAAACAACAAGTTTGTATCATAGAACCAGAGGTGTTGTGAGACAGGTTGATGTCAAAATTCCTAACCTTGTTAAACTTGATATTATCAGAGTTTTATTCTAAAGTTAACTGCTCATTTAAAAAGAAAATAATTTGATTGCTTTTTTCTGTATCTTTATTTTGTCTCCCCTCTACATGTCTTTACCTTAGATAGTTTTACTTGAAGAATTTTTTTTACCATATAAAGTAAATTCATTCTGGTCTCAATATTTCTTCCTTGTAAGGCACCGAACTAGCAGAAATGTTGGCACTCAGGATGAAATGCTTAGCAGTATCTCATCCATCTTAACGTTCCAAGTTCAAATTCCGTCGAGGTCGACTTTGCCATTCATCCTCTCGGGTTCAATAAAATGAGTACCAGTTGAATACTGGGGTCGAAGTAATTGACTTACTACCTCCCCCGAAAGTGCTGGCCTTGTGCCAAAATTTGAAATCAATATTTCTTCCTTGTAATATTTGTCATCATGGAAAACAATCTGTCAAAAAGAAGTCTGTTAGCAATGAGTTGTCTTTCCTTTCATATCAACAATCTAGCTGGGCAGTTTGTTCATATAAATTCAATCAAAAAAAATTTCTCTTTATAATGCACTACTCTTTTCTTAAATTACTTTTGACAGATAATTTTTAAAGGTTGGATGATTTTCCTCGTTTGCAGTTAACAGTTTTTCAAATTCTCCATTACGATTTCCTCAGTTGGTGTTTGCATTACTGAAACTAGTCACTGTATGAATAAACTGTGCTACAATTATGTCAGTAACTTAGTGCTTAAGAGAACTGGCTTTTCATTTTAGACAACCAGTATGAGAATGTTTTGTGTTATTGTGAACTTCATTCATGACCATTAGCAATTTATGACAATTAAGATTGACATCTGTCTGATAACGTTTTTCAGCAAACTGGATTGCTGAATATTTATCACAGAATCTAAACTCAGTATCTATAGCAATCTTTATATGCAAATCAACATGGATGTCTTGTTGGAATGCCAAATACTGCATTATTAGCCTTGTGAGAGTCTGTTATATAGGTGCGTAAGAGCACAAACATAAATTGTAGCAGACGAGAATTGTCTGTTCTGGGTGACAATCTGCTATGATTTGTCTGTGCTTTTATGCACCATGTGCCTATATGAGAGGATTTCTCAAGGCTAATGGCGTAATATTTGGCATTCTAACAAGACATCCACATTAAATTGGATATAAAGATTGCCTTATGGTTTTGCTTCCATTGTTAATGATTAATTTCCAGTTTTTATATATTATAATCTCAGTTCATTTAGCTCTCAGCCTGTGTACATGTTTATTATGTTAGTTCATTTTTTATGCAAATTAAAGCATACAGCTTAACTTCCTTAATAGAGATTTTCTTTTTTAAATTAACTAACATAACAAGGAAACTGCATTCCTTTCTTCTTCTTTTCCAGCTAATGTATTCATTAAACATGGCACAGAACTTCGATTAATTCCACGTGACCGAGTAGGACTTCTACAAAGACACTGTACATCAGAATTATCTTAATTTTTACTCACGCCTCATCTCTACATTTAGTGAAGCCTAAAACATTACTGAAAACGTTTAATATTGTGTTCAAATTTTATTGAACATGTAACTGTCTTGTTAAAATATCAAAATATACCCTCAAAGAATTGTTGAATAATCTGTTTGAGTTATGTTTTAAATTTCTCTGAATAATGATTATTATAAGGCATTTTTTTCTTCTTCCAGATTTACTCTTAAAATTAGTACTTTCTTAAATTATTCAACATTTACAGTCATCTTCCTTGCTCTGATGATTAATGTCAAACAATAGTTCTGCCAGCTTGCTAAAATATATTCTCTGTTCTCATAAGAAATGAACTGCTGTTGTTATTGCTTTCATTCTGTATAAAAATGTTCTCTCTTCATTTTTCTATTTTCTGTAGTTTATTTCCTCAAATTCACCATTTTGAGTGTGGCCATTGCCAGTACCGCCTGACTGGCCTTCATGCCGGTGGCACTTAAAAGTACCCACTACACTCTCGGAGTGGTTGGCGTTAGGAAGGGCATCCAGCTGTAGAAACCCTGCCAAATCAGATTGGAGCCTGGTGTAGCCATCTGGCTTCACCAGCCTCGGTCAAAGCGTCCAACCCATGCTAGCATGGAAAGCAGACGTTAAACGATGATGATTTCATACTTTCAGTTCTTGTTATTTTTGCTTGGAATGGGTATGGATATTTTTTATACATACTAAAAAGTCTCTTTTTTTCTTCCCTTTTACATATTGATGCCACTGCTAACCATTATACGATGTCATGTAAGACTAGCAAGCTTGCTTGCTATGATGTGAAAACAGAATTGAAGTGCTTCTTGCAAGATATCGCATGACTAATGGTAACTAATCAGCAAGCTTTATTAATCCTCTCAAAATATATATGAAAGTTTGTTTTACTTCATTTCTTAGTTATTTTGAAAACACACAAATTTAAATCATTCTTACAATTAAACCTCCCTAAAATTTTTGGCCTTGCACCAAAATATGAAACTAATTATCTTAATACAATATATTGTGATATTATTATCAGGTCTATAAGGGTGGCACAGATGGTAATGTACTCAGCAGTAATTAATTTCATTGATTAATAACAGAGTTCAGATCCTACCAGCATTGCATTTTATCTTAGCATTGTTCTCCAGGAAATATTTACTATGTTCAGTTAAATAAACTACAGTTGCTCCAACAAATAATCTTCGAGTGTACATACAAATTATATTGTGCAAGAGAAATTTATACAGGATCAAGAAACCAAGTGATTGGAACACGCCAAAACCAAAAAATGGCAGTAGGCAGAGACAACAATAACAGGATTTTTTGTTTAGTATATCAAATTGAGAACAACAACAAATTGGCAGATGGAGTATCAAAATAAATGCTTTTTAAACTTTTAGTTTGTCCCTCTTTGTGTTGAGTTCAAACTCAGTCACTTCTACCTAAAAATAAATACCTGTAATAAATTAACATCACTTCAGTTAATTGTATCACACTGCAGCAAAACATTATCCAAGAGCCATTAAAAAAAAAATTATTTATTCTGAGCCGGTGGTGCATAGAAAGCACTGTTCAAACATTGGGTCTCACGGAGGCAGTGGGTCTCACGGAGACCTTTGGCAATATACTGTGCTTGAGAAGACTTGTCCAGGCAAATGATATTGTAGTCATGGTTGATGCCAGTGTTATGCAGCTGGCATGTAAAAAGCACCCTCTACACTCTTGGAGTGGTTGGCATCAGGAAGGGCATCCAGCCGTAGAAACCTTGCCAAATCAGATTGGAACCTGGTGTAGCTCCCCAGTTTCCAGTCAAACCATGGAAAACGGATGTTAAAGGATGATGAATAGAAATGTTTTGTTTTGTTTTTCCCAAGAAAACTTTTTCTTTCTTTCTCAAGCCCTAGGACTCTGATCACAGCATTTTCCCGAACAGGACACTAGTCCATTGCAGAATTCAAGGCTTCCATTTTTTTTTTTTTTCTGAGTGGAGGGGACAAATCAATTACAGTGACCATAGTACATCACTAGTACATTATTTTATGATCCCAGTGGAATGAAAGACAATGTTTACCTTGGCAGGATGTTAATTTAGAACATAAAGAGGCAGAAGAAATGCTACTAAACACTTTATTTGACATGGTAATGATTCTAACAGCTTACTAACTTAAAAAAAAAATACTGACATTAAATATCAAACAACAGTAGAGAAAAAAAGCAATAAAATCTTGTGTCTGGAGGTAAACTTTTTATTCAGTTGAAGATAATGAAAGTATAAGAAATGAAAATGTTTATAATTATTTTTTTTTTTAATTGTTGCTGTAAAAAAAAAATTTGTAGGCACATTTTCAGAAGGCAGTTGGCAGTTGGCAGTTAAAGGCATTTTTAGATAATTGATCTTTTTTCCCTCTCTTCTGTTTTAGTTATTTTTGATTCTAGCCAATAGACTAGTGGAATGATTTGTCATCATTACAATTTGCCTAGGTCTGTCTTTTCAAACTGCTTATTCTACTGCATTTATAAACTCAAAAGTGGAATAGTGAAAGATTTCATGGTTTATGGAGTTAATTTCAGCTAAGTTTTATTCATATTAAAAAAAAAAACATTTTTTTTTTTAACCTTAGAATTGAAATATTTCTTCATTGTTTTATTCATGAAGCTAGAATATTGATAATACATAAATTGGCACTGCAAAGGATGTGGTGAACCCATCTGTGAATTCTAACCTCAAAACTGGAAAGGTTAGATATAAAAAAAAAACTCTCTTAAATTGCTAGAAGTCACAAAAGACACTTAAATTTTAAAATACATGCACTGAGCAATCGCATTATCAAAAAGTTTGAATTTAGTTTTCAAAATCTTTTAAAATGCTAATAAAATTTAAGAAAAAGTAATAAGAATGCATGTTTTAATGTTTAAAGTAGATACTGACCATGTCATAAGGACTGGTTTAATGAACTCTATATGTAATATAAATAGTGAAAAAATTTTTATTTCATGCCCATGTTCCTGTGTATTTAGCAATTAACGAATAATTCTGATGATGAAACTGTTGTAAAAGGGCAATGTATAGACTTGTGACGGGTTACATCTTTGGTGAAGCGGAATTAAAAGTATATAGTTGAAATTTAAGTCATTACGGAACCATATATCATAGAAAACTGAAGAGAACCAGATTAATCTCCTTACTGTGAGAATCAGAGAGTGTAAAATTTTTAGAATGGAATTTGACAGGAAAGAATGGTAACAGAGATTATGTATCAGCTAGAGATGCTAGGCAGTTTGGAGATGCTATGTAATTATTTAATGAGCAGTTGAAATGTAAGAGTAGATGAGATAATTAAAATGATTTTGAGACTGCTGAGCACAGCAAAATGGTTTGTAAGGGTTATTAAATACATACACGACCAATGCTAAAAACTATAAGAACCATAAGCCAACAATAGAAACACTGACGTTACCTGCAAATTTCCCTCAGATCACTCTATTATCTTAAAGAAACAAGACACAGTGAGTCCTAGATACACTGAAAGCATAAGAAAATAGGATGCTCATGGCTGGAATGCTCCTGATCATAGGCAGTCTAAACAGAGATGACCTGGGACTAAACAACAACCGTCAAGACTATGACTATATTATACCCCTAAAAAGAAACTCCTATGCATTGTTTCTTTTCAACAGGTCTAACAATTCAGGAATGGATACCTTGGTTTGATTATTTCAGACACAGTATGGATATTTAAGACCTTGAAGTTGGAATAAGAGTGAAAGAAACTGGTGATAAATAAGGGTTGAGACTGAGCAAATGAAATAGGATATGCTTTTAGAAAAATATTAGTGTTGTGTTATTGCCAAAAATTGGTTATATAATGTATACAGTGATATTTTTCACAGACTGACAATATATATATATGGATCTTTCTCAGGCAGTGACTGTGTTTATACAACTATTGATATATGTAATCATACAACACAGTGGTGAAACACTCTAAACAATAATGGTCATTTAGGTTATTTGCAGAATTACCAGTTCATACGTTAAATGCATAAGAGTATTTGATAAAAGTGATACGCGTGGCAATGGGAGAGCTGAAAAAAACCCACAAGGCATGAGAGCCTAGAATTAAATTTATGCAGCCTATTTAAATAAAAGGAAAGCAGCTTGATTCTTTCTGGAGAAATATGTACAATAGAAATATAAACTTTCTGTATCATTAAGATGGAGAATAATTAGGACATATACCAATGATAAATATGATGACATAAAATATATTTCATCGTGTGTGTCTATCTACCTGAATATTAATCAGATGAAAAATCAGAATGATGCATGTATGATAAAACTCACAATCATCATCTTTATTAGTAGTAGTAGTAGTAGTAGTAGTAGTAGTAGTAGTAGTAGGATTGATAAAATAGAGAATGTCATGTACTGATTCTTGGTTGATAGTATTAGTTAAAACCACCTCTTAGATTTCAGGCTTTGCACCCATGATAGAAACATTATTATTATTGTTTATTATCAGCAGCAGCAGCAGGGGGTGGCAGAATTGTTAATGTTGGACAAAATATCTTGGGGTATTTACATCCTGAGTTCAAATCTTCCCATGTTAAGTTTATTTTATCGACCCTGGAAGAATGAAAGCTAAAGCACCATTATTAGTACTGAAGCCAATTCAATTGACTTTTCCCCTCCACCTTGTACCTATGTTAGAAATTAGTTGTGGTGGTGCTGTGTCATGGAAAACAGGGATTGTGAATTCACTTGAACTACATTTCTAGTAATGACACCTTATTGAAAGTTTTCATCGAAGTCAGGTTTTTTCAGGTAAATAAAATTTTTTTGTCTGAATATGAAAAAAAAGAGATTCGAGATGAGAAACACCAATTGTTTTGACCGACTAAAAATCTAATATGGAGAAAAATAATTATATAGACTATCTCCAACACACTAAAAATATATTTTTAAAATGGTGAAGAAGACGAAACATTAAGCAGTTACTGCTCTGCTTAGCAATGGAAATAGGAATGGTTTCCAAGAAACATATGGTTGTTTAAGATACTAAAAAGTATATTATTTTTATTTTTAGAAAATAATAATAATTTCTGAAATAGAAAAAATTAAAATTTTTTTAAAATCTCAGATAATTTGAGACCCTAATCTCTAGTGAAAGTATGACCCACATTTTGAGATTATAGTAGTCTGTATTTCTTTTCTCAGAGTATATTTGAAGCCAGTGAAATAAGGAGTTAATAATTTTGTTAGTCAAGATAAGCTTTGTAAATTATGCCTGTTCATGCATTGGTAACTAGTGTTAAATATGTACTTCTACTACAGGGAATGTGTAAGTACAATGGTTTAGAAGCTTTTGAATTTTTTTGTGTTGCCTGGAAGATACTGAAGAAGAGGGAAATGCAATTGTCAATTTTGGAAACAATAGAGGAATTAATAAGAATTTCAGCCTGATCAACAAAGAAGAATTTGCTGATATTATTTTAGTGTTATATTGAGCAGAATATGAGCAAGTAATCAGTTGGTTGATATGTCAGATGGAATGAATTTGCCAACTATGACTTCTGATTTAGTGGGTGGTGGGTAGTATGAGGTAGCAATTGATGATTCACAATGGCAATGGAATTAAAGATGATAAACGGTAAATGTTACATTTAAAACATTCATATATTAGCATTTTATACAAGTATATTTTTTTTTTAACATATATACTTTTATTAACTTGGCAAATTTTCTGCAGAAACAAACTAGAAATTCATTATCTTCCATAAAAATAGGCTTCAAAATATCAATTTCACAGCTGGCAAATTAGCATACTTGATTGAGCTTTTGTCAAAGTTAATACATCATGAAAGCACTTTAAAAATATACACAGAACAGACGGTTTATTTCTTCAAAAAATATTCCGTCTTTTTCTCTCTCTTATCTAAAAATGTACATCATATTTTATGAAAACAGATACAAAAGATAAAAAGCATGCTTCCAAGTTGATAAGTAAGGGCAGTGGAGTAGCACAAATGATAGAGTACTAAACTAAATTACTTCATTACTTTATCTCTTTCCTGTCTCAACGGTCATTAGTGCGGATTCCATAGAGCTAGGTATATGAGTCAACTTGCTCTACTATATGAACCAGTAGTGGTCTTTGCTTTTCATAAAAATAATGATGTTATCTTTGGCATTAGCAAACCCTTCTACTGTGTTTTCTATGAGGGCCTCTGAATTAGATCTCCTTCCTATAAATTCTATTCATTTCTCACTTCATACACTGAAAGTCATTCTTTCTACTTTCTCTTCTAATTGTATTTCTTCCATTTTTTTTTTTCCTTCTTCCCTTCATATACTATCAAATCAGAGGTACCTCACAGCATTTGGTTATGTCTCCCCGCTCTCATCCTTTGGCACACCAATGACCTACTTGCTGTTACTTAAAATAAAAAGCACGCATAACTATAAAAATGATTCCTTATTAACCTTCAACAAACAGTTGTCATCCACATGCAACTTACACCCATCATATCAGACTTGCAATGTTTCCATAAACAGACTTCATAAACGTTTTCCAATGAGAATATTCTTCAACAGCTTGATGATGTAATCACTGCACATGTCGAAGCAGCAGCCAGCACTCCTTATGCATAAACAACCCTGCTAAACCCTTGAAACTGCAACACCACTGCACTCAACACTTTCTGTTGATTATTCAGTGACCAAAACATTTACATTTCCAAAACAGCACTGCAAGTGCTCAACTTTTCTTTAGAGCCAGAAATTATTTTGGCTTTGATCAGTTGCAGAATCTCTATAAAGCTCAAGGGCTCTGCTGGATCAGTTCTGCTGCTACACAAAGATATACGTTCTAGACCACTCTGCAAAAAGGCCCATTGGGCTGGCACAAGTTCACTCACTACCAAATTAAAACAGTTTCTGAAGTACCAAGTCACATACCACCTCCACCTAATCACTCACTTTTCCTTTCAACACCCCTACTGTGTGGCCCCATGCTAAATACTTAGATCAATCTTTGTTCTGGAAATTCCACTCCAACACGTTTTTTCCAGTCAGAGATAATCTCTATGTGCCATAGTACTGCACATCATCATCTGACAAATTAATGGAAGATATTTCAACACTTTACTTCAAATAGCACAAATTGTTTTTGCCTTTTATCTCTCCAGCTTTGATGAAACAATTACCAGTCATTTGCAAGAGTCAATTCAACGGACTGTCTCCCTCTTGCAAATATGTGGTAATGTAAAAAATAATTTCAAGGTGTAGAAAGAAACTACAGTTTGCTATGTCAAAGACGTGTAGCTCCTAATTCAATTATACATAAAAAATAAGTATCATGTTGAGATGGAGCTCACAATTATAAGCTATAGATCACTGCATAATTAAATACTTAACATTCTGAGCTCCATTATTCATGGGACTGGATAAGGCAATATGAAGCCAAACCAGTTCTTCCCTTGAATCACTATAAAAGCATTTATATGTGATCCAAAAGTTTATGAGATGTTACTTTTAAAGTGTTAGGTCAGTAGAAAACTATTCGGAAAATGGATTACTTTTTTTTATTTAATAAAAACTAGAATTCAATGAAGCTTAATGAATGCTTATGCACACATGAAGGTGGAAGCAGAGATTGTCCAGTGGACAGAGTATGAATTAAAAGGAAGCAGTTTAGGAAACAGCAACTACTATCAGTATCAATGTATTTGCCTTTCGATGGAAGGCTGACTACTATCAGTATCAATGTATTTGCCTTTCGATGGAAGGCTGACTACATCAGGAATGTGTAAAAATTGCAGTGATAGACGAAGACATGCAACAAGTAGAGAGAAACATTTAACAGGATCCACTGAAAGCAGGTTTCTAGTTTGCAAGAGACAATTACAAATGGGTTAAGAAATGGAACAAACATCAATGGCATTTACCAATATATGCAGTAGAGAAGACTGCAGTAATAGGTAGGTAAATGGTGGCAAAGCAACAACTTGATGGTAGATGTTAGCCACAGAAGAGTAGGCTATGGAAGACTGAGGAAGTAATAGTAGAGCTGAAGGTGATGCCTGAGAAAATTGGGCTGCACACATAAAGTGACACAAGATTGTTTTCTGTGGAAATGTACGGCACTTCAGAACTATTCAAACCCTTCTTGCATAGAAAATCAGATATTTAGACGGTGTTGATATATATATATATATATATATGTATGTATATAATTGCAGCATGGAACACGATCTCAGATCAGGTCACTTGCTATGCAAGTACATATCCGTAATATATATATATATTTATATTCCAACTAGAACCATATTAGCAGAGCGTATTGGTATATTGATTCTTATCTCATTACCCCTTAACATAGAAATTTATCTTTACTCACATTCCTAAATTGAAGCTCTGTAAAACCAAGCTTTTCATTTATCAAACAGCAGATTTTTGCCTTAAAAATTGAAAAACCTTCATTTAACAATGGGAGAAAATCATTGTAATATACCAAATAAAAAGGGAGAACCTCATTCATATCTGAATGAGTACATATAGACATGTAAGCATATTTTTTAAAATGTTAAAAAAATTTAATTTGTTTAGTTCTTCCTCCATTTTTAGTAAGAGTTGATGAGTCAATCGTTTCCATATTAAAGAATTTACATTTTTTTTTTTTTTTACAGTCATGTTTTAATATAATTTGTATTCACATGAATTTGTTATAATGATTCATGGGCTCATATTTAGGTTATATAGTTCAAGTTTCTCTTCCAAAGACTGGAAGAGAAACCGTAGAGTATAAAGAAAACATTTGCTTTAAGAGAATATAGACAATATTTGATAGCATATAAATTTCAATGATTATACAAACATACAAAATTTTACATATCAAAATGCACTTAAATATATAAACTATGCTATTTTTACTCATATATATATATATATATAGACATCTCAATAATACTGGTCCCACTTATAGTAAACACGTTTATATATCATTAGTCTTGTATGTATGCACATATCATCATATAGGACAAAAATGTAGTTAAAATAAACCATTTAGTCACACACACACACACACACACACTCATACACATACATTCACAGCAGAAACAACAATAACAATTTCCATTCAATATATATATATATATATACAGACAAGATGCTGTGGCTATCCCAATTTCTTTCAGTGTTTCCTCATTGCCAATCACTTACTCTTCCTGAAATAAAAAGAGATAAAGAATAATAATAATTTTGGCACAGGGCCATTAAGTTTAGGGAAGGGGCTAAATCAATTAAATTAACCCCAATGTTAAACTGGTACTTATTTTATTGATCCCCAAAAGGATGTAGGGCAAAGTCAATCCCAGCGGAATGTAAACTCAGAACATAAAAATGGATGAAATGCTAACGGCTCTGCCACCTCACCACCTAAATAATAATAATGATGGTGGTGGTGGTGGTGGTGGTAATGATGATGATAACGATAATGTAGCAGCTACGAGAGTCAAACATGAAGGTTATTCCTATTGTCATCGAAGCATTGGGTTCAATACCACCCAATCTGAAAAAAAAAACATCTGGAAACCTTAAAAATACCCTACAATCTAGATGTAATGCAAAAGTTGGCATTGCTTACAACTGCACGCATATTGCGTAAATTACTGTCTGTTTGAGGTCCTTGTTGTGACTTGGCAAACACTACAAATCCCCGGTAGACACAATATCTTCAATCAATAAACTTACGATATTGTATACTGTGCAATATCTTAAATAATAATAATGATAATAATTGATTCTAGTTTTATGGGCCACAAGGGCTAATATAAATTAAAAACATGTAAGAACAAAGACAGGACGAAGCTTACAAAGGGTTTTGTCCGAAAAGAAAACGTTCGTGTAAACAATGGAAAAACAGAGAAAGATATAACAATAATGATAATAATGATGAGGACGATGATGATGATAATCCTTTCTACTGGAGGCACAAGGCTTGAAATTTCTGGGGGAGGGGATCAGTCAATGACATTGAACCCAGTGTTTCACTGGTACTTAATTTATCAAACCCGAAAGGAAGGCAAAGTCGACCTCAGCAGAATTTGAACTCAGAACATGAAGACAGACAAAACACTGCTAAACATTTTGGCTGGCATGCTAACGATAATAATAATAATAATAATAATAATAATAATAATAATAATAATAATTATTATAATAATAATAATGATAATATTAATCCTTTCTATTAAAGGCACAAGGCTTGAAATTTGGGGGGGAGGGGTCTAGTCAATTACATTGTTTCGCTGGTACTTAATTCATCGACCCCAAAAGGATGAAAGGCAAAGTCAACCTCGGTGGAATTTGAACTCAGAACGTGAAGACAGATGAAATGCCATTTAGCATTTCAGCCAGCATGCTAACAATTTCGCCAGCTCACTGCCTTAATAATAATAATCCTTTCTACTATAGGCACAAGGCCTGAAATTCTTGGGGGAGGGGGACTAGTCAATTACATTAACACCAGTGCTCAACTGGTACTTATTTCATCGATCCCAAAAGGATGAAAGGAAAAGTCGACCTCGGCAGCATTTGAACTCAGAAAGTAGCAGCAGACGAAATACTGCTAAGCATTTCGCCCGGCATACTAACAATTCTGCCAGCCGGCCACCTCATTGATAATAATAATAATAATCTTTTCTACTCTAGGCACAAGGACTGAAATTTGGGGGGATAGGGCCAGTCGATTAGATTGACCCCAGTACGTAACTGGTACTTAATTTATCGACCCTGAGGTATTTGGCCTGAAACAACATGCTGGCCATAAGAGATATTATCTCAATACAAATACTACAGTAACGGGTTTTTCAACAGTGTATGATACATAAAGGACTACCATAAATCCTCAAGTATAGTCCGCCCTTGAGTATAAAACGCAGGGGATTTTTAGGGGGCTGTACCTCTGAAAAACCTAAACTTTGTGTATAATACACACCCCTTCTCTAACTTGAGTCAAGGAGGTCTATATAACGTCCTTCATTTGTAAACGTATATATGGTAACATCCTTTATTATTATCATATATATAACATAATGCAAACGTGTAGCTTTTTTGTGCACTTTGTTTGCAGAAAATAAAGAACGTCAGTGAAAAATAAATATTAAGTAAATTGCCTTTACATATTTATCACTTTGAAAATTTTGCTTAGAAACTATTTTTCATTTTTAACCTTGTATATAGTACGCTTTAGAAATTTTGACCTTTAAATTTTGGGGAAAAAGTGCAGATTATACTCATGGATTTACGGTATTTTAAATAACTGATATGTTTTTTTGTTTTTTTTTTGATGGAGTGGGGTTGTTCTGCTTACGGAAAATATGTTTCAATAAACACATACCCATTCATCAGAGTCAACTCCTTCAGTTAAATCTTGTTCCAATGGGTCTTCTCTTACATCCAACTTAGACGTCATTGCTCCAATCAGCTAAACAAGATAAAATGCAAATCACCAATCAAATAAGTTTTAACAAAGATAAACTATTTAATATCTATTGCAGAATGTCTGTTCTAGTCATAACCATGTTCCCATCTACAGCATGTTGAGGAAGCTGCTAAATGGTTGCTTGATCTACTTGAAATAGCAGCAAAATTTCCCTGAAAACATACCCTACCATCTTAAATAAATAAGTACATAGGTCAATGTGCTTTAATCATTGAAATAAAAGAAGTACAAGATGGTCATGGTTAGAATGCTTTTGATCATAGGTCTGCTCAATTAGGGTTGACCTGGGTTTAAACAACAACTTCACCCTTCCCTGTCCTGTATTGAATAAAATCTTTAGATAATTATTTTAGATCATTATTACTCTTTTACTCTTTTACTTGTTTCAGTCATTTGACTGCAGCCATGCTGGAGCACCGCCTTTAGTCGAGCAAATCGACCCCGGGACTTATTCTTTGTAAGCCTAGTACTTATTCTATCGATCTCTTTTGCTGAACCACTAAGTTACGGGGACGTAAACACACCAGCATCGGTTGTCAATCAATGCTAGGGGGACAAACACAGACACAGACACACACACACATATATATACATATATACGACGGGCTTCTTTCAGTTTCCGTCTACCAAATCCATTCACAAGGCTTTGGTCAGCCCGAGGCTATAGTAGAAGACACATGCCCAAGATGCCATGCAGTGGGACTGAACCTGGAACCATGTGGTTGATAAGCAAGCTACTTACCACACAGCCACTCCTGTGCCTATTCATCCACTTCGTTTTATTTTATGATAATATTACACTGACTTAAAGTAAATTGTAACAGTACTCACAGAGAAATGTTCAAAAATGAAGAAATAACAAACAAAAAATGACAGTGCCCCAGCATGTGCACAGCCCACTGACTGATACTAGTAAAAGAATGAAGATAACTAAATTTAAAATTATGCTTCTCCTAAAGGTGACTATAGAAGTATCTTCCATAGGATGACTAAAAGCTTCTCAATAAAAATACTTAAAAACACCAGATGGAATTCAGCAATCTTTTACTCTCTTACTGGTTCCAGCCAGCTAGCTGTGGCCACGCAGGGGTGATCAGATATATTTCATCTAATTTACTCTTTGATTAGTTACAGCCAGCTAGCTGTGGCAATGCTGGGGTGACACCATTCTACAAACAGAAAAGCTTTGTCAGTTGCTATCATAGCATGTTAATTTTCTTTTTTAATTATGGAGTATGCATAATTATTGCAGATTATATGCAGGTTTTTTTCCAATGAGTATAAAGTTTCATTATGGGGTTTCTTTAAATTACGCAAAGGTTATCCTAAACAATATTTTGGAAACAACAGTCACATTATATATGGGACAATGTAATCATCATCATCATCATCATCATCGTTTAACGTCTGCCTTCCATGCTAGCATGGGTTGGACGACTTGACTGAGGACTGGTGAAACCGGATGGTAACACCAGGCTCCAATCTAAATTTGGCAGAGTTTCTACAGCTGGATGCCCTTCCTAACGCCAACCACTCAGAGAGTGTAGCCACTCAGAGAGTGTAATCATTCAACATATTCAAATTTCTGCAAGCTGATGTGCTGCATGGAGAATGAGAAATCATGTAGTGACAGGAAAGTGTGGAGGTTCTGATAGTGAATTGGACTATGAAACAGGTCTTTGTCCTCATTTCTCTTTTATTTTTGTACATTTTACACAACTCTCAATTGGTATATTTTCTAATCATTACCAAGAAACGTATTTTTACAGATATATATTATACCCCTAGGCTACATTTCAACTCGCAGAGCTATTATTATGACTCATAAGATGTCAACATTGTCATTCATCATGTCACTGTCCCATGTCAGTAATATTTAAATGGATGTCTTTACTTTTTAATCATATTAAACCAAAATCTTCATTAGACTAATTAAACAGCTTCTCAGCTCTCTATAAATGACACCTTGACTTTCTTAGCCATATTTAACTTTGATTTTATGAAGAGGAAAATTTATTCCAACTTATCCAATGTAAAAAGGGTAATAGAACATAAAATTCAGATCAGAATGTAAAAATTTAAGGGAAAATTATAATGATTTCTTGCATAGCACAAAGCTACAAATTTGTAGATGAATATACTTTGTCAAATTATCTCCAATACATGCCTACAAGTTATTTTATCAATGTCAGAGTATTAAAGGCAATGCTAATTCCAACAGAACAGCATTTTGAAATGGAATGTAAAGATTCAAAACATTTAATCCAGTACTAATAGCATACTCAACTATTACTGGGATCCCCAAAGTAGAGAAAAACATATTTAGTAAATCTGAATTTGAAAGGAGTCAGTGAATGGCATTAATGTAAAGGCTTAAGAAAGTATTTCTTGATTGTACACAGGGAAAAAAATTCAGTAAACAATTGGCAAAGGTATTAATACTTCTTCAACAGGTTACAAGTTTAAAGATAATGTGCAAAGAGGAATAGATCTCATAAAACAATTCAACTTTTCTCAACAGCATACAACTAAAGACTGATGTACATGCAAGGACAGTGGTGCTGTGGGGGAGAGGCTGTCTGACCCGGGTAACTTTTTTATATGGGCAGCACTTTTGGGCATGCTGTATAAAGTTGGGGATCAAAGGGGCAGGGGACAAACTCAAGGGCTGCCCCAAGCAGCATACACTCAAGCTATGCCATTGTGCAAGGAAATTTATGAAAGGAGTGAGAGAATATTAGAAGGCAAAAGATTAAATTTTGGAAGTGTATTTAAGTTTACCCTCAAGTTCAGTCTAGAAACAAAAAGAAAACCGGAATTATTTTTCTTGAAATCAAAATATTTACATAACAAATAATAAAATTTGTAAAGCTTTAAGATACATATATGCATGTATGTATATATATCAACAGTTGTGTAGTCAGTAAATGCTACAAATAGACATACTCATCATTCCTATTTCCCACTTTTTACCAAATTTCTTTATATAATTTCCAACCATTACAACCATAATCAAATTATGGGATTAACGTAAGGGTGAATTTTTATATATAAAGTGATTCCTGTTTAGGCAGACCGTTACCATGACCAATGACCATCCAATGACAGTCTACTTTATTATAAAGTCTTGACCTTGACCATGTCTAATATGCAAATCTAGCTAAATGGCTAACTTGTGGGCTCTTATTCTCTTGTCTACAGATCCAAAGCATGATGGAACTTTCTCTGAGCCACATTCAGTTAAACCTGATATGCCCTAAAGTTCAATGATCTCCATCCCTCACTTCCACCTGTATGTCGACAACTTATTAGCTATCACCACCAACCATGCCCAGTTTTATGCAGATGACATCACCCTTAAAACATCATTTACACACACACACACACACACACACACATATATATATATTATATAAAACAGTTACATTGTGGAAGAGGCAGTTAAACCACTATAAAATATACAAAACCTGTAACATTTACTTTTATTTCTTAAAAATAGTTTTGTCACACTTCAGTGATCTGATCGCTCACACAGTTCTAGGAAACACAACAGAATTATGTCAGTGATCAGGTCACAGAAGGACAACAAATTTCTGACATTTCATAATAAATAAAACAATTTAAAAAAATAAACAAAATTGACCGCAACAGTTTTGTGCTTTTAAACAAGTAAAATTACACTTCTACATTGTAGTAATTGTTTTACTTTCAACACATGATCTCAGACCGAGTTACTTACCAACAAGTACAACTCCAATATACATAAATATTATACACATTGATTAAAAGAAATTGTTACTCGCACTGTGTACAATAAGATGTGAAATGACAATCAACACATTTATTCTTAATGCATTCCAAAAGATTTAAACACAAAATATACTTCTTGCTCACGAGACATGTCAAAATACTGGTGTCCCAGAATCCCTTGCACCAATAAACCACGTGTGCCATGAACACACTATCTTTATAAAAAGAAGTTGTTCTCCAGTGATATACATAGCTATGACTCATATTTTGTGTTTGAATCTGCCAGAACACATTAAGAACAAATATGCAAATCATTAAATACATCATCATCTTTTCATGGTATGTATAAGTTTATATATATAGCCATTGGTTATGGCCACCCAAAATGATGCCATTGGTTTCACATATGTTATTGCTCTTAGCAACATAGGCAACTAATCAGACCTGCTGGCTAAAAGTATGTAAACTCTTTACTAATCTACTCAAAACAATGTTTTAGTGTACACTTTTTTTCAGATTTATGAACAACTGACCAATCAAAATATATATATATATATATATATATATATATATATATATATATATATA